>NC_137153.1:40454516-40903928 GCF_951394435.1 Stenella coeruleoalba
TCCAGGAAATTGAAGTCACGGATAACTGGGTGACCCTGAAATATAAGTTTGAACCATCAGTCTGACTAGGTCTCATGGTAAACTCTAAGTTGTTTTCCTAGTCTATGTCAATAGTCCTGTATCAATACCCATACCTGCCCCTGTGTTGTCCTATTTGATCAAGAGCTATCTTATCACACCATCAAAGAACTCTGTTTTTTACAAAGGAGTTTACTTATTCCTCAATAAACAGTTATGGTATGTCTTTTCTGTGCCACCCAGCCTAGATTTATTAGGGCAGTCAAGTTCCTGGCTCCAATTCAACTGGCAATTACAATCCATGCAAAGAACAGTGTTTAGAGCCATAAAACCCTTAAAGGTAAAAAGGTACAAGCATTCAATTATAACAGACCTCTACAGATACTTAACTAAAAGTTCCTCTAACTGAAGTAGCAACCCATTAATAAGTCAACTTAGTGGGCTGTGACGAGGACATTTCTAATGAAATAGACTAGGCTATACTAGAATACAAAACATCAAGGTATATCACACAGGTATATCACACAAGCTCTCTTTCATTATGCGGTGCACTGGATTGTGTTATGAAGGCATTTCTTACTGTGATTCACAAACAAGTTTGAGATCCACTGGCAAAGTACAATGTCTCAGTCATTTGCAGAAATCCTCTCTACAAGGGGATACAATTCTAAGTCGGCCTGAACACTTCCAGCAACCCTCCCTTATCAGCACATTAGTAATAAGAACTTTACAGATTATATTAAAGTTAGTCATTAAATTGTCACCAACTCTTTGAGGGAAGTAATTCTCTTATTTGTCATGGTAACCTTGACATCTAACAGAATACCTTGAATGGAGCTCAATATACGTTGGTCGAATTAAAGTTAATCCCATTTTGCACACCTCTAATTACTATAAAGTTCCATTTTTATGGAAGTCTGTATCTGCATCCCTAATAATTCTCATCCATTGCTCCTTAGTTTTAACCTCTTAGCTGCAAAAGAAAAGACGATGAAACCCTTTCTCCATGTCACACCCCTTTCAGTATTCAAATGTAGTGTTCATGTCCTTTTTAAACATCTCCAGGTTCTTTATCCATTTATTATTACCTGTTTCCAAAGGTTTCAACATCATGGTTGTGATCTTCAACGTCCATAGTTTATGACCAATATCATTCTAGACCCATGCTGTCCAATATGGTAGCCAGTAGCCTGAGTGGCTGAGTACTTGAAATGTGGCCAGTCCAAAATGAAATGTGCTGTAAGTGTAAAATACACACTTAAGAGTAAAGATTTAGTTAAAGAAAAAGAAAAAGAAAAAAAACCAAAGAAAGAAAGAAAAGAAGGAAAAATATCTCAAAAAATTTTATATTGATTGATTTTATATTGAAATAATATTTTGAATTTATTAGGTTACATAAAATATATCAATACATCTTTTATCTGTTTCTTTTTACTCTTTTGGTGTGGAAAATTTTATTTACTTTTGTTTTTAAGTTATCAACTCAACATTTATCCTTCCTAAAAACCCCATTGCTGTTATCTTTGAATCAATGACCCAGATCATTGAGTTTTTTTGAGGCTTACAAAATCTCGAATCTTCCATCCAACAACCCCATTGTTCTTCCTATATTTTTTCACCTGCAGTTTTAATATATATGCTTCTCATGCATCCATTTAAATCACTGATAAAAATTATTCAACATGACAGGTCCAGACATTCAACTAGAGACATTATCTAGGCTGACATTCATTCCTTAACTAGTTAATTCATCTTTACATTGAGTGTGTCTATTTAACCAGCTAAGAATTCACCAAACTGAATTCCATCTGATGTCTCCCTTGACCCTTGGCCTGAGCCACCTATGTGCCACACACTCAACTGCATAAAGACCAAGCTAGTATTGCCCACTAGTCTACTACTAGTTCTTTGTTTGGGGGAAGAGGGTGTTGTTGTTTTGTTTGTGGTATGGGGTTTTTTTCTTTTTCTTTTTTTTCAATCCCCTTGAACTCATCTCTCATGCCAACTCCAGATCTGTCCTCATTCTAACCTGATGTCAAACAAGTACTCATATGGCTTTGTGACCTATACCCCCATTTCTTCCTTTGGTCCCTTTTCATCCTTATACCCTGTTTCTCCAATATTAAAATATCAGCTTCTTCAAATAAATTTGTCTTGACTGCCCTTTCAGTCCTTGTGGCACTGGGTTGTCTTGGATAGTAATTCCTCCTTCATAGCTTAGGCTTGTGAAACCCAGCTACGGCACCTGGCCAGTTTTACAATCATTCCCCTTCCCCTGATGTGGAAAGACACATTTCTTCAAGAGAAGAAGAGTAGAGTAGACAAGGGAGGATTGGTCTGAGAAACAGAATGAACAGTAATTTAGGTACATTCTGGAACCCACTTTTGGTCCTTTTTGGATAACTGAGGCATTTTCTATTCTTTTCTTCAATGTACCATCTCTCCCCAAGTATTATCATCTGTTGTTCCTTGATGACATAAATAAGCCCAGTAATGACCTTTATCATCTTTGCAGCTGTTTAAAATGTTACATTAAAAAATGTTATATCTCTTTCAGGTCTCACTTAGCTAAGACGTCAAATTCTTGTTAACCATATTACCTCTACCATTTCCAATGTACAGATCCTTTTTCTCACCAGAGAACACAGAATAAGAGGTGAATGATACTGTGTTGTTTCTATGATCTGTCTCACCATCCGCCCCAGCTCTGAGCTTGTCTCTTCATTCTTCCTCTTCGTACTCTAAGCCTGGTTCCAATAGCTCTATTTTGTTGCTCTCTGTATTTTTTTACCTTAATGCATTCTGGGCTTCAAGTCCTTCTGCTACTGTTCTCACAGATTTGTGAAGCTCTATTGTGTTCAAAAATTGGCTATATACCTCACCTTCCAACTTGTTTCACACCAAAACCCACAGCCTAGTTACCTAAGGTCTCATTTCTTCCTCATGGGGATCATTCATGCCTATGTGGTCAGAATTTTATATTTTAGAGCTTCCCTTCTCTCTCAAATTAATATTCTCTTATGGAGTCAGCTAGTCGAAGAATTTTGTCTCTTTTTCCTCAGAAAAAGAAAAGAAAAGAAAAAAGTATTCTCTGAAGTCTAGGATACATAACAGTCTTCTCAACAGCCCATACTTAGCCAGTATGATCTCTAGTGCTGCAACCAGGGCAATCTTGTGGGTTTCCATGGGCTTGTCATGAGTGACCTTCCCTCCCCATCCACTGAGTCCTAGGAACCCCTATAATAACCAAGCAACATTTCCTCAGGACCAGGACAATGGTATTATCCATGACTGAAGTGGAAGCATCCTAACAGAAAAGAGGAACAACGGGGCAGAATCAGGCTGAAGCAGGGTTGTCTGACACTCCTTTCCAATTAGAGATGCTCTTTGAGAGGCTCAAACTTTGTGCTGTGCTTTGTCTTAATGAGAGGCCCCTCATTCCTGTGCCCATGTCTTCTCTTCCAAAGTTGTAATTTCAACTAACAGAGATGGGAAACACCTGTGTTGGAAACTTATATCCCTAAGGTTTTCCATTTCTGTAATAGGTAGGGTGGAAGTTAACCTGCTTTGATAAAGAGACCCCTGAATACAGTAGCTCAAACAAGTAGGAAATTTATTTCTTTCTCATGTCACAGTTCAGAAAGAATGCACATTCCAAGAAGGATTCATGTACCTGTTCCATGGGCTTATCCACAGACTCAGACTCCTTCTATCTTGTTCCTCGGTCATTTTCCCAGGGTGTGTCCTCATATACTGATTCACCAGCCTGTAAGAAGGAAAGAGGACAAGAAATGGAGGGCAAATAACTTCCTTCTGAGGAAATGATATGGAAGTTGTACATCACTTCCACTTAGATTTCTCTGGTAAGAACTTAGCCCAGTGGCCATTCTTTTACTGCAAAAGAGGTTGGGAAATATAGCCATTTAACTGCATCTGACCAAATGTTCTGAGAAATTTGAAGCAGAGGGTTCTATTACTCAGGAGAAGAAAAGCAGAATGGACACTGGAGACCAATTAACAGCATTTACCTTCATTTCCTAAACAGAACTTCAGTAAGATATTGTCTAGATTTTTCCTGACTACATAATCTTTAACTTAAAGCAGAATTAAATGGATAACTTGAACTTCAGGTGACACCTTGACACATTCCCTTTCGGTCCCTGAAGAAAAACCATCTTTCTACCACATTGCTCCCTCAAGTCAGCTCTAAAAGTCAGCATTTTACACAGGACTTCTTAATAAATATAAGCATAATACTGTGAGTGGCAAGCACTACTGTCTTAATTTTCATTTCTGAGGATAGCTCTAAATTTTGACCATTATTCTAAAAAAAAAAAAAATCTATAGGGAAAATAACTTGTTTGTGTCTGTTCTTTCCAGTAGCTTTAACTAAAGGTTTTTCTCCTTATCAAAAAAACAAAAAAGAGTGAGCTGACATAGAAGAAGTCTATCCACAGCGTCTCACAATATTCTCATCTTTGCTATAGAAATCATTAGGCTTGAGTTTTGTTTCTCAACTACGCCACTTAGTAGTTTGCATGGTGCTCTTGGGAAAATAATTTACCTATCCTAAGCCTCAAGTTTACCTGTCTGTAAAATGAGTATGGCAGTTTGGAAGCTGGACTGTGGATTCTTTGACACCACTCCTGCTGAGAAGTAGACTCCATAGCCCCTCCCCTGAATCTGGGCAGGCTTGTGACTGCCTCAACTAATATAAAGTAGGAAAGGAATCCCTATGTGATTTCTGAGGCTAGGTAACCAAAGGAGATGCAACTTCTGCTTCTTGCTATATAAGACGTGTTCTTGGAATTCCGAATCACCATGTAAGAAGCCCAACTACCCCGAGGCTACCGTGATGGAAAACATCTCTGTCGACAGTCCCAGCTACACTCAGCCTTCCAGACGTACCTAGACCCCATCCAGACCCCATTCATAAAATCATAAAATGAACCCTCTTGGACCCTCCAGACCAATCTGTCCACCAACTGAATACCACTGAGTGAATTATGTTGGTGCCACTAGGAACAGAAGAATTAGCTGACCCTGCCTGAATTCCTGCCCCACAGAACTGTGAAGCAGAGTAAAATGTTGTTGTTTTAAACTACTAAGTTTTGGGTAGTTTTGCTACACAGCAATGGATAGCCGAAATCATAAGGAAGTAGATACCCTCAATGGTCCCTTTCTGCACTGATATTCTAGGATTTTATGAGAAAGAAATGGAGGTATAGCTACCTTATTTTCACTGGGCACTAAATCTTCTCCATGTCTCTTATACTTCTCTTTGCAGATCCTTACCACTATTACATAATTAATTAATTAGCCGTCCATCTGTAAAGTAACTGGTCTCCAGCAAACAGATAATTTCTGTAATGATACAAACAATAATATTTGGTTTTTGCTTGTGAAAGTGATATTTCCTATAACCTGGAACTTTTGAAGGCACTCTGAGACTTCCTTACAACCAGCAACATCTACAAGCCAGTGGAGAGCTACCCACATCAGTTCTCATACCCTGACTTCGAGGGAGATATTTGGGAATGGTGGTTCCTTAGCCATCAGAACTTCGATTCTCTGAATTGACAGACACTGCTTAGCACTGGAAATATAAAGAGAAATAAGACATAATCTCTGTCTTCTAAGCACTTTTAGCCCTATTGGAAGATGTACAAAGTAGATCTTTTCAATTTACAAGATGTAAGACTGAAGGCATGTGCTGGGAGCTATAGGAAACAAAAGAGGAACAGAGATCTCCATCAGAGATGCAGCTAAGGTTTCAAGGAGGCAATGAAAAAATGACCCTTGAACTGAGTCTTAAAGGATGCACTTGAATTCTCCAGCAGAAATGACCAGGAGGATGATGTGAGTAAGTGCAAGGAGGCCAGAAGCAGCATGGCCTGTGTGTGGAACTACTTGAGTGGTGGTCACTGCCTACACTTTTCCTCTACTCTACTCACAAAATTAGCACCAACTGTCTATGCTGGCCTCTTGCCCCAAAACTAAACTCTAAGAAAACTTGGTGACTGCTTTCTTACCACTTCCTTTTGCTCTAATCAGAGTCTGCCCTATGACCGGTCTACCTTCAGCAAAGCAGCAGCATCTCTGAAGGGTGACTGGCAGCTCCTGCCAAGACCTGCATCGGACAGACCCTGAAACTTTTGTTCTTCTTCTTTCCTTCTACGGAAAGACCCTAGCCCTTGGCTTTATATGACCTTAGAACTATTCAATGCTAAGTCTGATGAATAGAAACCCTTACAGACACAAAGTCCGTATCATAATTGCACTTCTGAAGTCATCCCAGAAAAAAAAAAAATCTGTAGAACAAAATCTACCTCTTCTTGAGAGTCTGTTTTTCACCTATGTGGTAAAAGGACTTTCATATTGACTGACCCCATGCCTTATAATTACCTCTTTTCTGTCAGAGGTCTTGGAGATTCTGCAAGGCCCTTTATAGAAACCACAGCTTTTGCCTTTCCTCTATTGCCCTTTTAAAGTTTCAGTATACCTTCTCTACTGTTGGAAGACTTCTCCTGTGCACAGGGTAAGGTTTCTTGTGGATTAAGAGAGAGGGTCCTGGAGATGGGAGATGCTCTCCTACCACCAGCTCTTCTTACCCTCACAAGTGAGCTGAGCAGAAGAGAAGATTCTGTCCCCAAAGGCTATTTCAATTTCTCAGGGTAGATAAAGCTACTTCTGGGTTTTCCGTACTCCAGGGTATTTCTAATGATCTTCACATAGTGTTATCAGATCCATAAAACACAACCCAAAAAAGCAATATTTTTTAACTTCAACTTGAAACATTCTGTCACTTGGTACTTTTAGATTAAGAGGGGACATCCTGAGAGCCATCCCCAGTAATCTTACGACCCCAAAGATGTTATCGGCCACTGCCTTTTGTTGTTTCTACAGTGTCCTTTGAATTCTTTGTTCTCTAAATAACTGAAAAAGAATATTCAAAGAAAGATCACAAGATTATTTATGAAGCAAAAGGATGTGCAGTTTTAAATTCTCAACTTGCCTTTCTGCGCCTGTAACTCCACATTTAACAAACAAGGATAATGTTTTTGCACATCTCCTATCTCACAGGACTCTTGGATGAGTAATTAGATATTGTATTTGAGTGTCTGAAACTTTAACTCTGAAACTTTCTTTATGTGATGGATATCACCTCCAAAAGTGATGGTATTGCTTTTATTAATCTCATTTTGTAAGTGAAGAAAGTCATACAATGGAGGCATCACATCACTTCATTGAAAGCTACTGAGGGATTGAAAGTGTCGAGGTAGCCCACCCTTTGCAGGATGGAAGAAACAACAGTCATCAGAGAAGTTACCTCTGTGCCTCTAAGAGGGACTGCCCTGAAGATGGCCATCATGAGAAGTGGCAAGGCACAGAATGATCTCGCCTCATCCCAGCAGCAGCAGCCTGTCAGCTTCCTTTGCTTTGGGGGTTTTGACACGGTTCTGGGTTGGCTGTAAGGACTGGGCTACCATACCACCTGGGCTATCTTGGGTGTCTTATTAGAGAATGTCAAAGAGCTTCTTGCTAAGTTAGCCTTTCTTCCTTGTTCATCTTTTCATCCTGGGATATGATTTTCTTTGCAGAAAAGAGGGTGCCCCAGAGTAGTTAGTTTCCTCCTTCATTTTGGATTTCAGTGGCTACAGGAGAAAAAGAGGGTCTTTTACTCTTCTTTTTATTATTTGCCTATGAGTTTGCTAAATGTTTGCTTGCTAGAGTTTGGCATAGCTCTTTGTATAAAGAAGATATTTCTCATTTTCTTATTTTCACAAGAACACTGAAAAGAGGTCATCATAGTCTAGCTCAAGGCCCCCTCCATCCCAGATCTAGGGCTCTTTGCCTGCCACCTCCCCAGCACATATGGTCTCTGCTTCCCCTACATCCCTTGACTTTCTTAAGACCTTTGCTCTAGAACGGCCAAAACATGCACGTGGGACCCACGCCCACACGTATTTAGCAGAGACCCAAGACAAGCAATGGAGCCAAATTTTAAAACAAAGCAAAACACAGAACAAAAAACCTTGCATTTATTTTCGTGTCTTTCCTTCCCTCATCATCCTTCCTGATTACTATTTATTTTTCAGTATTTCTCAGCAACACGAGCAGTTTTGTTTCTGCTCTGTTTCCTATCACTTTTCTCCAGACAGCCGCAAGGAGTGAAGCAGACCTAAGACTGCCATCTTGTGCTCAAGACAGTTATCATTGTTTCTTTTGAAATCAAAAGTGATTTGTGGGATTTGAGAGAAAGCTTTGGAGTCCAGGTCTGACGTTCTCTGACCTAAGTTTTCCCAGAAGCTTTTGAAATTTCCCATCCTTTGGCATTACTCTTTCTTGGCTTTCTCTCTCCAGGATGCCATGAGTCATCCCTTGGTTGAAAGCCTTTTTTTCCCAAATGACACCAAGTGTGCCTTAGAATAATTATAGTTGATATGCCACGACCTATGCTTTTATGACTGAGCTCAGTGGCTCAAGTTATGGGCCACTAAATGCTCAGGGGGCATTAAATAACTTGGCATGACAGGTAGTTTAAAACCAAAGACCTAGTGGGTATTCTCCATACCCTACCACCATCTCCACTTTGGAAACTGACCACACACAGATGGTGTACTACATGTCTTGACCCTGGCGGGAGGTCCTGCGGGGCCAAGATCCCACAGGATCTAGGAACACCCAGATAGGCCACTCTCAGGTGACATTTTAGTGCCAATCACAGTAGAAAGTGGGCTTAAATCAATAAACTGGGAAAGACAGAGAAAAGGAGAAAGGTAGGGGAAATAGAGTGAAAGGAAAGAACCACAGGCCAAGAAGAGAAACCTAAAGTGATCACACATACAATGGGCTGAAGTAAGCGAAGAGAGCTCCCTACAGGAACAAGCACTGGACAGTTAAAACAATAATGCCAAGAAAAAAATAACTAGGGGAGGTGACACTGACAAGAGCTCACAGTGCCAGGGAGTCCACAGGGATTGTCATAAAAGGGAAAGGCCATGTCCCAACCAAAGAACTCAACTCAAGGACACAGTTGTCAGGGAGTAATATGGCTCTACAATACTGAATCTTCTGATGTTTAAGGAGAATCCATAAACCTACATTTGCACGTGAAATCTTCACAATTTTTTAAAGTTGGCTCAAATTTTTTTAAAAAACACTGTGTGGGACAAATATGTATGGAGGCCAGAATTGACCTGTGGCTGCTAGTTTAAGACCTTCCTCTATGCCTGACAAAAAATTTTTATTGAAACATGGGTGCATAAATAGATACGATAGCTGTACCTCCATCCTGTCCCCCTGTCTCTCATTCAAGAAAGTTTGTGAAAACAGAAGTAAGGTAATATCATTGATGATATGACTTACCTCATTTCTTTTCAAAAAATACTCACACAATTAGACATCTATAAAAAAAAAAAATGTACCTTGACCTTAACGTCATTCCTTATACAAAAGTTTATTCAAAATGGATCATGGACTTAAATGTAAAACATAAAATTGTAAAACTGTTATTTTAAAAAGCATAGGAGAAAATGGTTGGGATCTAGGCCTAGGTGAAGAGTTCTTAGATTTGACATGAAAAATGTAATCCATAAGAAAAAATTGATAAATTGGACCTCATCAAAATTAAAATTATCTGTTCTGTCAAAGATCCTGTTAACAGGGTGAAAAGACAGATTACAGAGTGGAATATACATTTGCAAACCACATAGCTAACAAAAGGACTTATATCTAGATTACACAAAGAACTCTCAAAGCTCAGCATGAAAAAAGTATAGAATCCAATCAGAAAATGGGTCAAGATATAAACAGATATTTCACCAAAGAGGAAATACAGATAGTAAATAAATATTCAGAAAAAGTTCAAAATCATTAACTATTAGGAAAATGCAAATTAAAACCACAATGGAAATATCATTACACACCTATCTGAATTGCTAAAATAAAAAATAGCGATAACATTAAATACTGACAAGGTTCACTCATTAATTTTTAGTGGGAATATAAAATGGTACAACCATTCTGTAATATAGTTTGGCAGCTTCTTCTAAAACTAAAAGTGTACTTACCACATGACCCAGCAATTGCACTTTTGGGCATTTATCCTAGAGAAATTAAAACCTATGTTCACACAAAAACTTTTACATGAACAATAATAGCAGCTTTATTCATAATAGTCGAAAATCCCTTCAGTGGGTTAATTGTTGAACAAACTGTGGTGTATGTACACCATGGAATACTACTCAGCAATAATAAAGAATAAACTATGGATACACACGACAGCTTGGAAGAACCTCAAGGGAATTTCGCTGAGTGACAAAAAGTCAAATACTATATGATTCCATTTGTATAATATTCTCAAAATAACAAAATTGTAGAGATGGAGAACAGATTAGTGGTTGCCAAGTGTTAAAGATTGGCAGAGGGGAGAATGCTAAGGACTGGAGGGTGGGTGTGACTATAGGAGTGAGCATGAAGGGTCCATGTGGTAATGGTACAGTTCTGCATCTTGATTATGAATGGCAGTTACACAGAGCTACGTGTGTGATATAATGCATGCAACAACACACACACACACAACTGAGTACAGGTATAACTGGTGAAACCTGGATCAGCTCTGTAGATTGTGCCAATGTCAGTGTCCTGGTTTTGATATAGTTCTATAGTTATACAAGATATAAACACTGGGCCGAGAGGAGGTAAGGAGGCTCATGGAACCTCCTTGTACATTTCTTTTCAATTTCCTCTGAGTCTGTAATTATTTCAAAATAAAAAGTTTTTAAAATTCACAAATTCTAGCACTTCAACTATAAACAATAATATATCATTTATGCTACACTCTGCAACAGAACATAGCACACTGTGCATCACTGCACCTGAACTGAAAACGCAGGCCCTTCTCCTTCCCTCCAAAATGGATTGCACTTAAATGACCTCATACAGTGGCTTTCACAATTACTGACTAATCCAATGGCCTCAGAAGAAACTAAATCAAACATCCCAGGAACAAAAGTGTCTTTGTCATTCCCCAAAATCCCATCGATTCAGGACTTTCCTTCATGTTAAGTGAACTGTGAGTCACCTGCCTTAGAGATTAGCTGATGAATAATAAATGTTCACAAAGACAGTGGAGTGAGTGGCTCAGTGTATTAGCCAGGACAAGCTAAATGCTTTAAGAAACAACCCCCAATTCCAAGTGGTCTAACACAATGGAAGTTTATTTCTCACTATGCCAAGTCCAAAGCAGATATTCCTGATTGGACGAGTCTCCTCCCACAGTGACTCAGGGGATACAGGCTCCTTCATGCTCATCTACACCATCTTCAATACCCACTTGCTCCGGCATCACCCAACTGCAGAGAGCAGGGAAGAGGGAATATACTAAATGGACCAGGATGCTTTCTGTGTCACCCTGGAGTAGCAGGCATCACTTCCTCCAGTGCTACTCACATGACTCCATCTACAAGCAGGTGGGCTGGGGGATGCAGTTCAGCTGGGTGCCCAGGAAGAGGAAATGGGTTTGGTGAGCACATAGCAAGTCTCTGCTACACAAACCTTTGTAGAGGTCCTTTTCCTGAAAGTGAAAGTTAGCTGTTGAAGGACTAAAGAGGAGATGACATATAGGAGGCAACATGGGACTGAAGTAGCTGGAGTGTGGGACACAGAAGGTTCTATATGGAGGATCTATTTGCAGAAACTACCAGAAAACTATAACTTGTCAGCATTCGGAGGGATCCTGAAATTTCTACACGATTGAAAATTGCTCTCACAGCTGCGGTGGTGTGATTCCATATGTTTTGCCAGTTATTTTTCTTGTTACTTACACTGATAGTGTGCTAAAAATTATTCACTGCATGTAATAGTTATGCATTATAAATTATTCAGACCTCAATTCTCCCCTCCCATTTCTTAAAGGTGAAATAATTCACCAAATAGAGTCACAAAAAGAGGAAAACTCTCCCACTAAACTCCTCCCTTATAAGAAGCTAAAGCTGAGTTAGAGCACGGAATGCCCATAGCTTCAAGAAAATGCAATTTTCTAGACATCTTTCTTTGCTGTACAGGAAACTGCCAGAACTTACAAATAAGAAATTCAGTTGCATCATGAGGAGAGTAGACCCAGTAACACATCTCTTCCTTGGCCACACCCCTCAACAGGACTAAATTTGGCCTCTCAATGGTACAGGTGGGTTATAAAAAGACTTAGTTATCATACAATGCTCTGAATGTGAAGCAAACCCTCTAAATATTTATGAAAGACCCATTTCTAGCCCAACATGGTTTATTTCTACCCAACATCCCCACTAAATACCCCATGGAAATGCCCCTCTGGTTCTGAATGCCCCACAAAATCTTTGCACGCACCCACAGTGCAAATACTGCTCCCACCTGCTCCTGGCACAGGCTTCTGGAGTGGTCTCTTCTGCTAATGGTGTCACCATGAATCTGACTGTCTGAGGTAGAAATCTGAGTCATTCTTACATCCCTCTTTCTCTCTCACTAGCATAATGAGAAGATCAACAAGCTACTTGGAAAAAGATGCCAGTCACTTCTTTAAATCAAGCAGCCTGGGCTTCCCTGGTGGCGCAGTGGTTGAGAGTCCGCCTGCCGATGCAGGGGACACGGGTTCGTGCCCCGGTCTGGGAAGATCCCACATGCCGCAGAGCGGCTGGGCCCGTGAGCCATGGCCGTTGAGCCTGCGCGTCCGGAGCCTGTGCTCCGCAACGGGAGAGGCCACAACAGTGAGAGGCCCGCGTACTGCAAAAAAAAAAAAAACTGAACTCATCTTCTCCACAAAACTCACTCTGCCCAATTGTATCACTCAAGCCACCCAAGCTCAAAACTTTTAAGTCATTTTTGACACTTTTTTCTCTTCTCCCACCACATCTAAATAGTTGCCAATTCCTACTGATTATTTCTTTGAAGTAGCCCTTGAGATCTGCCTCTTTCTTTGGGGTCACTGTCATTACTCCAGTTCAAGTATTTATTACCTCAAACCTAAGATTACCAAAAGAACTACCTTACTATCATCACCTTCTCACCCGTCTACTGACTCTGTTCTCATCTGTCACTCACCTATTTAAAAACGTTTCTTGGCTTCTCATTCCCAAACTCAACCTAGCCTCAAGATTCTCCATGATCTGATGCTAGCATCCTTCTACAGCTGTTTCCACCCTTCCTCTTCGAACACCCTCACGTACCTCCAGCCAAAGTACCTTTCTTATTTCCCAAAAAGAGCCTCCAAGGTCCTTCCTCCTCAGCTTTGCTCATGCCAATCCTGACCATTTGGAGTACCCTTTCTTCTCCTTCATCTCCTCTCCTCCCTCTTCTATCAGTTATGAAACTTTGCTCCTTAAAGATTCAACTCAGTGATGTTTCTGCATTAGGAACCACTGCAGGTTTTAACCTACTCAGTTTTAAATCTCCAATTCCTATTCGTCTTCTGATCCTCCGCAACCCTTCCCCCAGTATGGAGGAACTCGCTTCCTTGATGAGCAAATGCCCACTTAGCCTTCAAGTCCTACCTCAAATGTCACCTTCTCCTAGATGCCTTTCTTGACTCCCCAAAGAGTTACTTCCCGCACAATTTTCATGTCTCACTTGTGACTCTGATTCCCTACATTATCATTTTTTGCTTACATAGGTTTTATCCTACAGGAATGTAAGGACAACCATGTCTTATTCATTCTTTTTGATCTTTATGTGTTTCAAGCTTACCGCAGGGCTTGCGTGACATGTAATACCCAGAAGCTGCAGTAGGTTTAGCTGTATTAGGACAGATTGCTGCAAGCTGGCCTATTAACCTGGTTTGACTGCGAGTAGTCTAATAGTCAGATAGGGTCCACCTGGAATCATAGTAAAAAACTGGCAACAATGGAAAGGTCCAAATCTGAGGATGGGTAAACAGACTATGCCATAACTACATGATACATCGAATACAGCCTTTTAAAATTACATTTATGGAAGTCTGAAATAACACAGAAAATTCTAGTGTTGTGTTGGTCAGTCAGCAAATCTTTACTGTTAACCCAAAGTTTAAAATGTAGAATACAAATACATATATTATGCCAAAAAATTACGTCAAACAAACATATGAGCTATTCTCAAGGAAAAAAATAAAATATCTCAAAATACAAATAACTGTGTATAAGTAACACAATGTTTTCCCCTCCTTCTACTCTTCCTTTTTTCCTTGTCTTCTGTAATGAATACGTATTTCTTTTTAATCTAAAAAGACAGTATATTCTTAAAGCCTTTATAAACTATCATTTCTAATACTTCATAGTTTTTTGTTTAAATTTTTGTACGTCAGGTTAAATTTTTATATTTCAGGTTTTGGTATAAAAGTTTTCCCTAGGGGCTTCCCTGGTGGCCAGTGGTTGAGAGTCCGCCTGCCGATGCAGGGGACACGGGTTCGTGCCCCGGTCCGGGAAGATCCCACGTGCCGCGGAGCGGCTGTGGCCGTGAGCCATGGCCGCTGAGCCTGCGCGTCTGGAGCCTGTGCTCCTCAACGGGATAGGCCACAACAGTGAGAGGCCCGCGTACCGCAAAAAAAAAAAAAAAATTTTCCCTAAATTATTCCCTCCACCTCTCCCCTCAGGATCATATCAAAGATGTCTGAACGTAGCGAGCTGAGTCAGCCTTATTTGAAATGATTCATAGCTGCTCTGTCAGAGAAAGGATGTTTGTCAAAGGGTGTGGAAGGAGCCAGCAACCTCTGCTGTTAGTATCCTGCCGCTTCCATAGGACGAGCCAAGATTTATTACCTCAAACCTAAGATTACCAAAAGAACTACCTTACTATCACCACCTATCTTAAAGCAACATTCGTTGTTTTTTAACATTTTTTGGCCAAAAAAAAAAAAAAATCTCAGATTCTTCCTCTTTCTCTCTGTTATTCTGTCCCTCCTTTTTCTTACTCTCTTTCAAAAATAAACCTCGAAGCACCTAGAGTTTTTTCCGAGTTCAGCACAAGGTATAAATGGCCATTTTTCGGTTTTTCCAGACTAAAGAGAAAGTCTTCACTGTTTGAGTTCCAAATTTTTCTTTTGGGTACATCTTCCTATTTGAGATACCTGTTGGAGAGCATATCAAACCAATCCTCAAGGCATTCTCCTCCCTGGAGTTCATACTATAGAACTTGAATTCTGTGATTATAAAATTATTTTTCTTAGAGAAATGAATATCTTTGTTTCTGCCTTTCCATGTTTTTATTACTATTATTATTACCACACGTGTTAATTGTTTGGGGTTAAATCACATGCTGCTATTCAAGCACAAAGATGATACAGACTTACTGCTGAAATTACTTTTCTAACAGAGTCAATCTTTCAGACTTGTGCTTATGACATGCTTTCTTCCCTGTCTTCTCTTTCTTATTAAAAATAAAACTCCAGGGCTTCCCTGATGGCGCAGTGCTTGAGAGTCCGCCTGCCGATGCAGGGGACACGGGTTCGTGTCCCGGTCCGGGAAGATCCCACATGCCGGAGGAGCAGCTGGGCCCGTGAGCCATGGCCGCTGGCGTCCGGAGCCTGTGCTCCACAACGGGAGGGGCACAGCAGTGAGAGGTCCGCGTACCGCAAAAAAAATAAAAATAAAAAATAAATAAATAAAACTCCAAACATGAATTTATAACTCCCTAATGATTTGACCAGCGAACCAACAGATCGTGTTGACAAACAGGTTCACTAAGTCAATGAAATCCACAAGAATTAACTTTTAATTGATGGTCTTGGTTGTAAGTCGATAAACTAAACTACGAGAAGGAAAAATATTTTATTGCTGGGGCATAGTCAGACACTGCGAATCTACTTGTCTCTGAACCAAGTAAGCATTGCTGCAAAGACACCCTCACTCTTTAAATCTTCTAGAAAAGGTAGAGTCAGGAAAATGTTTTCTACTCCGGCAAAGTAGTTGATTGGCTCAGGAAAAGACTGGTTAGCATAGCATCAGGATTCAGGGGAAAATTCCAATCACTGGTCAAGAATGAGCAACATATTTTCCTGAACATTTTGCTGAAATTATTAAAGAAGAAGGTTGCTGTTCAAAACAGGTATTTATCTGCTAGAAGACAGGGAGCAAGGGGTCAGTGAGGAAGAAGAGATAGCATCGTAGAACCAGCCCTTACCTAACATCTGCCTTTAAGGACTTTTGAGGCTTTCATGTACACTGAATTCTTTTTAATAATTTCCCAGATAAGTGACCCTACTTTAACACTGTTCATAATTGGAGCAACAAAGAGTGCTGTGTGGAGTCTGAATTTCAATACCTGTAATTACTACTCTCAATAATTTTTTTCTTTGAAATAGAAGTTTTGCCCCAAGACTACTTAGGGATAGAAACAAAAGGCAAGTCTTTGAAAAAGCTTGTTTATCAGCCTAATTCTCATTTGCCCAGGGAAGAACAGCAAAGGGAAATGGGGAGAGGGGTGGAAACTGTATAGGATCTCACAGATTTCGTGGTAGGTCCAAGGGACTTCTCAGGACACATGAGCAGTCAGAAAGAGGTGTTTCTCACTACATTCCAAGGTGAATGCCATCCATTTATAGTCCAAGGTGAGGCTGCTCCATTTGGAGGTGGCCAATTCAAGCTTCTCTTCATACTAACACACCAAAGGCTAATAGAGGCTAAAGCATTGGTCCCAGTGACAGCCTCGCCTACACTGATCTGTCCTGTCCTCATCAGCAGTTGAGGCTTCCTTGCATAGCCTCTGGGACCCCTGTCTTGGTGGGTAGTTCTTACCTAATACCACAGATACTTCTTTTCCTGTGCACATGTTATATCTCCAACCAGCAGTAAACAAACCTAGTTCACTGAAGAGGCAGTTTATTGTTGTATTTACAAATATGGACTCTGAAACCAGACTCCCTGGGTTCAAATTCTGACTCTACTTCTTACTGAGTGACATGGGGAAGGTGGCTTAGCCACTCTGTGCCTTAGTTTTCTTATCTATGAAACAAGGATAATAATAATAACATCCTCAGAGGACTGTTGTAAGGACGCAAAGTGAATGAATGTAAAGCGTTTATGTATTTAAGTGTTTGCGATTGATATTTCCCAATACCTTCTCTGAAGTCATTTGGAGAAGTGCACAAAAGTAAACGTGTATATATTGTTAAAAATAAGTCAGCAGGCCCAAAATGGAGTCGCTTAGGCTAAGCCCCACATCACCAAACGAAGACTTGACTACAGTTTCAGTTCCCCCAGAAACAGAATCTTAAACCAGTCAATTGGGAATCACCTGATAAGCATTAGTTTGTTGAAATATGCCTGATAAACCCCTGCCATCCCCTAAAAGGGAAGTAATCTTGCAGTAACTGATCCGATTTTTTTTGCCTAGTACAACTTCCTTGCTTCTTCTCCCCCTGCTTATGAAATTTCTTGCCTTGTACAGCCCTTCAGAGCTCATTCCATATGCTAGATCAGATGCTGCCTGATTCACGAATCACTGTATAGAGACAATAAGATCTTTAAAATCGGGCTTCCCTGGTGGCACAGTGGTTGAGAGTCTGCCTGCCGATGCAGGAGACACGGGTTCGTGCCCCGGTCCGCGAAGATCCCACATGCCGCGGAGCGGCTGGGCCCGTGAGCCATGGCCGCTGAGCCTGCGCATCTGGAGCCTGTGCTCCACAACAGTGAGAGGCCCGCGTACCTCAAGAAAAAAAAAAAAAAATTTACTCAGCTGAATTTTGCTTTTTAACAATATCTATATATTCTAATATAAAAAACTTTATTCTTTATGACTTTCACATACAATAAGCCGCTTCTTAAACTAAATTTTCAAAATGTAGCTGAACCAGAGACAAGATGGTTAGATGGAAAAGGTAAGTATTGTAGATGGAAAAGTATTGTAGTCCAGAGAAAGTTGAAGATTTCATCCAAACCACTTTTACCATAAATGCCTAAGCTTGCACATGACGAAGTGAAGGAGGCTCTGTGTAAGTGCAGGAATGCAGAGCTCAGACCCCCATTCAAGAAAGGACTGGCCCTGAGGCTTCCAGAAGCCCGAGCCTCCAAGTGATAACTCTCGCAGGGCTCATCTCAGCTTTCCTGCCCAGGTCAGCCTCCTCCGGGGCAACCCCCGACAATGACCATGCTGAACAGTGGTACAAGGGCTCAGTACAAGGCCCCAGTGAGGGACTTGTCTAAAGGGCATCCAGTTCTTCCCAGGGTGTTTTCATCGGGGTCTGATGGCTTCTTCCACCCAACCCTGCTTCCCCTCTTTTCCTTTCACAGATGTTACACCCCACAGACCGGCTGCAGTCCCAACTCTGTCCTGGCATCTGCTTCCCTGAGACCCAAACTCCCACGGTATTTTTTCTAAACTTCATTAGACCAATGGTATAGGAACCTCAACCAAGCTAGTGCCATGCAGAAAAATCTCCCCAAAGGAATTTTTTAGTGTTTCACTTTTTAGACATTTAAAATGTGCTCTAAGATTGACACATATACTCTAATTTGTAATGAAATAGCTAACTAATAAGAACCTGCTGTATTAAAAAACAAAATAAAATGTGCTCTAAGAAAGTAATTGTGTTCTTTATAAGAAACTTGAATATGACAGAAATTTATAATGTACAAAGCAAATATCTCCTGTAGCCCCAAATCTCTTAACCACCCTGTATTTTTACCTCCAGGCTTTCTTCATATGCACATGCATATATGTCTGGTTGTTATTATATTGCAAAATAGAATCAGACTCTACTCTTTTGTAGTTTGCTTGAAAAATACATGCTAGATACATCTATGTCTATACATATAGAGATACCTCACTTGATTACCATCTACCTGAAATTCCACTATATGAATATTCTATATTTTTAAGCATTTCAACACAAATAGGCATTTGTGTTGTGTCCAGTTTTTCATGATTGCAACAGAGCTTTTGCACTGTTTAATTTGAGTTTACATATTGAAATGTCTGTGAAAGCATATATATGAGTTTCACCTTCATTTATTTTTATCATCTATTTTGGAATCTTGGGTGGGGGGTAGTATAAAATGGGATTTGAGGGACTGAATGCACATTTATAATTTTGGACCTTTACATAGTAAAGATTTGTGAATCATTTTCCACTAAGTGGGATTTTGCCCATAGTGATGAGAGGTTCTCACTCCTAACTGTCATATTTCTCTCACTTGCCTTGTGACCTTAAGAGCAGGAAAACGAGAGCTGGTGGGAGGGCAAGGGGTGGTAACTAGTAGAACAGACCCAGCCGTTAGCCATGTCCATGGCTCCACCCTTTTAGATCTTGAGAGCTTTGTGCTTACAAAGAGATCCTACAAATACCAGCGTGCAGTAACATTCTAGATTCTAATCTAGGTTCCAGATACTGTAACATTCTATACAGTGTCTATTGTAACATTCTAAAATGTACAATAGGTCCAAACATAGCCTATACTCTTTTTCTAGAAAAGTACCCTTTTCTTGCCTTTAAGAATTTCTGTTGTATAGAAACCTCTTTTTGTCAAACTGTTAAAAAAGAAAACAATGACAAAAGATAAGGACATTAAAGCTATCAGCCCAATCAATGTTTGCACCACTGCCAGCTGAGTCTGTTTGGCCGGTGGATCAAATGATTGTGCCAAAGTGAATTCACCCCATCAGACATTCCCCCGTCTTTGAGACAGCTTACGAGCTGCTCTGCAATTTCTGCCAGTGCTACCCTAGCAAAAATGTCCTTGGCTTACAAATGTCTGTGCATTTGTTTGGTTAAAGGACCCATATAACCTCTTGGAGGCAGCAGAAGAGGTCTCCCCGGTGAGCAAGAAGGGCTAAAAAGGCAAAACACATCATACAAATGCCAATAAATGGAGATCAGGATGTTGACAGAACATACGCGTCAGCGACTCATAGATAGCCTAAATTTCCTTGAAAATAATGAGAATTATTTAAATGTCTGCTTTTAAAAAATAAAATAAACCAGAATTTTTTTCTTTTCGTTTCTTTTTCCTACTTGAACCAGGAAAACAAGGATTGAGTTCCTAAATTTTTCAATTTATACACCCATGAAGCCAAACAGTGAAGGTATAGATGAGGTGAAAAACTACACCTAAGGATTAGCTCTCAGCCTTTAATGTGCTAAGGGCTGTCTAAGGAGCTCACCAAAATGGCAAACTCTTTGATCCACTTGCCAGAATTCTGATTCAGTATATTGAAAGCGAGGCCCAGGAATCTGCATTTTAATAACTCCAGGTGATTCCCATACAGGCGACAGGGACACGACTCTTTGAACTGGCTGAACACTGGCCCAAAGCCTGCAAGACTTTTTTTCTATTCATAGTCTGTTAGTGAGTTTCAACATAGCTTTGGACCAAGTCACATTCATCGGGTCCCAATTTCAGTCTATAAAGTGGGGCTAGTCATATTTGCCACCTACCTCATTACCATCACATGTAAATTCATGAGATGATGCCTGTGAAGTCATTTAAATTCCTCAGTAGAAAGGCGCTATATTTCACGTATTATCAAGTATTTATTTCTAGTATTACAGTGACACTTTATTTTTTAGGGACCTACAAAAAGTGGTACCATTCCTGTTAAAATATGTTAATAAGACTACTACACTACAGGTTCAGTCAAATTACATAACTTGTACACTGAAGGGGAATGGGTTTCTGCCTCAACTTTGACTTAAAAACTCACTAACATCATGGTCGATGTCATTTTTCAACTACAAACCATAATTTGACATTGCATGGTGTATCAGTCACGGTTCTACCAGAGAAACAGAACCAGTAGAAGAGGCATCCAGATCTATATATACAAATACATGTATACATATTCGTATATACCTATATGTGTAACATGTATTTGTATATGTATATACAGATACATATGTTTATTTACACATACATTGGAGTTTGATTGAATATAATTAAGTGCTACAGTCTAGCCAAGCTGACACATAAAACTAGCCAACACACACAGTTTCATGGTATTTTTCAAGGATTGCCAGTTAAGGAATTTATTGGGATGGAAATAAATTCTATCCCTAGAACTTAATAATTGCACTGATGAAGTAAAAAACTTGCCTTCAATTAATTCTTTTTATTACTGTGTAGCTTGATAGGGCAAATAGGCTAATCATTAGATTTTTCCTGGGCCTAAAAAGATCTTGTACCTATTTTCTAGGTTGTAACATGGCCTTTCTTTGTAAAGTCTTAATATTTTATAAGAAAAGGCATAAAGGTACCGAGCCTAGAGTAAATGACCGTTGTTTTTGCCTAGTTTGACTCCTTCTTGTGGTGCCAGCCCCTAGCTTTATCTATGGAACCATTTCTTCCCCATCTTTTTTTTTTTTTTTTTTTGCGGTACGTGAGCCTCTCACTGTTGTGGCCTCTCCCGTTGCAGAGCACAGGCTCCGGTCCGGGAAGATCCCACATGCCGCGGAGCGGCTGGGCCCGTGAGCCATGGCCGCTTGAGCCTGCGCGTCCGGAGCCTGTGCTCCGCAACGGGAGAGGCCATAACAGTGAGAGGCCCGTGTACTGAAAAAAAAAAAAAAAAAATCAAGTTAAGAATGTACTTTCTTGCAATTCTAATGATGTCATCTATTACCCTGTTAAAAGAAAGTTCTCGAATGCTATTCAAGTTTATATAACCCCGAAAAAGATGCTTCAGAATGGCATCGTGTATGTTCGAATACAAGAACAGGCCTGCTTTATGACAGCAAGATGGCCACCAACTGCCACAGGCTGACTTCACGTCCCCTCCGGGCCCAACAGAAATAGAGCTTCTCTTCCCCAGGATTCCAGCGCAAGGCCCATAGCAGCTTTATTTGAAATATCAGTAATGTATAGAAAGATAGCAATAAAAGTAGAAGTAATCCAAATATCTACTAAACAGGTGAATGAATACACTAGTTGTGGTATATCCATAAACTGAAACATTACTTAGCAACACATGAAATGACCTATTAAAATACACTACAACAAGGATGGATCTCAAAATAATCATTCTGAGTAAGAGAAAGCCAGACCAAAAAAGAAGAGTACATAGTGTATGATTCCATTTATATAATATTACAGAAAATGTGTCTAATCCATAACAACAGAATACAGATCAGTGATTACCTGGGGATGGGACCGGAAGGGGCTGGGGGTGTGTTGTGTGGGGAAAGTTGAGTGAGAAAGATTATGAAAGGCAGGAGAAACTCTTGCGGGTGGTGGATACGTTTATTATCTTAATCATGGTGATGGTTCCTTGGCTATATACATATGTGAAAACTTTTGATATCATACACTCTAAACGTGTGCAGTTTACTGTATGTCAGCTATCCCTCAATAAAACTGTCTTCAAAAAGCTAAAAGACAAAACCAAACCAACAAACAAAAGAACAGGCCTGAACCTAGCATTTGTTGAGTTCCTCACGTGGGCCAGGCACTATAGTGGAGAGTAGTTGCTTGCGCTCTGCATCCACTTACTATTATCTCCGAAAGGGTAAGCAACCTGATTTTGCTTCCAGGGAGACTCCACCCCTGACTCCAGCACACGACTTATGCCTGGCCAATAAGAGCAAGCATTTCTCCAGCCATGGTGATTGGTTGGAGCAGGGGCATGTGACTCAGCCCAAGCCAATCAGAGCTAATCATAACTAATTCCCGTTAATCCCAAAGCCATTGCTTTCCAGTTGGGTTTGAATTTGAAAAGTTCTGGGGTGGGAACCATCTTGACTGCACATGAAAGTGAGAATGAAAAGAAGAGAGCAAAACGGAACTGAAAAGTGGGGAAGCAACAACAAAACAAACAATATTGATCACTCCTTTTAGCTATGAATTCAGCCTGTGGTTTATCCTGTGGCTTTTCAGTTACAAAAGCTCTCTTGCTTAAATCCAATTTAAGTTGGGTTTGCAGTCACTGACAACTGAAGAAGTCCCAACTGGTACAGGCATTTTATATACTCTTCTTACTTGATGTCCCTAACAACTCAGTAAAGAAGGAATTATTATCCTGAATTCAAAATAAGAAAAAAAAAAGGCTTAGAAAGATGAATTACTTGTCCAAAGACACACAGAGAGTGTCAACTGTAATTTTGGAGAATGAGGATCATTTTTAATCTCTGTGACTATTTAAAATCATGCACAAGTTGCTGTCATAACCTAGAGTCTGTCATACATAGTGAAGTAAGTCAAAAGTAAGTCAGAAAGTGAAGTAAGTCAGACCCATAACCTAGAGTCTGTCATACGTAGTGAAGTAAGTCAGAAAAGAACAAATACTATATGCTAACACATATATATGGAATCTAAAAAAAAAAAAAAGGTTCTGAAGAACCTAGGGGCAGGACAGGAATAAAGACGCAGACGTAGAGAATGGACTTGGGTACACGGGGAGGGGGAAGGGTAAACTGGGACAAAGTGAGAGAGTGGCATGGACTTATATATACTACCAAATGTAAAATAGATAGCTAGTGGGAAGCAGCTGCGTAGCACAGGGAGATCAGCTCGGTGCTTTGTGACCACCTAGAGGTGTGGGATAGGGAGGATGGGAAGGAGGGAGACGCAAGAGGGAAGAGATATGGGGATATATGTATATGTATAGCTGATTCACTTTGTTATACAGCGGAAACTAACACACCATTGTAAAGCAATTATACTCCAATAAAGATGTTAAAAAAAAAAAGAAAAAAATAACTATTAAAAAGAATAATCTGTTGAGAATCTGAGGATAGATAACTTGCCTTTTAGGTTTCTTCAACATCATGTGCGTGCACACGCACACTAGCGAGCAAGCATGTGTTTTTATTCAATGTCAAGAGATGGTCTGCACAACAGTTAAGAGCTTGGATTCTGGAGATAAAACTCCCCAGTTCAAATTTCAGCTCTTCCTATACTAACTGTGTGACCTTGGACAGATTAATCTCTCTGTGCCTCAGTTTCCTCATTTGAAAATTGGAATGAGGATAATGATAGCAATCGCCTTATGAGATTGTTGTATGAGGTGAGTTAACATATAAGAAGTGCTTAGAAGGTGTCAGGAAGGAGGAAATTTCCCCCACCCTTCTGGGTTCCTTTGGCTGATGTAATCATTAAATTGACAGAGAAATTAACAGGAGAAAAAAAATTAATTCACACATACAGAGGTCTCATAGAAGTGGAACCCCCAAAGTGACCAAAGCAGGCTGTTTATATATCATTTTTAGACAAAGAAACAATTTTTCATGAATATTTAACAAAACAAAAGGGTTAGTGCTTGGGGTAGCAAACTAAGGAAGAAGTAACTAGATTTGTCTCTTCAGCTTTCTTAGCCTTGAATTCCCTAACTCTGGTGAAAAAGATACTTTCTGTCTTCCTGATATAAGGAGGATACCTTCACATGGGAGATTTATTTCCTGCTTTCAGGGGAAAGAAGAGGGTGCCAGAATGAGTTTTTTTAAATATAATTTTTATTCCACTGGCCGTTTCTCAAGTAACTTTAATTCAAAGTAATCAATATGCCACTTTGGCATATTTTGGGGTGGCCTGTCCTGAGCCCAAAGTATCCAGCATATAGTCAGTGCTGCTATTACTATGGGTATAATTATATGTGAGGTTACCCATATATCCCAAATTATAAAAATATAAATTACTTTTATTTCCTGTTTATGCTGTTTATGCTTCCCTAAAAAAATATATTAAAGACAATCATATCTTCCCAAGCACAGTCTTTCAATAAAACTCTCATACAGCAAATACAGCAAGGCCAGAGCAGCAAAAAGTGGCCCAAGCTAGGAAAGACTGGCAGAGTGTATTGTCATTATTCAAAAATTAGTAACATTTTTACAAGTGCAATATCAGCTTCTAAGCAGGAGTTGTTTCAGAGCCAAGTCACAAGAGATACCATTTCATTCATAAGGAGGAAGTAGCCACTTCCTGGCCCAGAGGGGTTAAGCAGCAGTTAAGATCCCTCACTAATAGCCCAAGTAATTGCAAAACCTTCAGTGTAATTGCCATCTCATTGTATTTTGCAGTTTTCCTGTTGGACATGTTCATGGACTTCAATTCCATTAACTCTTAGAAGCCCCCTTAGTTTCTATCCTAGATACACTTAGCAGAGCTGGCTGGTCCAGAGAGGAGACCTGTCTGTTTTCAAAAAGCAAAGTGAGCTTTGTCCCAGAGCATCTATCTTGCCCCTACCATCTCGTTACCTTCACTCACTCTCCCTCCAGAGAAAAAGAAATGGAATCAGGCTTGCCAGCATCACCTAGACTCTTCTAGTATTCTGCTGTTATGCAAGGGATAGGCCCCACCAAACTCTTAATTTACACTACATGGGATGGAATAAGCAGGAACCTACTATTCTCTGATGGAAACAGCAAAGGCACCTGGTAAAAGGCAGACAGTGAGAAGTGGAAGTACCTTAGAAAAGTGCAAAGTCTTCCCCTCTGCATCTATCACAATGGGAAGGAGTCAACCAGGCAAAGAACACTGGGGAAAGTATCCAAGCAGGGTGAATGCTTCCACCATTGTCCAGACAGAATTTCTCTGGTTTGGTCTGCTAGCCCCCAAATGATCGAATCATGAAGTAGGCTTTGCTTTTCTCCACTCACACTGTGTAAAGTCCATTGAGAGTTATTTGGTATGGGACGGATCAACTACAATTAGGGTTAGCTGCAAGTGATATAAAACTCACATTGACAATAGTTTGAATTAGCTAAAAGTACATTTTTCTTGTCTAAACCAAAGCCGTCCAGAGCCAGTACTGCTCTCCATGAGGTCAAGGATCCAGGCTCACTTTCTTTGCTCCATCATGGTCCACCTCATGGTCCAAGATGGCTCCTGGATTTCTAATCATTATTTAAATTTCAGTGACCTGAAAGGAGATAAGCCAGAAGAAGGGACAAAGATTGCATGCTAGCATTTTCACAAACCAATTTCCTGGAGCCTGTGCATACCCTCTACCTAATCTTCCTTAATAACGTAGAGTTACCAGATACTGTAATGAATAGATATCAGGTCCAGTGGGCCCTACACACAAACGCACGCATTATCACAGTCTACATCCTGGTCCCCAGAGCTGGTAGAACCGGTGAGCATCATCTCTTACTGAGAGTGCTGCCTTAGACAGACTTCCTGTCTGCAGTGCCAGACGTCTCACACACAGACCACCAGTTTCTCTAGAGCCTGTATTAAGGTCAGTATTTTCTGTTTCTCTCTCTCTCCCCCCTCCCCTCTCTCCCTCCCTCCCTCCCTCTCTATCTCCATCTCTCTCTCTATTTCTATCTCTTTTTACTGTAAAATAGACTTGCTTTCACCTCAAAATTGATTTTGGATCATTGAAAAAACTTACTTTGAGTATTCTTTTGAGCCTATTACCTTATCTTTCTAATATTAATATTTTAACATTGCTGTCATTACGTTCTTAAAATATAACACTATCATCAAGAAACCAGGAGCAGAGTCCAAGATATTTAGACCATAAATCCATGACACAGACCTAAGCTTTCAGACTCAGACTTACCATAGATAACCTAACTGCTTTGGTTCCCTGTCTCCTTCCTAAATTTGCCAACCTGGAAGGTGATGAGGGGTCCAGCACTTTCTATCTCTCTATATCACTCTTGAATAAAAATATAAGGATCCCAACTATGTGGTTGGGCCTGGTGGGCACTCCAGTGTGAAGTGGCTCTTCAGCAGATGAGTACTGTTTGCAGTGTGGTGCAATGACTAGGAGAACAGGCTTTCTAGCCAGACAGCCTGGACTCCAAGCTCAGCTCTACAATTTATGGGGTGTGTGATCTGGGATAAATTACTGTCTGCCTCAGGTGAGTAGGATTCAACATGTGTTTCATATCCCCCCACCTCACAGGTGGTTTCTGAGATGATTCCATAGGTGTCAAATGCTTAGCAACAAGTACCAAATGGATAATGATGCTCTTAGTAAATGATTAGTTTACACTTCAGAGGCTGCCTCTGTATTAAAAAGTAAGGTAGACAATACTTTTCCCTTTTAAGGATAATTAAAAGAATTCACTCATCAAATATTTATTGATAAAACACTGTAGTTTATCTCGGTTAAGCACTTTCACCTATAGTGGTAAAAAGGAGAGAGAAGAATAGAGAAAGGGAGGAAGGGAAAGAGGAAGAAAGAAGAAGGGAGGGAGTTGGGCAAGCAGAACATCTAACAGAAGTCCTCTGAGCATGTACTTGGGGACCGAGACCATCACTGAGAACAAGGAGACAAGTCTCTTCCCGAATTTCTATGTATTCCCACTCCCTCAGGTAGGTTATTCTCTGAAACTAAAGGCTGTGTGAGCATCCAGGCAGGGAGAAGGTGTTAATTTACACAGACTAATTAATAGCCATTAATAGCACTTTAAAATCCAAAAATCCAAGAAGGATGTTCTAACCATTCATACCAGAACCAGAATTCTGAGTGAGGCTCTTCTTGTGTGGTAGCACACATCATCATCACCATCACCATCACCATCATCACCATCATCATCACCATCAACATCACCATCATCATCACCATCATCACCATCATCATCATCACCATCATCATCACCATCATCATCATCACCACCATCATCATCACCGTCATCACCACAACCATCAACATCATCATCATCAAGTTTTCCTGTCTTATTACCAACACAAACATTTCCTGTCCAGCACTGGAGATTAAAAGATGAAAGATCTGCTCTCTGGACCCAGAAGCCTACAGAATGGAAGGCAACGCTGTCTGGAACCAACCACAATGTAACGTGATGACAGGTATATGAGGAAAATGAACTAAGCCCCATGAGGGAATGTGATTAATGGTCTGTTTTCTGCCTAAAATGGGACCTTTTACCATCAAATACTGCTCAAGAGCAAAGGAAGTTCACCAAACAAAACAGCAATGATGATACAAAACAAATGAATACAACTAACCACAAAGGAATGTGCTTCCTAAAAAGTCTTGTAAAACTTCAGGAAAATGGCAGAGTGAGGCTCTATAGAGTATATTCCCTTTCCTTGGTCTGGCTCCAAACACATAGTGGATAAAATAGAACCATTAAAAAATTCTATTCTGATTTCAAATCAGGAACCAGGAAATAAAGGAGAAATCAAAAGCTACAGAGCTAGATCCTACAGTTGATGCCATGGATGCCCAAAGAAGGGGGTTGCGGGCACTAGGGAAAATCCAGGGGTTCTGAGGGGATAAGATATATGGCCTTGAGCCCTGGAAGGGCTACTTTCTTTGAGAAGAAGGGTCTAGAAAAAACCAATACAATTGTAGCAGGGAAGTGTTATCTCCACCCATGGCTTCGGATGAATGGAACTAAAAATTACATGCCTGTGCCATGTGTGGGTTACGGATCCCATGTATATACCCTTTCCTGTATGGGCACCTTCATGGTGCCATGATGCCAGCTGCACATAAATGGTCCTAAGCAGGTAAAATCCATCGGACACCTGGTAGAAACAAACAAAATCCACTCTGTAGGGATGCTTCCACATTCCAGAAATCAGAGACCCCTGTAGGAAAAAAAATAGCCCCCACTGAAGATGTGCTCACAACCAGAAATGAAAAGCTTATAATAGGAAACTATCTCCCATGAGAGAGACCCCATAGGCGCAACACAAGAATACAATAAAATATCTGAAAGAGATTTTAAAAACCAACAAAACAATACAAACAAAACTGTACACGCTAAGTTTACATGGCTGAATAAGCAAACGTATTTAATATGACCAAATCTAGAAAGCCCCTCACCCAAGGACTACTCCCCCTTTAGAGTTTGAATTTCAACTTTTAGTAAATCATTCCTTCATATGAAATATTTTCTTCTTTCAGCCTTCCTTTTAAAAGATGCAAATACTCCTGGGAAAATTAATACAAGTTAGCTTTCTCAAATTTCAGTGTTTATTGGAATCATCTGTGGAGTTCTTCCAAAATGAGCCCTACCCAGTGAAATTCTGGTTTAAGTGAACTTAGCATGGGACCCAGGAATCTGGATATTTAACTAGTGTCCCAAGTGATTGCCAGGGTACGGTGAGGATGGCTTTGAACTCCTGACCAAGTGGTCTACTGTAAAAACTGTTTAGGGGCTGGGAATCAGCTTGGTTGAGAACTTCTAGTTAAGAAATCTGTATTTTGAATTAGAATAACTTTATGTATACGGAGCAATATATAGTCCACAGATATTCTTCTACATACACATCTTTTAAGTCATATTGACTTTATACCTTTCTTTTAAGATTGGATTTTAGCATATGGTCACGGATATTGGTAGTAGAAGTGAAGAAGAAGGAAGAAGAGAGGAAGGGAGAGCTGCTAAGTCCAAAGCTAAGATTTAAGTAATAACAAGGAGGAATTGTTATCTCTGTCTGCCTCAAATATAGCCTGGGGTGTCAGAGACATTTACTACTTGCCAGATATCCCTGTGCTCTTCCACATTTCCAAACCTCCCTGCAGGGGGTGTGGCCATGTGGCTATTTGTGGCAGTGAGCAACAGCGGCGTATGTCACGTGCAGAATAAACCCTTAAGAGCTGTGTGCGGCTCTCTGCCGCTCCGTTCCTCTCCCACAAGCGTAGAGATCGACAGCCCAGGGAGGGTTGCCTGAACCCAATCAAGCTTGTGTGAGCCATAAATAAACCTTTTGGTGTTCAGTTTGCTGAATTTGAAGGGAGGGTGTGCTTGTTACCACAGCAAAGTCTAGCCTAATGAGAAACGCCCAACCTAGTAGTTATAGATACAGTTCTTGTCTTGCACTCTGTTTTTCTATTTACTTTCTATCACTGCTCCCAACATCTTTAAATTGTTAAGATGAATAAAGATCCGAATAAACTCCAGGAAACTGCTTGTTCATTTTCTTTTCCTACTATCTAATCCTTTAGGCAGAGTTCCATGGAGCTATGCTGTGTGTGTGTGTGTGTGTCTGTGTGTGTGTGTGTGTGTGAGTGTGTGTGTGTGTGTGTGTGTGTTAAGGTATTGTTTTTAGGAAACAAAAGATACTGATATTTCTGGTCCATGCCTGGGAAGAGTAATAACTGGCAATGCTCACACTTTACTGACCTCTTTAGAGCTAGTTTCCTTTTAGTGTAAAGAGAATAGCAGAACCAAGCAGATGTTCTGGCCACTCTGCAGCTGCTTGATTTACAATGTGACACCACATTTATGAGATCAGCTGGGGGACCCCATGGCATCCTAAGGTTTCAGGAAGGGAAATTCACGGGTGTGAGTCAATCCAGGTTCCAGTGTTGTCAAGGGCTCTGTGATGGGAAGTTGCTGTGAGTTTCCCAAAGGACAGCCAAGGATGCTGGGGGAGGGCAAGAATGAACATAAAGCAACCTGCTCCCTTCCTTGACAGGACCAGTGGGAGGGATAGCAGGAGGAGGAAGCATGGAGAGGAAATCTCAAGAAGAAAGGAAAGAAACCCCATTTTTCAAACGGATACCTTCCCCCAAGTTTGCTTCCCAACTCCTACTCCAGCATGAGAAGGATTAAGGAACCATCTCCACCACAGTGAGGGAATACCTGCCCAGGGTTCGTGCAGAAGTTTGCACCATTCTCTCCACACTCATTCTACTCTTGTTATGCTTAAAATAAAAAACATGGTCTCTGTGGGCTGCAAAGAGGTCTGGTTTGGAGATTAGTGAGCCAAAGAGAACCAAATAAACTTTGACAACATCAGGGTTGAGAAAGCTATCCTGAGGCAACACACTTAGTAATTTGCAATGATATTTCAGTGCAGGAACTTGCAAAGACGCAATCTTAACAATCTGTTGTTTTCCACTTCTAAGCAGAGTACATAATAATTGCATTTTTTAAAATGTCTTTGAACTTCTCTCTTGCTTTCAAAAAAATTACAAAACCATGGGTCATGATTTTTGCCAGTCACCCTTGTGACAAAAACAAAACAAAATAAAACTCAATTGTCCCCTAGGCATTGCAACATTTGTTGAATAAATGAGTGGGTGAATGGTCAAGAGGAGAAGGTAACTGTGGGAACAGTGGGAAATGCAGTTTTAGACATGTTGGGTTTAGGATGCTAATTGAAATATGTATGCTAGACTGACAGATTTGACTACTTAAAAGTTTTAAATTCTGTATGACAAAGGCCACCACAAATAAAATTGGAAGACAAGCAACACATTGGAGGAAAGTATGTACACGTACTAAATAAAAGATACTATCCAAAATATATGTATTTCCTAAAAAAATCTACAAAAGGCCCATATGTCAATAGTTAAATGAGTGAAGGCTATGAACAGGCAATTTGCAGAATTACAAATGTCAATAAACAGATGGTGAAATGTCAATAAAAAGATAGTGAACTGCATTAATAATAAAACAAATGCATATGAACAACGAGATTTCAATTTTTGCCATTCAGTTTGGCAAAAAAAAAGAAAAAGAAAGAAAACATCGATGATTTCAAGTGTTGAAGATGCTATAAAGAAACAAGCTTCTCATTCAATGTAGAAGTATACATTTTAAAGTCTTTTGTGTGCCGCGGGAAGCAATTTGGCAAGGGTTACCACAATTTTAAATATGTCTACACTTTTAGCAAATTCATTGCTATCAACCTATCCTAGAGAAAATGCACATGTGCCAAAGAGCATGAACTAAGATGTTCTTTGCTGCTTTGTTTACAATATTGAAAACTGGAAACAATCCAAACATCCATCAGCAGTGGAGTAATTGCATATATTATGATATACCCATTTAAAGAAATTTCATACTGCTGTTTTAAAAAGAAGGTAGTAGATTTTTATATGCTGATATGGGAAGATCTCCAAATCAAAAAGCAAGTCAATTGGTAAAGTATAGAACACATGAGTCCATTAAATTACATGGAAAGAGGACTGGAAATATATCCACCACACTGTTCATGTTCGTTTCCTTTGGGGCGGGTGATGGTTATGGGAAAGGTGGAGGGGTTACTTTTACATTTTACTTCAACCATTTCCATGTATTCTTTATCACAAAGGAATTTTAGGAGACAGGAAATTGATGGAGTATAAGGCAAGATAATCCATTTGATTTTGTTGCTTAGGCAGAGCAGTACAGTAGTTAAGATCATGGGCTCTAGAATCTTACTGCCCAGTTTCAAATCCTGTCCACCCTGCTCTACTTAATACTATGTAAACTTTGGGCATGGTTCTTAATCCCCTGGACCTCTGCATCCTCATCTTTAAAGTGAGATTGGTAGATTTCACACAGAAGTGATACCATACAGTATTTGTCCTTCTCTGTCTGACATCTCACAAATACTGTAGGATATCACTTCTATGTGGAATCTAAAAAGCTGAACTTGTAAAAACAGAGTAGAATGGTGGTTACCAGAGGCTAGGTAGGGGTGGGGAATTGAGGAGATGTTGTTTAAAGGCACAAACTTGCAACTAGTAGATAAATAAGTCCTGGAGATCTAATGCACAGCATAGTGATTATAGTCAACAATACTGTATTATAAAGTTCACAGTTACTAAAAGACTAGATCTTAATTGTTCCCACTGCAAAAAAGAAATGATAATTGTGTGATGTGATAGAGATGTTAGCTAAAGCTACAATGGAAATCATATTGCAATATATAAATGTATCAAATCAACACATCATACATCTTAAACTTGCACAGTGTTATATGTCACTATCTCAATTTAAATAAATTTTAAATTTTATTTTTAAATTTATTTAAAATAATAATTTATTTAAAATAATATTTATTTATTAAATTTAAAAAGTGAGATTGGTAGTGTTCCATATGTACTAGTGTTCCATATGTACTATGCTTCTAGTGACAGCAGGTTAGGTTATATTTTGTTCTTTCAGTGTCCAATCACAATAATCAGGCAATAAATAACATTTACATAATAAAATATCATAAATTTTGATTATTTTTAATGTTAAGAATGAACATGTGGACAATGCATAGAACAATGAATCACATTTGTGGAGCAGAAAACAAATGTTTTTAACATTAACACTATGAAAGTAATAGCTCTTAAAGTTGTATAAATAACAAAAAGAATTAAAAGGTAAGAATAGGGCTTCCCTGGTGGTGCAGTAGTTCAGAGTCCACCTGCCCATGCAGGGGACGCGGGTTCGTGCCCCAGCCCGGGAAGATCCCACATACCGCGGAGCGGCTGGGCCCGTGAGCCATGGCCGCTGAGCCTGCGTGTCCGGAGCCTGTGCTCCGCAGCGGGAGAGGCCACAACAGTGAGAGGCCCGCGTACCGCAAAGAAAAAAAAAAAAAAAAAGGTAAGAATAGCTTATTTTAAAAACTGGAAAGGGAGGACTTAACGTTTCGGTTGATTTAGTTAAAGTATTTCAAAATAGAGAATACTAGATCCTATCTAAAGTTGGTAAGTGAAGAAATAGAGGTATATGCATTTTATTCAAAGTACGAAGCTAGATATCAGAAGCACTAAAAAAAAAAAAATGGTTCTAAGAATTTTCTTCAAGGAGAAGCATCAGAGGGCCTTTTATTTTGAAATTGATGTCTTCTCATGCAATTAGAATTTTATAATGTAATGCATTGTTTTCATGATATTCAAACAATTGGAGGCTCTTCCATAATGAAGGCATGGTATGTGTGTTGATTGCATAGAGATTTAATAGATGAGAGCGATACCCAAAAATCTGATGGCAGTTGTTGTCACTAGGGAAGGAAAGTGATGGCTGAGGGACAGGAGTAAGATGAGCACCTTTCACTGAATTCCTTTTGTAGCTTTTAAATTTTGTGCCATGTGCATGTATCACCTACCCCCAAAACAATAATATTGTAAAGTCTCTGCCTTTCCACAGCACGGCCCTGTCCAACCCTAAACTTCCACATAAAAGTATTACCAAGGCTTGTACCACTCTCCCAAGTTCCTGTGCTCATACTCACTGCTCCTTCTCCATCAGCCTCACCTGAATCCTCACTCACAGCCACCTCCAGATTTCCAGGAAGAAAAGGTGTACCACCCTATGGAGGGCTATGAATTCACCTTTAGACTGTCTAGTTTTGCAAAAAGTCACAAAAAATAACTCACCTCCTACCATGTTTTGGCCATTCAACAACTGTGGATGGTAGAGAATAATGCAAAGCAATGTATGTGACTGGTGACAAGGTGAGAAAGCAGGATTTTGTGGGGTGGGGGCTGAACCATGTCTGGGGCCAGAGTTGCATGGATAACTCTCCAGCTTTGTCGAACATGTGTCTGTAGACAGGAAGACTGCAGTCACATGCAATCTAGCACGATTAATGACAACGATAATTACCAAGTAATAATGAGCATAAATAGTATTTCAAGATAACTGTAACAAATATAATAATATTTGGAAGTATCATTGGTTTATTTTTTTGATGGCAAAGTCCCAGAGTCATAGGTTCTGCTAATATTAATGGGGTTGGTTGTTTACATTCATAATTGAAAAAATGCTGTGCTTCAGTTAGAGGTTAGTGAAAGTAAATATGTAATTGGTCCCATCTAAGATCACCTTGAATTTCATCTGTGGACCTGAGATGAAGACCCTGATCTAGACCCATGCATACTCAGAATTATGAATCCTGTTTAAGATGGACTGGTTGGTCTGCAGTAAGGCTTGAAGATTTAGACACATTTTGAGAGCAAACAGAATCCACATGTTGGTCTAGAGAGAATTCCACATTGACTCACAGTCAAATATGTTAAAATCCAATAGAAGAAACCTAGACTTTTAAATGGATTACCGGGGATGTGTAGCATATCTCACAGTTTGGGGCAAATATAATTGTCCTCATTCACTTTACTTACGCAGGCTGGTAAGAGATAATTACAGAAATCACAAGTTAGAGATATTTTGTGCTTTTAATGAAACTTTACTCCTTTAGCTGAATGGCCTGCTTTATGTTATGTGCACAGGAATGTCAATTAATGTGCCAGTGTATATCAGTTTTAAAACACGGCCTTATGCTTTTTGACATTCTTTCCAACAAGAACACCATCAAGTGGGGTTCTATGTCCCCTTCCCTTGAATCGGAATTGGCTTGTGACTGTTTTGACCAATAGTGTACTATAGAAGTGATGTCATGTGGCTTTCAAGGCTAAATCATAAAAAGTTATGGAGCTTCTGCCTTGTTTGCTAAAAATACTCACTCTTGGAGTCTTGACCCACCACGTAAGAAGACTGAATATCCTGAGGCTGCCATGCTGTGTGGAAGCTCAAACCACATAAGGAGGAGACTTTCCTGGTGGTCCAGTGGTTAGGACTTCGCCTTCCAATGCAGGGGGTGTGGGTTCGATCCCTGATCAGGGAGCTAAGATCCCACATGCCTCGTGGCCAAAAACACAAAACCTAAAACAGAAGCAGTATTGTAACAAATTTAATAAAGACTTTAAAAATTGGTCCCCATCAAAAAAAATCTTAAAAAGAAAAAACCACATAAGGATGCTCTGTGTAGCACCTCAGTTGACAGTCCCAAATAGCCTAGGCTTCACATATGTGAGTGAAGGAACCATCAGATGATTCCATCTCCCAGCTATCTGAGTAGGTCCGCAGGTGTTCAAGCCTTCCCAGCTGAGTCCCCAGTCACAGAGAAGCAGAACCAAGTCATCCCTACTTCGCTTGCCTAAATTCCTGACCCATAGAACCCATGAGCATAATATCGATAAAATAATTACGTGTTTTTATGTCATGAGGCTTCGAAGAATTCTGTTGCACAATCAAAGACAACAAAAAATAAGGTCCAGTATCTAACCAAGAGGAAGCTGGTGGAAAAGCTTAAGTGGTCAATATACAGATAGAGTGACCAGATACAAATAGAAATTCAAAAGAGCCTCCCCAAACCAGCCCTTTATATTCATTAAATTGTTGTTCTAAAGCAATGCGTTAGCCACAGGCCAAGGGTAAAAAAAACCAATTGGCACAAGCACTTATTATCGTATGTTACTTCTGAGCTAAGGCAGTGAAAAAGCTGACCCTTCTCCACCTTTTTGTTTCTTCACCCACCAGTTGCACACATAGGATTCCAAGGCTTAGATGGCTGAGCCATGAGATGGGTGGAGTCTGAATCCCTGAATGACTGTGCAGAGGAAGGCTATCCACTCCCAGAGACACCCACACTGGATTGTTACATGGGTAAACTGATATATTTCTATATATCATTGCAGCACTGGAATATCAGGGTTCATTTGTTACAGCATCTAGCATTTCCCTAACTGATACAGTAATGATAAATAGCACCTCATTTTTTTTAACATCTTTATTGGAGTATAATTGCTTTACAATGATGTGTTAGTTTCTGATTTACAATAAAATGAATCAGTTATATATATACATATGTTCCCATATATCTTCCCTCTTGCGTCTCCCTCCCTCCCACCCTCCTTATCCCTCCCCTCAAGGCGATCACAAAGCACCGAGCTGATCTCCCTGTGCTATGCGGCTGCTTCCCACTAGCTATCTACTTTACGTTTGGTAGTGTATATATGTCCATGCCTCTCTCTCTCTTTCTCACAGCTTACCCTTCCCCCTCCCCATATCCTCAAGTCCATTCTCTAGTAGGTCTGTGTCTTTATTCCTGTTTTACCCCTAGGTTCTTCATGACATTATTTTTTCTTAAATTCCATACATATGTGTTAGCATACAGCATTTATCTCTCTCTTTCTGACTTACTTTACTCTGTATGACAGACTCTAGGTCTATCCACCTCACTACAAATAGCTCAGTTTCGTTTCTTTTTATAGCTAAGTAATATTCCATTGTATATATGTGCCACATCTTCTGTAACCATTCATCCGATGATGGACACTTAGGTTGTTTCCATCTCCGGGCTATTGTAAATAGAGCTGCAATGAACATTTTGGTACATGACTCTTTTTGAATTATGGTTTTCTCAGGGTATATGCCCAGTAGTGGGATTGCTTGGTCATATGGTAGTTTTATTTGTAGTTTTTTAAGGAACCTCCATACTGTTCTCCACAGTGGCTGTATCAATTTACATTCCAACCAACAGTGCAAGAGGGTTCCCTTTTCTCCAAACCCTCTCCAACATTTATTGTTTCTAGATTTTTTGATGATGGCCATTCTGATTGGTGTGAGATGATATCTCATTGTAGATTTGATTTGCATTTCTCTAATGATTAGTGATGTTGAGCATTCTTTCATGTGTTTGTTGGCAGTCTGTATATCTTCTTTGGAAAAATGTCTATTTAGGTCTTCTGCCCATTTTTGGCTTGGGTTGTTTGATTTTTGTTATTAAGCTGCATGAGCTGCTTGTAAATATTGGAGATTAATCCTTTGTCAGTTGCTTCATTTGCAAATATTTTCTCCCATTCTGAGGGTTTTCTTTTGGTCTTGTTTATGGTTTCCTTTGCTGTGCAAAAGCTTTGAAGTTTCATTAGGTCCCATTTGTTTATTTTTGTTTTTATTTCCATTTCTCTAGGAGATGGGTCAAAAAGGATCTTGCTGTGATTTATGTCATAGAGTGTTCTGCCTATGTTTTCCTCTAAGAGTTTGATAGTTTCTGGCCTTACATTTAGGTCTTTAATCCATTTTGAGCTTATTTTTGTGTATGGTGTTAGGGAGTGATCTAATCTCATACTTATACATGTACCTGTCCAGTTTTCCCAGCATCACTTACTGAAGAGGCTGTCCTTTCTCCACTGTACATTCCTGCCTCCTTTATCAAAGATAAGGTGACCATATGTGTGTGGGTATATCTCTGGGCTTTCTATCCTGTTCCACTGATCTAGCTTTCTGTTTCTGTGCCAGTACCATACTGTCTTGATTACTGTAGCTGTGTAGTACAGTCTGAAGTCAGGGAGCCTGATTCCTCCAGCTCCGTTTTTCGTTCTCAAGATTGCTTTGGCTATTCGGGGTCTTTTGTGTTTCCATACAAATTTTGAAATTTTTTGCTCTAGTTCTGTAAAAAATGCCAGTGGTAGTTTGATAGGGATTGCATTGAATCTGTAGATTGCTTTGGGTAGTAGAGTCATTTTCACAATGTTGATTCTTCCAATCCAAGAACATGGTATATGTCTCCATCTATTTGTATCATCTTTAATTTCTTTCATCAGTGTCTTATAATTTTCTGCATACAGGTCTTTTCTCTCCTTAGGTAGGTTTATTTCTAGATATGTTATTCTTTTTGTTGCAATGGTAAATGGGAGTGTTTTCTTGATTTCACTTTCAGAGATTTCATCATTAGTGTATAGAAATGCCAGAGATTTTTGGGCATTAATTTTGTATCCTGCTACTTTACCAAATTCATTGATTAGCTCTAGTAGTTTTCTGGTAGCATCTTTAGGTTTCTCTACGTATAGTATCATGTCATCTGCAAACAGTGACAGCATTACTTCTTCTTTTCTGATTTGGATTCCTTTTATTTCCTTTTCTTCTCTGATTGCTGTGGCTAAAACTTCCAAAACTATGTTGAATAAGAGTGGTCAGAGTGGGCAACCTTGTCTTGTTCCTGATCTTAGTGGAAATGGTTTCAGTTTTTCATCATTGAGGATGATGTTGGCTGTGGGTTTGTCATATATGGCCTTTATTATGTTGAGGAAAATTCCCTCTATGCCTACTTGCTGCAGGGTTTGTATCATAAACGGGTGTTGAATTTTGTCAAAAGCTTTCTCTGCATCTATTGAGATGATCATATGGTTTTCCTCCTTCAATTTGTTAATATGGTGTATCACATTGATTGATTTGCGTATATTGAAGAATTCTTGCATTCCTGGAATAAAGCCCACTTGATCATGGTGTATGATCCTTTTAATATGCTGTTGGATTCTGTTTGCTAGTATTTTGTTGAGGATTTTTGTATCTATGTTCATCAGTGATATTGGCCTATAGTTTTCTTTCTTTGTGACATCCTTGTCTGGTTTTGGTACCAGGGTGATGGTGGCCTCGTAGAATGAGTTTGGGAGTGTTCCTCCCTCTGATATATTTCGGAAGAGCTTGAGAAGGATAGGTGTTAGCTCTTCTCTAAATGTTTGATAGAATTCGCCTGTGAAGCCATCTGGTCCTGGGCTTTTGTTTGTTGGAAGATTTTTAATCACAGTTTCAATTTCAGTGCTTGTGATCGGTCTGTTCATATTTTCTATTTCTTCCTGATTGTCTTGGCAGGTGGTGCATTTCTAAGAATTTGTCCATCTCTTCCAGGTTGTCCATTTTATTGGCATAGAGTTGCTTGTAGTTATCGCTACATATTTGTATTTCTGCAGTGTCAGTTGTTACTTTTCCTTTTTCATTTCTAATTCTATTGATTTGAGTCTTCTCCTTTTTTTTCTTGATGAGTCTGCCTAATGGTTTATCAATTTTGTTTACCTTCTCAAAGAACCAGCTTTTAGTTTTATTGATCTTTGCTATCGTTTCCTTCATTTTTTTTTTCATTTATTTCTGATCTGATCTTTATGATTTCTTTCCTACTGCTAACTTTGGGGGTTTTTTGTTCTTCTTTCTCTAATTGCTTTAGGTGCAAGGTTAGGTTGTTTATTCGAGATGTTTCCTGTTTCTTAAGGTAGGATTGTATTGCTATAAACTTCCCCCTTAGAACTGCTTTTGCTGCATCCCATAGATTTTGGGTTGTCGTGTCTCCATTGTCATTTGTTTCTAGGTATTTTTTTATTTCCTCTTGGATTTCTTCAGTGATCACTTCGTTATTAAGTAGTGTATTGTTTAGCCTCCATGTGTTTGTATTTTTTACAGATCTTTTCCTGTAACTGATATTTAGTCTCATAGCGTTGTGGTTGGAAAAGATACTTGATACAATTTCAATTTTCTTAAATTTACCAAGGCTTGACTTGTGACCCAAGATATGATCTATCCTGGAGAATGTTCCATGAGCACTAGAGAAAAATGTGTATTCTGTTGTTTTTGGATGGAATGTCCTGTAGATATCAATTAAGTCCATCTTGTTTAATGTATCATTTAAAGCTTGTGTTTCCTTATTTATTTTCATTTTGCATGATCAGTCCATTGGTGAAAGTGGGGTGTTAAAGTCCCCTATTATGAATGTGTTACTGTCGATTTCCCCTTTTATGGCTGTTAGTATTTGCCTTATGTATCGAGGTGCTCCTATGTTGGGTGCATAAATATTTAAAATTCTTATATCTTCTTCTTGGAACGATCCCTTGATCATCATGTATTGTCCTTCTTTGTCTCTTCTAATACTCCTTATTTTAAAGTCTATTTCGTCTGATATGAGAATTGCTACTCCAGCTTTCTTTTGGTTTCCATTTGCATGAAATATCTTTTTCCATCCCCTTACTTTCAGTCTGTGTGTGTCTCTAGGTCTGAAGTGGGTCTCTTGTAGACAGCAAATATATGGGTCTTGATTTGTATCCAATCAGCCAATCTGTGTCTTTTGGTGGGAGCATTTAGTCCATTTATATTTAAGGTAATTATCGATATGTATGTTCCTATTCCCATTTTCTTAATTGTTTTGGGTTCGTTATTGTAGGTCTTTCCTTCTCTTTCTTCCCTAGGGAAGTTCCTTTAGCAGTTGTTGTAGAGCTGGTGTGGTGGTGCTGAACTCTCTCAGCTTTTGCTTGTCTGTAAAGGTTTTAATTTCTCCATCAAATCTGAATGAGATCCTTGCTGGGTAGAGTAATCTTGGTTGCAGGTTTTTCTCCACCACCTTAAGTATGTCGTGTCAGTCCCTTCTGGCTTGCAGAGCTTCTGCCGAAAGATCAGCTGTTAACCTTATGGGGATTCCCTTGTGTGTTATTTATAGTTTTCCCCTTGCTGCTTTTAATATGTTTTCTTTGTATTTAATTTTTGACAGTTTGATTAATATGTGTCTTGGTGTGTTACTCCTTGGATTTTTCCTGTATGGGACTCTCTGTGCTTCCTGGACTTGATTAACTATTTCCTTTCCCATATTAGGGAAGTTTTCAACTATAATCTCTTCAAATATCTTCTCAGTCCCTTTCTTTTTCTCTTCTTTTTCTGGAACCCCTATAATTCAAATGTTGGTGTGTTTAATGTTGTCCCAGAGGTCTCTGAGACTGTCCTCAGTTCTTTTCATTCTTTTTTCTTTATTCTGCTCTGCAGTAGTTATTTCCACTATTTTATCTTCCAGGTCACTTATCCGTTCTTCTGCCTCAGTTATTCTGCTATTGATCCCATCTAGAGTATTTTTCATTTCATTTATTGTGTTGTTCATCAGTGTTTGTTTCATCTGTAGTTCTTCTAGGTCCTTGTTAAATATTTCTTGCATTTTGTCTATTCTATTTCCAAGATTTTGGATCATCTTTACTATCATTATTCTGAATTCTTTTTCAGGTAGACTGCCTATTTCCTCCTCATTTGTTAGGTCTGGTGGGTTTTTATCTTGCTCCTTCATCTGCTGTGTGTTTTTCTGTCTTCTCATTTTGCTTATCTTACTGTGTTTGGGGTCTCCTTTTTGCAGGCTGCAGGTTCGTAGTTCCCGTTGTTTTTGTTGTCTGTCCCCAGTAGCTAAGGTTGGTTCAGTGGGTTGTGTAGGCTTCCTGGTGGAGGGGACTAGTGCCTGTGTTCTGGTGGATGAGGCTGGATCTTGTCTTTCTGGTGGGCAGTTCCACGTGTGGTGGTGTGTTTTGGGGTGTCTTTGGACTTATTATGATTTGCGGCAGCCTCTCTGCTAATGGGTGGGGTTGTGTTCCTGTCTTGCTAGTTGTTTGGCATAGGATGTCTAGCACTGTAGCTTGCTGGTCGTTGAGTGAAGCTGGGTGCTGGTGTTGAGATGGAGATCTCTGGGAGATTTTCGCCATTTGATATTATGTGGAGCTGGGAGATCTCTTGTGGACTAGTGTCCTGAAGTTGACTCTCCCACCTCAGAGGCACAGCACTGACTCCTGGCTGCAGCGCCAAGAGCCTTTCATCCACACGGGTCAGAATAATAGGGAGAAAAAGTAGAAACAAAGAATTAGTAGAAGTAGAAAGAAAGAAAGGAGGGTGGGAGGGAGGAAGGAACAAAGGGAGGAGGGAAGGAAGGAAAAACAGAAAGAAAGAATATAAAGTAAAATAAAATAAGATAAAATATAATAAAGTTATTAAAATAAAAAAATATTATGAGAAAAACAAAAACGGATGGATAGAACCCTAGGACAAATGGTGGAAGCAAAGCTATACAGACAAAATCTCACACAGAAGCATACACATACACACTCACAAAAAGAGGAAAAGGGGAAAGAATCATAAATCTTGCTCTCAAAGTCCATCTCCTTAATTTGGGATGATTCGTTGTCTATTCATGTATTCCACAGATGCAGGGTACATCAAGTTGATTGTGGAGCTTTAATCCGCTGCTCCTGAGGCTGCTGGGAGAGATTTCCCTTTCTCTTCTTTGTTCTCACAGCTCCCAGGGACTCAGCTTTGGATTTGGCCCCGCCTCTGCGTGTAGGTCGCCGGAGGGCGTCTGTTCTTCGCTCAGACAGGACGGGGTTAAAGGAGCCACTGATTCGGGGGCTCTGGCTCACTCAGGCCAGGGGGAGGGAGGAGCACGGAATGCGGGGCAAGCCTGCGGCAGCAGACACCAGCATGATGTTGCACCAGCCTGAGGCGCGCCATGCATTCTCCCGGGGCAGTTGTCCCTGGATCACGGGACCCTGGCAGTGGTGGGCTGCACAGGCTCCCCGGAAGGGGGGTGTGGATAGTAACCTGTGCTCGCACACAGGCTTCTTGGTGGCGGCAGCAGCAGCCTTAGCGTCTCATGCCTGTCTCTGGGGTCCGCGATTTTAGCCGCGGCTCGCGCCCGTCTCTGCAGCCCCTTTAAGCAGCGCTCTTAATCCCCTCTCCTTGCGCACCAGGAAACAAAGAGGGAAGAAAAAGTCTCTTGCCTCTTCGGCAGGTCCAGACTTTTCCCCCGGACTCCCTTCCAGTCAGCTGTGGCGCACTAACCCCCTGCAGGCTGTGTTCACGCCGCCAACCCCAGTCCTCTCCCTGCGCTCCGACCGAAGCCGGAGCCTCAGCTCCCAGCCCCGCCCGCCCCGGTGGCGGAGCAGACAAGCCTCTCGGGCTGGTGAGTGCCGGTCGGCACTGATCCTCTGTGGGGGAATCTCCCCGCTTTGCCCCCCGCACTCCTGTGGCTGCGCTCTCCTCCGCGGCTCCGAAGCTTCCCCCTCCGCCACCCGCAGTCTCCGCCTGCGAAGGGGCTTCCTAGTGTGTGGAAAACTTTCCTCCTTCACAGCTCCCTCCCACTGGTGCAGGTCCCGTCCCTATCCTTTTGTCTGTGTTTATTCTTTTTTCTTTTGCCCTACCCAGGTACATGGGGGGGTTTCTTGCCTTTTGGGAGGTCTGAGGTCTTCTGCCAGCGTTCAGTAGGTGTTCTGTAGGAGCTGTTCCACGTGTAGATGTATTTCTGGTGTATCTGTGGGGAGGAAGGTGATCTCCGCATCTTACTCTTCCGCCATCTTCCCAGAAATTACTTGTAAACTTTTACCACAACTCATTCGTGACCTGATGTCAAGAGACTGATAAGCAGTGGTAATAACTATTGAATCTGCAAACATCAGCCCCAACTCAACCCCAGCCAATTTCTGTCATGTGGAAATGTGAAATCTGTTGCCAGATATTCCTATCTATTTGAGGGAAGCTAGAAGGCATATTATTTACATGTAATATTCTAATTTTTAATGGTCTATTTCCTTTAAAAAAAAACTCAGTGAAGCCAAGCAAAACACACCTTGAAGCCCATTTCATGACATTGTACCTCTCTGAGCTTTATACCAAGATTGGTGGGATCCCTTTATAATGTTGGTATTAGATGAATGGGCTAACCTCTATTGAAACCGTGTCATCAGACATTTAGCTGATATGTCACATCTTCATCAGAGTTACAATCTCAGAACAGCTCATCTCTTCTTCAAAAAAGCCTTCCATTTCAACAGAATAAAGTTTTTTTTAGTTCAGCATTCAAGGCCCTCCACAATCTGGCTCTAGCCTAATCTCCTGCAGTATCTTTTTCCAGCTGCACCATTTTCATACTCTTTGCCTTCACCTGTAACTTCCGAACTCCGTGGTTTGCTCATGCTGTTCCATAGAACAATTCCGCCTCATTGCTCAAGGTTCAGCTACTGGACAACACAGGAAGGAGTAAGAAAGTTGTGAAATTAAAGAAACTTCAGCTAAAATCAGTCAGGACAGGCCTGTAGGGGCGGCTCTCACACCCCACTATGCATCTGTCAATTACTCCAAACAGGAAGAGACAAACGCCTACATCTCTGACAATAAGGTGCCCTTACCTTACTATCCAACAGGAAGAAGAAAACTCTCTGCCTCAGGACAGCCCAGCCAATCAGAGACTGTAGCAGCCCAACCAATGAGAAGTCTTTATACTTTGGAGGCCAGGCTTCCTCCAATGGATCCTTTGGTTATCACAGCCCCTCCCAACTCCCCCCTTTTCCCTATAAAAGCAAGTTCTCCTTCCTGGTTCTCTGGATTTGCCTCTGATCCACCATAGTTTGCACATCTCAAATTGCAATTCCTCTGCTATTCCCAAATAAACTCACTTTTGCTGGTAAACTACCTGGCTATCATGTTATTAAACTGACAAAACAAATAGATCTTCCCTCAGAGTCTATGACACTTGTTGAGTGGCCTTAGCCAAGTCACCTAAACCTCTCTAAGCAGCCCACCAGAGAGGCTGAAAGTGCCAGGTGCCCCCAGCCATCTATTCAGCTAGTTCAGAGGTCAGCAAACTCTTTCTATAAAGGGCCAGATAGTAAACATTTTCAGTAAATAGTAAGTATTCTCTACAGAGTGGCATCAGCCATTGTACAGTGAAAGCAGCCTTAGTCAATGCATAATTAATTGAGCATGGTTGTATTCCAATAACACTTTATTTATGGACACTGAACCAAAACAGGTGGCTGGCTAGATTCGACCTATGGTCTATAGTAGTTTGTCAACCCATGAACTAGTTCATGTTTGTGTGACCCAACCCTGGCCAATGGGACCTCAGGGAGTGGCCCCCTGGAAAATTGTCCTCCTTGTTTTAAGAGAAATTGGGAGGAAGCACACCTCTTCTCGGGCCAGACGTTGTCTTATCTCTACCTAATGGCCTCTTGCGTCCTGAGAAGTAAGCCTGATGATGTTGCCAGGATGTTGAGAGGAATGAAAGATCCTGAATTTTTGTTGATATTATTTAATTGCCAAAGCAACCCTGAAACCATGTGACACCAGACTTTATTTCATGAGAAGATGAAATTCCCTCATTGTTTAGGTGGTGTTTTGCAGTGGTGTACCAAGTAGAGGGAGCAGTAGGGCCAATCTGTCCCAGATTCAGGCTGTAGGGGAGTGTGTAGTCCACAGAAAATTTAAAAACAGTAATAAAACCAACTAAAAGTCCATCTGCTTTTTAGCATCACTATGCACCAGCAATTCTAAACCACGCCAGTGATAAAATACTCACCCTTGTGCAGGCCCACTGCTCCCATGGCTCCCCAATCTTGGTACCCAACTGATATTTTGTAACCTGCCACCAAGTGTTTCCTAACTGGTGTGCAGGTCCCAGCACCCAGCACAGTGTCTTGACTTTAAACATTCTGCCAAAATGTTGAAGAACCCATGATCCGTACACATGCACGTGAGGACACATATGAACCCATGCGTTCATATGTGAGTCATGTTATAATTGCATTCTACTGGCTTAAGAAAAGAAGAGTATTCCCAGGTTTCTGCCACTTGACATTTCTTAAACCCACAGTGGAATTATGAGGCCCCCATCCTATGATGGCCTCACATAGCTTTATAATCACCTCTCGAGGCCTGTCTGTGTTTATAAGGACTGTCCTGGAAAAGGGTGCATTTGATTGAAGGATAAAAGGGAAGAATCCAAATAACTTGCTTGAATTTACTCAAGAAATGCTCCATGTCCCCAAATAAGAAAATTAGCCCAACCTAGAAAAAATATAGCCAAAGCACCCCAGATTCAGAACTATCAGAAGTGGGGATGCATGGGCTGCTGGAGAGGACACGGCCCCTACACAGCACACCTCATGCCCTCTGGCTCTGCTCCGGGACCCCAAACCATTTAATCAAGATGGACTATGATTTAGCATGTCCTACAGCCATTTTCTATAGAAAATGGGTGCACATGACTTAAACAACAAGCTTTCATTTTTAGCAAGGTTCTTTCTCAGCTGCATTTTTGCTGGGCTATAAAATCACACACATATGCGCTCATGCGTACACATTCATACATATGTACACACGAAAACCCATATGTTGACAAATAAACACATGCACACAAATCATGTATGTATGCAGGCACACAGCACACATAAACATGCACACATAGGCAAAGACACACTTGCATATACAAGCAATACACTTATAGATCTATACATAGACATGAACACAAAGACACAGGCATGCACACGTACACACACAACACAAATACGTGCCCATACTACCAACCCTCAGCACCTGGACATTAGATTTCTTTGGTTTAACTTAACTTAGCAGAGTTGATTAAGAGTGGCTCAAAACTGAGACCAAACTGGTTTGAAACCTAGCCCCAACTCTTTCTAACTGTATGATGTTGGATGAGTTACTTAACTTCTCTGCACCTTAGTTCTCTAACATAAAATGAGAATAACAGAAGTCCCTCTCTGATGGAATTGTTGTAGGAATTAAGAGAGACGATGTTTATAAATGTTCAGCACAATCCCCGTCACTTAAGTACTGACCATTTGGGTTTTTCTATCGTCATCATCATCATTCTCTGAATCACATCTAGGCAAGCATACATAATAATCAGGAGCCAGACTTGAGGCAGTGCATGTGGTTACCTTGTTCAAAGGGCTGTACGTGGCTCACCAGCAGTAGGTAAGGGTACACTAGCCCACTGGGGGCAGAAACACGCTGCTGCCCCCAAGCCCCTGCCCTGGGCTGTCCCCCCTCCTACCCACTCAGACACATGTGCCAGCAGAGGCGCTGCTCTTGTTGGGCCCGGGGTCCGGGTGGCATGTCACCTACTCACAGGCCCATTCCTAGCACAGGGTGTCTGTTACTGTGCATTTCTAGGAATCAGAGCAAGTGATTTTCACTTTGGAAGGTAGAAATCTCTTGACCTGAAGGTTGGACTAATGCTGCACTCAAAGTTCTCAGGGCTCCAGCAGGCTAGCCAGGCAGGAGGAGGTGTGGGGCACCGCTCACCCTGAGGCCTGACATTCAAGGCAAAGATGTTGACTCCAACAGAAAAACACATCCCAGACTCAGGCAGGGTCCACACCAGGGAAAGGAATCAAGGGAATGAGAGAGGAAATGGTGAAAGTCCTGACAGGGCGTGATGATGGAAAGGGAAACAAGGACATTTTCCTGGCAATGTCTTAAAGCTGGCCTAGGACCTAACCAGAACCATCCATTATCTAGTGAGTCTCTCTCTCTCTGTCTCTCAGTCTCTCTCTCTCCCCAAGAGCACATTCAAAAAATTGCTATATTTTCCTATTACTTGGTGAACTAAAATTAAAAATAGGTTATGGTTTATTATTAACTGAGCCAAAACATCTGCACCTTAAGCTGAGATCTACAATAAACAGTCTGCTGCTATCTTGTCTTACAGGAGAGCTGTTGCCTAAAAGTACAGACAGACACACACCCAAAATAAGAAATAAATAAAATAAACAAAATAAAATTCAGTGAGACAAACTCCAGAACAAATTTGCTCCATGTGCCCTCCCAAAGAGCAATAACGATTGTTGCCATTTTGAAAATACCTTAGTGCTTTTTGTTTATCCAAGACCGCTGGCTTTCCTGAAATTTGTAATCATTTCATGTTTAACAGATATGGAGAAAATGTTAAAACCCCAAAGTAAAGTAGATTTTTTAATTGAAGTATAGTTGATGTACAATATTATATAAGTTATAGGTGTACAATATAGTGATTCACAATTTTTAAAGGTTATATTCCATTTAGAGTTATTATAAAATTCTGGCTACATTCCCCATGTTGTTCAATATATCCTGGTACAATAGTTTATTTTATACCTAATAGTTTATACCTCTTACTCCTCAAAGTGCCTGGCAGGTGACAGAAATACAATGGTGAACACGGCAGTTACAGAACAAGATGCAAAGTGTTTGTCCTGGGCAAGGAAAGGAGTCTGGCTGAATATAAGAAGAAGATGGCTACAGCAAGACACTACCTGAGGGGGCATTTTAGGTTCCTCACAAGATGGAGATGAAAAGTTTGTTGAAGAACACAAACCCAGCCAACTCAAGCCGAATCTACTTTTCCAGCCTGCCTGAAATTTACCCAAATTATTATCCTGGCACTCATGTTGCTTCAACTCCTTCACTTACAGCCAAAGTCCAGCAGCATCTTAAAACAGTGTGTAAAACATTGATCAGCTTAACTGGTTTTGCTTTCCTGAAACAGGTAGTTGATTAATTTAACCTGGACTCATTTTACAGAGACTGAGCTGTGCATGTGCAAGACGGGAACCCACATCTCTAGCATGACCCCAGAACCAAGAATCTTCAGTCTATGGAATTCAAAGAACAGAAATGTTGCCACCAGAGCCCTTTATGAGGCGAGATGTCCTTCAATAAGGAGAATCCGGTTTCCAGCAGCACAAGTAGCTTCTGTGGGCTGATTCAAGACTAGCCAATCATCTTCCAAGTTTGAAATTCCCCTAACCTCTTAAATTTTGCCTGAAACCCTGGATCAGGGGGACAGATTTGAGAGCCTTGCTTCCTCTCTCCAGTTGACCAGTTGACCTTGCAATAAAGCTCTTTCTTTTCTCAAAAGCCAGTGCCATAGTGTTAGCTCCTATGCGCATTGGGCAGTGAGCACTTACTAGGTAACAATCTCTCCCCAAATGACCTCTCCAACCAAGTTTTCATCTCTGCACCACCACTGCAGTCAAGCCAGACAGTTGCTCCCATCCTCTCACTCCCCTGTTTCCTCTGTGTGCCTGGGAATGCCCCCCTTAACTTATAATCCCATGTACCACCCACTTATATGTGTTCAAATTCTACCTAGTCTGCTAGACCAGATTTAATCACCACATTTTGGGGGGGGGTGTTAACATCTTTATTGGAGTATAATTGCTTTACAATTGTGTGTTATTTTCTGCTTTATAACAAAGTGAATCAGATATATATATATATATATATATATATATATATATATATATATATATATATATATATATCCCCATATCTCCTCCCTCTTGCGTCTCTTTCCCACCCTCCCTATATCACCACATTTTAAAGGAAGTTTCCCCTGGCTCTTCCAAATGAAATCAATTTTTCCTTGCTCTCTACTTTTATATCTTACTCCCTTTTCTCTTTGCTTCTCGTAAAGTACACACCATTTTCCCCTTGGTCTTAGAGGTATATTTTACCCCTGCACTACATTAGAAGCTTCTTGTGGGTACACTTCATTTCCAACCTCATCTCTTTGCCATCCAAAGCTCCAGGGCAGCATTTCCCACACAGGCATTTTGTTGAATGTTTTATACTAGAAAGATCATCCAGGACAGCTGGCACGCATGTAAACTGTAAAATCTGATGTGATCACTCAGTAAACTCCAAATATCTACACTACAGGGAAAGCGATAATAAAGACGAATTTTGTGGCAACTCTTCCGTTCAGCTGTGCAGGCTTCCTGGCAGCAGGGCCTCACTAACAGAAACAAGGCTGAGCCATGGGGAGTCACACAGCTGGAGGACTCAGTCGGGGAGTTTCACCTCTCTCTCTGAAGCTAGTCTCAGAGCTCCTGGGCTTGGCATGAGCCACAGGCTCAAGTGGCCACTGCAGGGCATGAATCAGTCAAGCCTTGGACTGACCCAAACTTCAAGGGTGACTGTGACACATGTCTATTGCCCTGCCTTGGACTGCTTGGGGCAAAGAGAATCATTAAAATAAAGTTTAGCTCTCAGACTCCCTGTGACATAATAAGAAATATGTATACTTGGTCTCTGCCCCCAGTTCCAGAAACAGAGCTCCCAAATCTCTTGTAACTTCCTGAGTGACAAGGGTACTAGGAGCATCTTTTGTTCTAATAGTTAGTCTTTGACCCTGGTTTTTGACACAGAGCCCGTGTAGTTTCCTGGGTGATAGGACCATCTTTTGTACTAGTGAGGTGACTCTCGGTGGCTCCTGGATAGGGGCTGATCACCAGAGAGACCGGGCATGATCAGAAGCTTGGAACTTTTGGCCACACCCTTCACATCCTTTTGGGAGGGGAGAAGGGCTGGAGATTGAGTTAATAATCAATCGTGCTTATGTGATGATGCCTCCATTAAAAAATCTCTAAACTATAGGGTTCAGAGAGCTTCCGGGTTGGCGTACACATGGAGGTGCTGAGAGGGTATGGAAGCTCTGTGTCCCTTCCCCATAAATTGCCCTATGTACTGTTTCATCTGGATGTTCTCCTGTATCCTTCAAAACATCCACTATGATACAGTTAAATAAAGGTTCCCCTGAGTTTTGTGAGCAGTTCTAGCAAATTATTGTACCTGAGGGGAGGGTCGTGGGAAGCCCCGCTTTCAAACTGGTTGGTCAAAAGTACAAGTGACAACCTGGGACTTGCCATTGGCATCTGGAGTGGGGGCAGTCTTGTAGGGTCTGCACTAACTCTGGGCAGTTAGTGTCAGAATTGAGTTAAACTGTAGGACACCCAGTCAGAATCCACAGAGAACCAGAGAGTTACTTGGTGTAGAAAAACCCACACATTTGGTGTCAGGAGTATTCAGAGAGTAATAGAAAGTGTTTTTTTTATCTTTTACCCCCCAAATCTACTTGCAAGGTTACCAACCCCTCCCATCCTGAGGAAAATGTCTAACATGGAAGGATGAAAGGAAGGGAGGGAGGGAGAGTAACAGGGAGGGAAAAACAAAAGAGGGAATAGGGAGGAAGGAATTTAGCTAACAGTGTGTACTTATAACCACCGCTGCTCGAATTGCAATCTGTTTTGTCCACCATTTGATGGGCTACAGCTAACTGCTACAGATTCTCACCTGGACTGCAATATGCTTAATGTATGCAGCCCAAAATGGCATTTTTTAACATTTATTTTACTGAAGTATAGTTGATTTACAATGTTGTGTTAATTTCTACTGTGATTCAGTTCTACACATATATACGTTCTTTTTCATATTCTTTTCCATTATGGTTTATCACAGTATATTGAATATAGTTCCCTGTGCTATACAGTAGGATTTTATTGTTTTTCCATCCTATATATATACTAGTTTGCATCTGCTAATCCCAAACTCCCAATTCACTCGTCCCCTACCACCCCACCCTCCAGCAACCACAGGTCTGTTCTTTATGTCTGCAAATCTGTTTCTGTTTTGTAGATAGGTTCATTTGTGTCATATTTTAGATTCCACAGATAAATGATATCATAAGGTATTTGCCTTTCCCTTTCTTACTTCACTTAGTATGATAATCTCTAGGTCCATCCATGTTGCTGCAAATGGCATTATTTTATTCTTTTTTATGACTGAGTGGTATTCCACTGTGTGTAAGTGTATATGTTATATAACATATATATATGTATATATACATATATGACGTCTTCTTTATCCATTCATTTGTCAATGGACACTTAGGTTGTTTCCATGTCTTGGATATTATAAATATTGCTGCAATGAACATTAGGGTGCATGTATCTTTTCGAATTATGGTTCTCTCCAGATATATGCCCAGGAGTGGGATTGCAGGATCGTATGGCAACTCCATTTTTGGTTTTTTGAGGAACCTCCATACTGTTTTCCGTAGTGGCTGCACCAATTTACATTCCCACCAACAGTGCAGGAGGGTTCCATTTTCTCCACACCCTCTCCAGCATTTATTATTTGTAAACATTTTTTTTGATGGTGGCCATTCAGAGTCACGTGAGGTGGTACCTCATTGTAGTTTTGATTTGCATTTCTCTGATAATTAGTGATGTTGAGCATCTTTTCATGTGCCTGTTGGTCATCCGTATGTCTTCTTTGGAGAAAGGTCTTCTTCCCCCAAAATATGGCATTTTTTAAGTAGGGAAACTGACACCCTCTGGTTATCAAGTTAAACACTGAACTCTAACATGTCTAAATGGCCTCATTACAGTCCTGTAGGACCCTTATATGAGGCCTGGCTTGGCTTTATAAAAATACATCTCTCCTAGCCTTAGCTCTGGTGGAGAGTAGAGAAATGCTCTCAGATGAAAGCCATGGTGTGAGCAGGTTGACCAGTGGGAGGAGGGTTTCACAAAGGCTTTAGAATTTTTTCTTAAATAGGGTTTTCAGTCTCTCAAACTTTGTCTACTATGACATAGTATTTTCCCCTTCATTTAAATGCTTATTTTATTTTCAAAGGAAATTTAATTTAAACAATGTGTTATTATAATTAAATAAGGGACTCAACAATTCAGATACCAAAATTCTTGCTTGAAAATAAATCTTTCCTGGCTTCCAGGACTGCCAGGGAATTTTTAAAAGAACTGCAGCAGATTCGAGCTAAGAGTTTTCACAGAGCCAGGGTAAGAAAATTAACCAGGAATTTATCATCTCAATATGTTGTGTGCAGCCTAAGGTGGATGAAACTCCTCTCCTTATCCTCATACATTCTTACCACCAGCATAGATGAAGCAGTGACATTTCGGAGAAAACTCAGAAGCCTCAGCAATCCTTGATTCATGGTGAGTCCACAGCACAGTGTATCACGTTTGTTAAAGAGCAGCCCACTGTTCTGTAAACCCCAACGTGCAGTAAACGCCACATGAAAAATTTTGCGGGAGCTTCAGCTGTGTTAATCACCAGCAATGCTTCCCAGTCACTGACAACCAAAATGATGGGTCGAGCATTATTCTCCCGGAAAAATGTGAAGTTTTAAATGGAAACACAGAGCAGAATGAGTATGCTGACAGAAAATTGAACAACAGTGAAAACCATCTCAACAGCAAAGGACTGAATAACTTTCGGGGAGAAGACCAGACACATTCCTCGACAGTGCACCAGGAAATTCCTGATTATTTTCTGGATTATGGCAACATCGCTCCCATGAATATGAGGCCATTTGCGACATGCTCAACCAAGGGCGAAGAATCCACGCCAGTGTCTGATTCCAATTTGGTGTAGAATCCAATGGGTCAGCCTCAGACAAGGCCACCCCCCAAAACACTGTCAAAGGTGAGGCAGATGGAGATACGGAGAGAGAGAAGGAAGCTAAGACCATAAGGGGCCATGTTGAAATACAAACCTAGTCCCCTTTCCTCCTCTGGATAACCACCTGGATGGCTAGGTGTCCTCTTCAGGGTAAGGCCATGTCATTTCCCACCATGACACGTAGTGCCACTCATTTTATTTCAGCTCAGTACTAAAGATTTAGGAATTGATGAAAAGGTCGCTCGTAGGGCAAAGGACCAGGGTCCTACATCATCACTCCTCACTAATCAGGGAAGGTCTCATGTCCTGGTGGCCCCAGAGGATGAGGGAGTGTGTGGAAGGGCAGTGAGTGTGGAGGGCAGGTAAGCTGTGATATAAACAGTCGTATCCCAGGAAGACCTTTCAAGGTCGTGGGCAAGAAAGCAAGTCAAGCGAAGTTGTCAGTGTATAGCAGGGTGTGGAACCCAAATGAAAGTAGGGTAAACAACCTGTTCAGATGAGAGACAAGTGGGCAGACCAACAGGGACAGGTTATAATCTGAATGCTGTTTATAAAAACATGGGTATTAATGGATGAAACGGGCTTAGTTAAAAGAGCTGTGTAGGAACAAAGATGCCCGTATACTCAGCCTACAACTATAATTGGTAACATTAATTAAGCATTTACTGTGTGCCAGACACTTTTCTAAGGGACTGATGTATATTATCTCATTTCATCCTCACAGCATATCTCCCTGAAGTAGGTACAATAATCATCATCCTCCTTTTTTAGTGAGGAAATCAAGGCACAGAGGGGTTGAGTAATTTGCTAAGTCACCCTGCAAGCAAGTAGAAAAACTGAGATTCAAACCCAGACAGTTTGGCTTCACTGTCTGTGAGCTGTAATAAACAAGCTGGTGGGGTCTTTAGGGTCTACTCCCCAGCAAGAGTCTGTATCCAGAACTCACTAGATATTCTGAGGCTCAGACAATACTCCCATGCACAGCAGGATTACTTTAGAGGTGGGGTAACATTCAATCTTGACAGCAGAACTCACCCTCTCTCCAGCACAGTAGACCCCAGAGCCCAAGAGACAAGCCGTGCCCAGGAAGAGAGTCACAAGGAAGTTTCTATCCTGGAAGAATAGGAAGCTGCAACCATGGGTGGAAGGAACACCATGTTCCCTCTTGGGCCCTGTGGACCAGGATGTAATCTCCTCATACTCACAATGTTTAGTAAAACCCAATTTTACAGTCAGTATTAACTAGCAATGCTTTCAGAGGAAAGTTGAATGGAAGAGTTATTTAACGCATTAAAAGATAAGTGGAAAAGTTGAGCATGAAAGTAAAGACATCTCATAAAATGGTTAATTAGAAAAGTATTTTAGGGGCTTCCCTGATGGTTCAGTGGTTAAGAATCTGCCTGCCAATGCAGGGGACAGGGGTTCGAGCCCTGGTCCAGGAAGATCCCACATGCTTGCGGAGTAACTAAGCCCATGAGTCGCAACTACTGAGCTCGGTGCTCCAGAGCCCGCAAGCTACAACTACTGAGCCCGCATGCTGCAACTACTGAAGCCTGCGTGCCTAGAGCCCATGCTCCACAACAAGAGAAGCCAGCAGAATGAGAAGGCCCTGCACCGCAACGAAGAGTAAGCCCTGCTCACCACAACTAGAGAAAGCCTGTGTGCAACAACGAAGACCCAACACAGCCAAAAATAAGTAAGTTAATAAATAAATTTATCCCCCAAAAAAAGTATTTTAAACACTGTGAATATTTACACTTTGAACATCCCAAATATTTGCATAACTTTATTCCAAGAGGAGCCTTAACAAGGGTTTTCAAATTTTCAGAGGCTATGAAAAGACTTGGATATTGTTTTCCATGTGCTTGTTTTTGAGCAGAGCTCAGGAATTGCCTGGCAAACCCAAAATGAGCCATATTTTCCCTCAGTAAATGTATCAGGATCTGCCCTCATTTCTGGAAATTCCCTACTCCTGCTTTTTTATCATACTCATTATCTCCTTTTCATCCCAGTGTGTACTGAGCCCCAAGCGGGCACTGCTTTAAGCATCAAGGATACAAAGGGCATCACACAAAACCCTCCAGTCCTGGAGTTTGCATTCTAGTGGACAAGGCGGATATTAAACAAGTGAACATTTGGAACATTTGCAGGTTGTGCTTAACAGTGTGAGGGAAATACACAGGAGCATATGATGAACAATAACAAGGAAAGCCTGCTTGAGGATGGATGACAAGGACAACTTCTCTGAGGGTGTGATATTTCAAACAAAACTAAGACCTGGGTTTTTTTAAGATAATCAAAATTGACAAAACTTTAGCTAGACTAACCAAGAAAAAAGAGTACTTAAATAAATAAAATCAGAAATGAAAGAGGAAGCATTACAACTGATACCACAGAAATACAAAGGATCATAAGAAACTAATATGAACCAGTTATATGCTAAATTGGATAACATAGGAGAAATATATAAAGCCCTAGAAATATACAACCAATCAAGACTGAATCAGGAAGAAACAGAAAATCTGAACAGACCAATAACAAGTAAGGAAACTGGATCAGTAATCAAAAACCTCTCAACAACAAAAAAGCTCAGGACCAGACGGTTGTTTTACTGGTGAATACTACCAAACATTTAAAGAATAATTAACAGCAATCCTTCTCAAACTCTTCCAAAAAACTGAAAAGGGGAACACTCCCAAATTCATTTTACAAGGCCAGTATAACCTCAATACCAAAACCAGATAAGGACACTATAAGGTTAAAAAAACTACTGACTAATATCACTGATGAATATAGATGCAAAAATTCTCAACAAAAGATATGCAAATTGAATTCAACAGCACAGCTATAGTAATCAAAAGAGTATGGCACTAGCATAATAATAAGACACACAGACCCATGGAACAGAACTGAGAGCCCAGAAATAAGCCCTTGCATATGTGGTCAACTAATATTTGACAAGGGAGCCAAGAGTACTCAATGGGAAAATCATAGTCTCCTCAATAAATGGTGTTGGAAAAACTGGATTCACATGCAGAAGAATAAAACTGGACCCCTATCTTACAACACTCAAAAAGTTACCTGGAAATTGATTAAAAACTTAAACATAAGAACTGAAACCATAAAACTCCTAGAAGAAAACATAGGGAAAAAGCTCCTTGACATAGACTTTGGCAATGATTTTTTTGGATTTGACACCAAAAGCACAAGCCACAAAAGCAAAAATCAACAAGTAGGACTACATCAAACTAAAAACCTTCTGCACAGCAAAAGAAGTGATCAACAAAATGAAAAGGCAACCTACAGAATGGGAGAAAATATTTGCAAATCATATACCTGGTAAGGGATTAATTTTTAAAACATATAAGGAATCACAACTCAATAGCAAAACATTAAATAATCTAATTTAAAAATGGGCAAAGAACCTAAATAGATATTTTTCCAAAGATGATATACAAATGGCCAACAGGCACATGAAAATGTATTCAACATCACTAATTATCAGGGACATCAGGGAAATGAAAATCAAAACCATATTGAGATATCATCTCACACTTGTTAGGCTGGCTAGGATCAAAAAGACAAGAAATAACAAGTGTTGGTGAGGATGTGAAGAAAAGGGAACCCTTGTGCATGTAAATTTGTACAGCCATTATGGAAAACAGCATAAAAGTTCCTCAAAAAATTAAAAATAGAACTACCAGAGGATCCAGCAATCCCACTTCTTGGTATGTATCCAAAGGAAATGAAAACAAGATCTTGAAGAGATATCTGCATCACCACGTTCATTGCAGCATTATTCATAATAGCCAAGATATGGAAACAACCCAAGTGTCTGTCAGCAGATGAATGGATAAAGAAGATGTGGTACACATCAGTGAAATACTATTCAGCCTTGAGAAATCCTGCCATTTGTGACATGGATGGGCCTGGAAGACATAATGCTAAGTGCAATAAGTCAGAGAAAGACAAATGCTGCATGATATCACTTACATGTGGAATCTAAAACAAAACCAAACATATAGAAACGGAAAGTAGAACGGTGGTTGCCAGGGTTGGGAGGTGGGGTAAATGAGGAGACATTGGTCAAAGGGTACAAACTGACAGTTATAAAACGAATAAGTTCTGAGATCTAATGTACAGCATCGTGACTATAGTTAATAATACTGTATTATGTATTTGGAAGTTGCTAAGAAAATAGATCTTAAATGTTCTCACCACAAGAAAGAAACGGTATGTGAAGAGATGGGGGTATCAGCTAACACTATGGTGGTAGTCGTTTCTCAATAAGTAAGTGCATCAAATCGACACATTCTACACCTTAAACTTACGCAGTGCTATATGTCAATTACATCTCAATAAAGCCGAGAGAAAAAGGATTCCATTGTAGAGAAAGTCAGAGAAGACCTAGAACTTGAGCTTTTCCTATTGCACCAGATTTAGAGCCTACTCATGATGATCCAGGTAAAACAATGTTTGTGAATTTTTTATAGAAATTCTGAAGCCCCATCACTGTCCCCCACCTACTCTTCAAAACTTACCACTTTTCCTCCAAATCTCCTATTTTGATACAACTGGTCTAGTTGGTACTCCCTATGCATGTGACATCTATCCTTACTTCCTCCTCGCCTTCTCCCATGTGTTCTCTCCAGCGGGATTGCTCTTCTCCCTTTCTTTGCCCAAGTCCAGCTGGTGTCATCTGTTGATGACATTTTCCCTGGCTAGCTCTATCTACAAGTGACCTGTGAACACCTGCAACCCACAGTGCATGCATCACTCACTTGATGCCTGGTGTATACGGCCTTGACTGTGAGCTAACTTCTCAGTATTTATATCTATTCAAATAAACCATGTACAACTTGAGGTCATGAGCTTCTTTGTATATGACTTTGCTGACACCCAGTGACTAGCCAAGGGCCTCCATAGTCTCTTACAACATTTGGTCCACCACATTGCCTTTGGCAATCTACTTGACTTTCTCCTAAATACCTCTTGCATCCAATTAAGCATGAAGTCCTACTGTGTCAGATTTCTTTATATCTCTTTTATCTATACATCGCTTACCATCATCTCTTCCACCCCTACTTTAGTCCAACCGAGCATTATTTCCCACTTCGATTAGTGGAATAAAATCCCAACTGGTATTTCGGCCTCCATTATTACCCCTACACACCACTCAACATGTAGGGCCAAAGTGGTCTTTCGAAACTGCATATTTGATTGTGTCACTTCCCTGATGAAACCTCCTCTGTGCCCGTCCATTGCACTTAGCATTAAGACCAAAATTATCTCCTGGTCTCCAAGGCCCTGCCCGCTTCTCCCACTTTGGGCCACTCTTCTCCTGATACCAACAAAAGTCTCTTCTGCTGCAAAACACTAATTTTGACCTGCACATGCCCCATCATGTCTCCATCACGTTTATTCCTGCTCAGAGCACAGCTCACAAGTCCTTCCTCAGAGAATGTGTTCCATCATATCCTCATCGCTTGTGGTCTTATCCTTTGTGCCTCTGACTGCAAGCATGAGTCTATAAATAATTATGCAATGTGTGACTTCATGTCAGTCTCCCTGACTACATCTATGTTCCCAAGAACAGAAACTTTTATTTTCTTGTTCACTCTTTTATCCTGAGCTCCTAGCTCAGTGCCTGGATTATAGTAAAACTTAAGAAATTCTTCTAAATGAACAAACAAATCCACAGTTTAAGTGTAAGCTCTAACAGGCATGAAACATGTCTTATTTACTATTTTATCCCCTACACCTAGCATAAGGTCTTTCACATCACAGACCCCAAATACATATTTTTTGAATAAGTGGCTCTAACTCATAGTGTTAGCTTTGTATTTTACAAAAGTTGAACGATACGGAGAGAGTGGTAAGTACAGAGGTTTGAAAAGAGAAACTTAAATGATGGAATTTTTTTAAAAATTGACTTTCAGTGCTGATTTAGGTCAAGCACATAACGCATATTTACATATACTGCCTAGGGAGCTAAGGCCTGGATTTGCATGCGAAGCTATGATCTCCAATTTACCAATCTTCAAATAAAATATGACTCTGACCTAAAGTTTAGACATCATCTATGAATACAGATAGGAGCAATTTCCTATGCTGAGCATGGCTTAAAGGTCATTCATTGTTTGGTTGTTGAATTATGCGTTCTTACATTGTTGCATTTATAAAACCAAGCAGGACATTTGTTTTGAGTTATCAGAGAATTCGAATCTTGGCAGCTTCCACCTCTGCTGTAGGCAGGACCAGGGTCTCTCAGACATAAGCTACTCTCTTAGACATTTTCTAAAGCCGCATTAACTGCTTCAGGCGAGTCAGAAAATGCGCCAAGAACAAATGGAGATGCGTCGCTAAGGAACAGCCTGTGGCGGTGATAAACCTCCAAGACTAAACTCAAGCCTGCACCCCTCAAGGGGGGAAAGCTCTGGTGGGTACTGCTAACGTAGTAATGCTACTTTCCTTGTGAAACAAACCAACTGTGAGGCAGCAGTACAGACTGAAAGTTTCCAAAACTGCAGTTCTAATTTGCATGCTTAGCAATACAACATGTGTTGATAAAGAGACTGGTTTGCTAAAGTTAAGTGTGAAAAAAAAAAAAAAAAGTCTTGTTGCCTGTTGCTTTAAAGTAGTGATTCATGAAATGTATTCCCTGCAACACACACATAGGATGATAAAGAGGAAGGGTGTCCTATAATCTCTCTTGGAGATTCACCATGCATGCAATCACATTAAAGGCCCTGTAGTAAAGAAATCTGTTAGACCTGGCATTTCTCAAAATTAATTGGATATGGAGCCTTTTCCTATGTAACATCCTGTTATCATTTATCTTTTTTTTGGCTGCCAGGCATCTGAAGCACCTTCCTATGTTTCGGGAATTCCCAACTGTGTGAATCTTACTGGGAGGCAAGGCCCGTCTCTCACTACAGAAGGTGAAAAGGCAAACACTCTCACCCTGCCTTACTTCGAGGAAACCAGGGCCAGCTGGCTGCTTCCCCTGGGACTCTGACTCGGAGTAAGTGACAGAGAAGCAGGAGCAGTAATGACTCATTCTGGTGGCTCTGAGAGGCACAAGGTTCAAAGTTCAGAGCCATTGGTGAGGCAAGCGAAGTGTTGCGCCTGCAGGTGGCGGCAGTGTTGTCCCCACCAGGCTGAACCGGTGGCATGATTTTGATTGTGATTCTGGCCACCTACCCCTCCCTTAGCTCCTGATCGTTTTCTCTACCTGCTCGTCAGTATTCCCATCATGACTGTGAATTCATGCAGTCCTTCAATTCACCCTTCTTTTCTTATTTAAGTCGTCCAGGGTTAGCTTCTGTGACCTGTAAATGAGGATTTTGTTATTACTAGTCTTTTAACATCTGGCAGAGCAAGTATTTAGCAGAACTACTTTAGAACATGCTGCATTCATACGTGAGTTGGATGCTAAGATGAAAGTATAGTTAATCAGTGGGCCTTTACTGCTTTGGTGACCAGACACACTAATACAGCTTCCAAAAGCAATTTACTACTAGGTATGCAGTTTATGAAAAAAAAAAAAGGTCTCAGAAATGAGTTCATGTCTGAGCTCACTCCCAGATAATTTAAGAGGTCTTCAGTAGGCACCACCTAACTTCCTCTGATTTGACCATGACCCCTCCTCCCTGACCCTCCTCCACAACTCAGTTATCTGGTATTGACATTCCCTTTGTCCTTAAACATAGTCTACCCCCTCTATCTTGGTGGTAAGCAGTGTAAGTTTTGTTCTGATTATGTGGGTTGCAAAGCTAAAAAAAATGATAATTGTGCAAGACAGAAATGTTTCAGCCAACATAAGATTTTAAGCTGTTAAATCTTAAAAATGCTGATATTCAAAAGAAAATATGTCAAAGTTTTCTAGGAGCAAGAATCAAGTGCAAATGGGCCACCTGAGTAGCAATAGGAGTTGGCATCTCCAGTGTCTCTGGCAAGGGGCTGAGGGTTATAAGCATGCAGATAGCTACAAGTGTTAGCACCAGAGGGGTATTTTTTCTCCTTTCCTGGTTGGCAAAAGCAATCTCATATGTTTCTACCTAATAATGTCATATCATGAGGGTGGATATGACATATTTCTTCTTAGTGTGGGTGACCTCGGGACCTCTGCTTGAAATACACCATCACCAAATCTGATGTTATGTTATTGTCGATTTTGTCACCTTGGTCTAGCATTTCACCTGTGATAATGGGCTGATAATTGATGAAACGGGATTTTCTGCTTGTAACTAGGGAAAACCTTGATTTCCGAGTGTAGCCTCTCTCGTCGGAACACACTGGTAACTTCAGCTGATTCTACTTATACCCCTACACACACATCCTACTGGTTCTTATAAGAAAATAAGAAGTTCTATACTATGCCTTTTTAAAAGCTTTGACTAATACAAATGATTTCTAATAAGTTCTTCATTTTTTACCTTGCACTCAAAATATATCCAGTCAAAGAATTTGGCTTATTTGGAGAGATGATACATTGAGACATTAACTAGGATGGTTTTTCCCTTTTCCCATCATCCATCCCTTGGGCTACAAACCTATACCTATCCTTTTCCCAGGGAGTGTGGGAGGAGAGTTTAGAGGGTCAGAAAGAAAATAGATCAGAGGCATCTAATTCTTAAGTATAAAGCTCAAAATCTAGGGGTTCAGGTATAAAAGAAGAGAACTAAAAATGTGGTATGAGTGAGAACTGGAGTCTTCTCCCTTGCAACTAACCACCAAGGGTGTGAAAAGCCCAAGGCAACAGCTCAGCAGGCCACTGGGCAGAAGTGGCCAGTTCTAAAGACCAGGTAACACAAGGTACACGTCAGGGGCTGGCAGCAGAGAACTTTACCAGATAGAGGCCAGGGAGTGACCTAATGACATTTGAGTAAACAGTCCCCTTCCTAAACCTTGACACCAACCTGAGGAGCAGTAAAGTTTATTTTTAAAAAGGGGGGGAGGGAATCCCCAAAGTAGCTAATTTTTTTTAACCTGAAGTGATTGAGAAATTACAAAAGTTGACAGTTTACCTTCAAGTAATGAGAATCCATTTTTCTGTATCAGAAAAAATGGAAGCTCAAGAACAGAAATTAAAATTTTATTACCAAGAAAAGACTCCATTATATACTGCCGAACTTGAGAATTGTGAAGTTTGTGTCCACTTAGATTTGCTTAAAGGACTCAGGTCTGAGTGCAATCCAATAGGAACTGGGCTTTCTGATCAACCTGAATTTCTCCAAGTCTTCAGAGATGGTTGAACTGGGAAGAGAAGGGAGATGGGGAAAGATGTGGAAGGAGGCAGCACCTGGAAAGGTTATGAGAAGTCCAAGTCGGAAATGAGGGAAGGAGGGAAAGGGGAAGGACGCAAAGAAGAATACTTCATCGTCTGTCTTCTCTGAAGTCCCGGCGGGGACAGATTCCCTTACTCATCACTTATGCAGGCTCGGGGCAGCGCAAGAGGGAAAGGTCAGGAGTTTGGGGCAAGTGGGAAGATGTCTGCAGATGATGTCGAAAAGATGGATCGGATGCAGGCTTGGCAGGAGACATCTAGCTTGGAAATAGTGATTTTTGAGAAATTCAAAAATAAAACTTTCATGCATAATAGTATAAGAAATATATGCGGTGAAATGGGCAATGAAACCAACCTCCATACTCCTTTATATTTGAGCTGACAGAGTGTTCGTATCACCTCCTTGCATCAGAAGTCTGATAGCTCATTCACTTCTGGTATTGTAGCCCAATTCCAGTACAGGTAATTATACTCTCTTACCTAACTCCTCCTGGAACATCTATTAAGTATGTTTCCCGTCCTTTCTGGCCCCTGGTTATTCCTTATTCCAAATCTCTGGTACCCAAGGGATGGTGAGCCATGGTAAGAAGTGTTTGTCATATACCTTGAGATCTCTGAATGAGAAGTGCTGTAAAAGTGCAAACTGATCTTCTTTAGCCAGAGCAGGCCAGCATTCCTCAAGCAGTCCGATTCATTTCCCCTTACATATATCTCTCCTCCTTATTTGCAAGTCCCTCACATTTATCTTGACCCTTTCCCACTTCCTTAACTATAAGCATCTTGAGAAAAAGGAGTAGGTCTTCTCATTCTTTGGCAGCTTCCGGAAAATTATAAATATACCACGGAGCTTGGTGACAGATTACTTAATCACTCGATCACAAAGCTGCAGCCGAGTCCTCTTAAGGCCTGTCAGAAACTCGTACTCCAGAACCCCCCTCACCAAGTCTGCTTTACAACTCATCTAAACTAAAATAGCTGTTAAAAATCATTTTCCCTGCCTATCTGACATGAAAAAAACCTATATGGTAAAGAGGCAAATATGGAAAGGTGGGTAAGGTGAGCAAGATATGGACGGGAGAGCCCATAAAAGGTGCCACTTAGTAGGTGCTTATAAACATTCCTGAATGGGCATTTGCACCCAAGAATGAATGAAGCAATCAATCGATCGATTGAAGTTTAAACTTAGGGCCCTTTGTTGTTGCAGTGACAGATACTCAGTTAGATCAAGAGCATAGGAGAAAATGCGTTGGGTCTCAGTTCAGAATCTAGGGAAAGTCATACCCCCAGGCTGCACTCAGGGCAGGTGCTTGCAGCTGGGCCTCGGGAGCCAAGGGAACCAAGCACACTCGGGCCATCTTTCAACTCTATTTGCCTCCACAGAACATTTTTTTTTCTTTTGTTGACTCTCTAAACAAGGTCTCTAAGAGCTCCCAGATGTTACACCTACAGTTCACTCACGGCCTGGAGAGAGACAGATCCTAAAATGAGTCCCAAGTCCAAATGACCTAGGAAGGCCCTCCTTGGTCTGGCTAGGGTCAGGTGTCCACCCCAGGACCCTAGGATGTCATCATCAGGAGAGTATGAAGTGGGGAAATAGGCCAGGGGTGCTCCGGGGTGTGCAACCCCAAAGGTCAAGCAAAGAGCTAATAATGGACTAAACAGAGGCTATAAGACTGTGTAGAATTGCGTGCATTCTAGACTAAATATCCGGTCATGTCAGATGGAATAAAGAAATGTCAATGGTCTGACCTTGTCTCTGTCCCCTCTAGAAAGCCAGCCCTAATGCTAGATGGGGAGTACTGAGACCCCAGCCCACTCCCCAGCCACAGCCACCAGCAGCCTGTGTGGGATGCTGGAGGACCTCCAGTGCTCGCCTAAGGGCCTTCCCAGATGCTTGGGTTTGTGCTTATGCCTGGAAAATCCATCTGCCAGGTCTCATCCTTCTCAGTGTGAGATGAGGAGTGAAGGAGAGAAGAAAGGACAGACACAGGGACATGGATGGGAGGACAGCGGGGAGGGGGGGTGTTGGCATGGAAGACAGAGAGGTTCAGGTCAACTCGCTGCGGGCCCAGGAAAGATCACCTCTTTGGGTTCCTTTTAGTCCTGTGGCTCTCAGACCTTCTCGGAATGTTGAAGCCCTGGTCCCAAGGCAGGCCACCCCGCCAGGAGGGAGGCAGTGAGATAAGCAGGAAGGACCTGGCTTTTCACCCGGCTCTCAGCAAGTCACTTCCATCCTTAGCATCAGCTGCCCGCTTTGTAAAATTGTGGACTGGTCCATGTGTTTGCCGTGGTATCTTCTCTCTCCGCAGCTAGTGCTTTTATCCCTGTGATGACAGCCGACCTAGGCAGGGGGAAAGATCAATAAATTAACAGGTAACATTGCAACAAGAGACAAGCAAGCTGGCAGGCAATCTTTTCAACATCTTGTGAAGCCCCATTAAAATCTACTCTGCTCCTGCCTCTGGCTAGCAAATTCTGACCCAATCTCACCATCATCCCATAACTGTGACTTTCTTACCTTGATAAGAGTTAAGAATTTTGAGGCCTTTACACAAACACTGCAATGATTTTGGTTTCACGAGCTGAAGTATAAAAGGCATTGGTCCCACGGTGATTAACTGGGGTTTTATAGGCAGTGTTTCAAACCAGCGCTGGGCAGCATGCCTACAGTTACTGCAGTTATGATTTCATTAGCTTCTCTGATAAATAATGCAGTGACTTTAATGATGCATTTCCTCTTTAAAAAGAAAAGAACCCACAATGGAAACTCCATTTCATAAAGCAAGGAAGAACAATGACTTGTTTAATTTTTATTACTTTTAAATGAATCTGTAAGGGTTTAATAAGTGAAAACCACCTTCTGAGGAAAAAAAAATTTAAAGCAAAGAAAAAGTTTAACTTGTTTAAAAGGTACAATCATTTCTGGGTGAGCGCAGGATGGATATAGGTCAAGAAGCAGAATGAAAGCCCCAGCTTCCTCAACTGAGCACTTTCTAGATCACAAAAGGAAAATGGTCCTGCCAAATTAAAACCCTCCATAACAATAAAACCTGATTTAATGCAGTCATTATTTTTCCATTAAATCTGAATATCATCTAATGCATGCATGTTATTTTAAACCTACTACACTAATGCAAATCCAGCATTACCTGTAAATCAGACCTAAACGTTTCATCAGTTGTCATTATTGCTACTGACAATCTCAATACTTCATCCCCAAGGACACCATCCCCTCAACCCCTGACTCCAAAGATGGGGTAGGGAAAGAATAAAGGAGATGTATTTTAATTTCGAACAGGAAGCTGCTTCCTGAAGTGTAGAAGTTGGGTCAGTAACATCCTGGATGTCTCAGCTGAATCTGGTAATCCTTGCTTCCCCAGACCACACTAGGCTGGCAAAAAATTCAAGGCTTGGGTTAGGAACAACCAGGAAAAGAGGAAACTCTCTTAAGTTTTCAAAGCAAAGTGTATTGGTGACACAGGGGATAGAAGAGAATGGAAGAGCTGAAAAGCCAAAGGGAGATGGTGGTGCGACCCAGAGATTGGGAACCACAGGGAGATGTTGCCACACCTTGGCTGGAGGGACCAGCTGAAATGGTACCAGGACCCATGGGGCAGGGATGCTGAGAGGATTCTGGACCCACAGCAGGCCTAGAACGACACAGTGGGATTTAGAGCCACGGACTCAGAGGAGACATCACTGCTGCTGGATGCTGCCTGAGGCACACAGTGGGGGGAGATACGTTGGCTTCTCCCTTTTTTCTACCCTCCCATCTCCTGCTGGTACCTCCCATCGGCAAACCCAGCTAGAAGACAAGTGACCTCGGAGCCTGGGAAAGGCAGCCTCTGGACATCTGTCCTCTTGCGATGCAGAGCAATAGAAGGATGAGGAAAGAGTGGGAGGACAAACAGGCCCAGAGCTGGCAGAGGTTACAACTATATTAGTTTTTGAGGTCTGCCTCCCCAGGCTGGGCTCTTCCAACCCCTGCCTCAAACCCCACCACAGACCCCTACTGAGAGCTACAGAAGTCTGAGGAGGGCTTTGCCCTGCAGTGTCGTAGTTGTTTTAATCAACCTTAAATGACCAGACCTCCATGTGCAACAGTCCCTTCAACCCAGTCTGTGGGGTGGTGGGCATCCCAGTCCACTCGCCAGCAACTAGCCCACACTCTGTGGAGAAGACGTGAGGGCTGAGAGGGGTTATCTCCACCCCCAGCTCCATCACAGCGACTGGTTCAGAGATGGGCCCAAGCAGGTCAGAGCAAGGCATCACCCTCATCACAGGGACTGATTCAGAATGAACTGGTGTCCTAAGTGGACATTTATTTTGCAAATGGAGGAAAGAAAAGCTATGGATGAGGACGCATGTGGCTCCAGGAACCAACCAATGTCGGACACTTGGCTACCAGCCTGAGGACGAGGCAGCTACCCCGCCTCAGAACTTTACAGCGACGAGAGACAACAAATTCTCTTACGGTTTAAACCATTTGAGTCTTCTGTTGCTTATAACAAGAGTCCTGACTGAGATAGGGAAACAGTCGCTTCTTCAAAGGTTTGGCACATGGTAGATGTGAATAAACCGGTGCTTGCTGTTGTTTTCTTATATAGCTATTGAGGATCATACACCAAGCTCCCTGGGAACTGGGGTGACGGTGGTCTGGCTCTCCCTGCATGACATCGTCTTACATGGGATTCCCAATATTTATGACCTGCACTAAACCTGTCTCCAACACAGGGCGCACATCCCACCAGTCCTCTCCACTGCAGGTGCATTTCCTAGCTTCCAACGGCCCCAGATTGCCACACCATGCCCCCTCCCTGCCACCTGAAGGATCTGAAGCCTCCACTCACCTTCTTTGTTCAAAGGGTTCTGAGCGTCTAATTGTTAACTGTTTCTCCTGGTGACAAGGGAGAAGTCGTAAATCACAGCCTTTCTGGGTTAAAAAGATTAGGCTCACCCATGAATCTCCTCTTGTGGCATCCTTCCTGTGAGTCAGGCACGCTGAAGGGTGCCAAGAATAAATTAGCCACAGCCGGAAGTTGTAGGCAGAAGCTTTCCCATAACAGAAACTCATTTGCCTCGATTTTCACAATCATAGGTAGAGGGCTCAGTGGCAGCCTTCAAGAGCATAAACTTGAGAAATAAACAGAAAATAGCTGCAAGAAAATTTTATTTGGATAGATGGCTTAAACGACAGTGTTTCATTGAGTGTGAGAGATATAGGCAGATGATAACCGATGACATCACGTGAATAAAATGTCTAGAGACAGGGTCTACTTGGATGTCATAGTGGATGTTTCTCCAGGGAAGTGGTTCCCAATTGGGGGGCAATTTGTTGGGGGACATTTGGCAATGTCTGGATACATTTATGGTTCTCACAACTGGGGCTGGGGGTATTACAGACATCTAGTGCGTAAAAGCCAGGAATGCCACTAAACATCCTACAACGCACAAGACAGAGAATTATGCACGACAAAGAATTATCCAGCTTACAATGTCCATGGTGTCAAGGTTAAGAAACCCTGCTCTACGGTTTAAAGTCATAAGTAAACACAGAAGAAAAACCAATCAGATTACATTTCTCACTCCAACAGATTTTGGAGTACGCTTAATTTTGGCTTATTTTTGGTCGCAAGGTATAGGCAATCCTACAATTTTTTCCTTCCTTTCTATTTATTATACATTAATTTATTTATATTGTCATAATACTCTGGCTAGGTTACAGAGCACATTAGAGAAAAAAGTAACAATTGCTTACACCCTTTCTTCTTCCCTTCTTCACTGTTGAGTGTGAGATCTGTTAAAAGCTTTTTGTAGTTACCTATTATGAGGTAGAAAAGTTTCATTCTTTAGCTTGCTAAAGGTTTCTATCATGAATGGATGTTAAATTTTATCAAGTGTTTTCTTCTACATCCACAGAGATGATCAAATAGTTTTGCCCTTTCTGCTATTAATGTAGTGAATTACATTAATAAATTTTTAACATTAAATCAAACTTTCATGCCTATCATAGACTACACTTGGTCATGAGATATTGTGTTTTTATGTATGTTGAATTCAGTTTGCTAGTATTTTGCAAAAGAATTTCAGAATCTTTATTCAGGAGTGAGAACAGCCTGTGCTTTTCCTTTCTTTTAATTCCTTTTCTGATGTGGGATCAAAATTATGCTAGACTCTTTAAATGAGTCGAGGAGCGCTGTCATTTCTACATTCTTTGGAAAAGTTCACATAAGATAGAAATTTTCCATTCCTTGAGTGTTAGGGAGAACTTCCCAGTATAATCATCTAGGCATGCTGCTTTCTTTAAAGTGAAGACTTTAAAACTATCAGTTAATAGTTATAGGACTATGCCCATTTTCCATTCCTTCTTGAAACTTTTGCAATGTTACACATATATTTTTAAGAATTTGTTCACTTCACCTAACTTTTTAACTTCTTTTGTCATAAAATTGGCTCGTAATAGTTTCTCATTATTTTTTTAATCTCTGACACATCTGTAATATCTTTTTTTTCATATTTTGTTTATTTAGCTTATTCCTTTCTTTCTTGTTCCTCTTGCTGAAGTTTTGTCAATCTTATTAGCACTTACAAAAAATCCTGTTTTGTCCTTCTTGATTCTGCCTGTCTGTGTTTTCAATTTATATTTCTACTGTCTTTGGGTTTATTCTATTATTCTTGTCCTAATTTCTTAAGCTGAATGCTTACCTCATTAATTTTTAGTCATTTTTTCTTAAATGCAAATATATGGCTTTAAATTTACCTCCATATCCTAGTTTAGTTTCATCTTATAAGCTTCAGTGTTTTTACTAATGTTTTGTTCCATATACATTCTTACTCATATTATGATTCCTTTTTCACTCATGGGTTAATTAGTAATTTTTTAAAAATTCCACACTTATGAGTTTTCCTACCCATCTTTTTTGTGTATAAACAGATAACAAAAACATTTATTTTGTGGTCAGATAGCATGCTCTATATGTTGTCAGTCTTTTGAAATTTGTTAAGATGTGTTTTGTGGTCTATTAGGTGATTGTTTTTCACAGATTATTCTTATGTGCATTTAAAAATGTGTGTTTTGGAGTTAATTATAAAATCTGATCAAGTTTAATTGTAATATTCAAACATTCTATATGTTTATTGACTTTTAAAAGATCCATTTTATTACTAACATTGGTGAGTGAAAATCACCCACCATGATGATGAATTTGTGTTTTACTCCTTGTACTTTTAACAGCTTTCGCTTTAGATTTGTGGTTATTTTACTAAAAGTATACAAGTTTTGAATTTTAAATCTCCTGTGCATTGAATCTTTTATATTTATGTAGTGACTCATTTTATTCTGCTAAATATTGTTATTAACATAATTATGCCAGCTTTTTTCATTGCTACTTGTTTTTTCCATCTTTTTATTGGTACATGTTTTTTCCATCTTTTTATTGGTACATGTTTTTTCCATCTTTTTATTTTCAACATTCTTTGTCCCTAATTTTATGTTTTTATTAATAGCATAAAGATATTTAATTCAATCTGATAATCTTTGTCTTTTATCAGATTGATTTTCCATTGACATTAACTGGATTACTAGTATTTGGATTTATTTCTATCATTTGGTTTTGTACTGCCTATTCTAATTTTTCTCTTTTTTTCTGTTTTCTGTCTTGACCCTTTTTATATTGACTCCATTTTTATCTCATTTCAATTTTTCCCTCTAGTAATTTGAAAATTATAAAAGTTTTTTTTTTCTTTCTTTTTTGAGGGGAGGTGATTTTCCTAAAATTTTAACATGAAAATTTAACCTAAAAAATCCAAAACTGATCACTATGTTCACCTTTGTCACAAAGAATCCAAGAACTCCAGAATATCTTAACTTTAATCACCTTTACAATTGACTTATATGCCACTCTTAATCAGTGTTTATGTTCTATTATTTTAATCCACAAATCATCATGAGTGTTACCCAATCAATATGTGTTTATATTGACTTTTATATTTACCAGTTTATATGTTTTTCCTTCCTTCCTGCATCTCAGATCTTCTACCTGGGATCATTTTCATTTTCCCTAAAATAGACATTTCCAAATTTTCTTTACAGACAGACATCTGTGGGTAGAAACACAATTTTTGTTTATCTGAAACTAGCTTTCCTTAACTTTGAAAAACAGTTTCATTAGATATAGAATATAGAGAATAGAATATCACTAGATATAGATTCAGCACTCACAAATATTATTTTATAGTCTATGACTTCTGTTTATGGAAGTCAGCTGTAAGTTGAATTGTCATTCTTTTGTAGATGATTTTTCTTTTCTTTTCATTGTCTTCTTTTGATTTTTTTACTTGTTTCTGGTGTCCTTTCTGTTGGTTCTAGATATGGATTTTTCTTTATTTAACTGAATTCAGATTTATTGGGCTTCCTGAAACTGACAACTGGTGCTTTCAATTCTCAAAGTACTGAGTATGGCTTTTTGCTTTTGAATGTTAAATCTATCTTATTCCCTCTCTTCTCTCCTTCTTGAATTCTCTTTAAACATAGCTTAGACCTGTTTCATGTTTTCCATTCCTTTGTCTTTTTTTTTGCTGCATTCTATAGAATTCCTTCAGCTCTATTTCTGTTCACTTATTTTCTCTTCAGCTGTGTCTTAACTGATGTTTAAACCAGCCAATGCCTCTTACATATTAACTGTGATTTTTTTTTCCAGTCTTAGAAGTTTCAATTGGCTCATTTTATACCTGTTTACTGATCTTAATAGTCTCTTTTTCCATAATATTTCTTTCTCTTTTTTAAATTTCTTTTCATTCGCTCTGACCTTATATTTTACTTCTCCCACTTGACTCTACCTCAGCCATCCTAACTCCCTTCTATTCCAAGTATACCCCCATATCCAAATTTTTGCTCTGACTGATCTCTCTGTAGAATGTTTTCACTTGACTACAAGAAATATGCATGCCTTACCTCCTCACTTCCTTCGAGTTTTTATTTAAATGTCATCTTCCTTATACCCACTCCCTGCTTTATCTTCCTCTACAGCACCTCTTACCTTCAAAGACTATATAGTTGAGACATTTAACTTGAATGTATAGGATTAAAAGCAGAGATATATTTTGGTTTTTTCATTATTATATCTCCAGTACCTAAAATAGTACCTGACACTTAGTGGACACAATAAGTATTTGTGAATAAATATTAAATACACTTACTTTTTCTGTTGTGTCTAATAATCTTGGTTCCTGCTTTTATTTATGATGTTTTGTTTCCTTGAACTCAAGTTCCTTGAATTTATATATGTGAATTCTTTGAGACCTGCTTTGAAGCTATGGTAGCCCAGAGATTTACATTTGCTTCTGCCAGGCATCTTGGATTACAATAAATTCATGGCCTTGCTTATATAATTTATTTGTTTGAAGTTTTTCAGACTGAATACAAAATTGTTGCTAATTATATGTCAAAAACTATCAGAAATGCAAATAGTAGGGTACTTTAATGTACTTTTTCAGGGCACACCTTGAAAGCAAAAATAAGTGAGTATATAGAGTAATTAGCACATATATAAGAACTCACATCCCTGAATAGAAAAAATATGCTTATTTGTATGCCCAAAATAAATCAAATACTTGGCCATAAAGAAAATCTTCATAAATTTTAAAAGGTAAGAGTTGTTGAGGTCACATGCACAACTGTAAGCTTGATAATAATAATAATAATTTCAACTATTGTAAATTGAGAAACACTTATATCCAATCCTTGTATCAAAGATGAATTAAAACTGATATTTAAAGCTATCTAGGAAGCCATTAAAATGAGACTACCTTAGAACAAAGATTTTGGGGATGCAGCAAAAGCTGTTCTTAGAAAAAGATTATAGCCTTAAATAGTTTCAGAGACTAAAATTAAAGATACTTAGCATTCATCTTAATAAATTTTTTTAAAAAAGCAATACAATTAACTGGATGTAGAAAGAAAAAGAGATAGAAAATACGAAAGTAAAGAGAAAAGAGAAATAAAAACAAAATCTCATTTTCTGAAAAGACCAATAAAAACGGTAAACCTTTCTCAGCCCGATTAGGGAAAAAGAGAAAAATTATTTAAAATTAGGGTTGAGAAATGAGACATAATCACAGATACAGAAAAGACCAAAATAATCATAAGAGAATATTCTGTGAAAATTGATGGCAATGAGTTTGAAAAGTTAGATAAAATGGATAATTTCCTAGCAAAATTCCAATAAAAAACTTGCTTAGAGCAATTACAATAGAGGAGCTGGAGCATGTGATTAAAGGTCTTCTTTCAGAATGCAACTTTCAACACAGGAAAGCACAGCAACTTCTAGGGCTGAAGAATGCACAGAGTCTTCTGGGCAATTCCAAAGTAGCCAGCTCCAGAAAAGTCGTGACCCCAACACTCTCCCCCTAAACACTGTGTAAATCCAATATTAGGATAATCGGGCCTAAGATTACAACATCATTGAATCTTATTGGGAGCCCTGGATTCCAGAGCTAGCTTGCGGACAGGTTCAATGAAAGATGCTGAGAAGATAACAACCTATGAGGATGTTGAGTCCCTTTGGAATCAGTATGTTGGACAGGCTATAAATAAATTTCAGGTAAATCCAGGAAGCTGTGCCCTCTTGGTTCCAATGCCTCAGCAGAAAATTCCAACAATTTCTCAAGACATGCAAATCGTCAAATTCAGCTGTGTCAAAATCTGCATTCCTGAGCTATTGTTGGTATTGGCCATTTCTTGGGAAAGTGTCAACATCATGTTCATATGATTACTTCTCAGATGGAAACATTTTAAAACTTATGAAAAGGAGAAATTAATGAGAATGCAGTCTCCAAGGTCAGAGTCATGCATTTCAGTTAAAGTTTACCTCCTTCCAAAACACAAAAAGTGATGTTGAACCACAGTTTCTGGTGGGGGGCAGAGGCCAGGAAAGGAGTAAATTAACCAGTATTTTATCAAAATGGGCTGCAGAGATTATATATTACAGGGGTTTTTTGTTTTGTTTTGTTTTGTTTACCTATAGTCTCACCATTGAACCATGAAAGTTGCATGATTGTTTTTTGCAGCAGGGTGGCTGACAACCTGAAGCAGAGAATCCAGCCAAGTGGTGCCTGGAGTCCTGACCCACAGAAACTGTGAGATAATAAATATATGGGTCAGTTTAAGCTACTAAATTTGTGGCAATTTGTTATGCAGCAATAGAAAATTAATACACACCCCTCTGACTCTCTCCTCATGCTCTTCTCACTGCCTGTACAGATTCCCACCTCTCCCATCCATCCTCCAGACAGATAATTCCTACTCATCTTTTCAGGCTCAGTTTGAACATCCTCTCTTTCAAGAACCCTTCTCTTCACTCACCCCTCCACCCCTGTTCTTAGCCTCCATAATACCCACAGATACCTATTATTATACATTTATATTACATGTATATTTGAAGCTTCCTCATCTTATACGTCTGCCCCTTTGACTGGATGTGTGCACCTTTGAAGCAAAGGGGCATGTCTTCATCATTTTTATATTCTCAGTGTCAAGCATGATGCCTGCCACATAGTAAACACTCAATAACTGTTTGTGTAGTGGGTATGCACCTAAGTCCCAAAACTCCTTGTTTTGTATGTCAGCGAAATTGTCAGCCTCAAGCCCCCTCTTCACCAGGCTGGCAGGAAACTTACCCTTAGTCCTTCTTTAGTTTTCCTTCCCCCTTCCTGAAAGTCGTCTAAAAATCCAAGATCTTACCCTATGCCAAAGTATTATGGGTAGGAGTCTCCATCATCTGTCCACCCTGGTTGCTGCTAAGATATTCATTGTCTCTGTCTACAGTTTCTTTTTTTTTCTTTTTCATTTTCTAAAGCTAATGCTGACTGGTTTAACTTCCACCCTCTGTAGGACACCTTTTATAAGCCCTCTTGATTTTAGAACACCTAAGGTGGACAGCTCTATGCGTGCTGCCAGCTTTGCATCTTGAGTCTCATCTCAAGGGCCTCCCTGCTTTTCTGCCTCCAGCCTTTCTCCTAAGCCCTGGAGGACCACTAAGCCTAGGCTCAGGCTCACCCCAGAAGCAGGGAGGAGTTAACACCCCCCTCGGAAACCCTCTGCCAATGGGTCACAGGAGTTGGTGGATAAGTGTCCCAGGCTCCTGACATTCAGAAGGACAATTCCAAGGTGCATTGTACACAGTTCCCCAGAGGCCCACAGGGGACTGAGCCTCGTTGCCCACAGTGGTGACCAAGTTGATTTCACATTCTCTGTTGGCTTTTCCTCCTTCTCCATCTCACTCCTCACTCCCACATTTTGGCTTCTAGAAATCACTCCCAAATTAACTACCATTCTCAGGCTCAGCTTTCAGGGGAAACTCAGACAACCCACTGCACCTTTTCTGGAGAAGGTTCTAATGAGGAGTGATAAACCCAAGAGGTAAATTCTAGACTGAGTAGAATGGGGAGGTGGAGCAGGAATAGATGAACAAAATAAGAAAATTGGATGATCACCTACAGAGCTGCCCCAAATGAAGGAGCTGAAACTGGCCTCTAAAGTTTCATGTGTGCAATGTTTGGACCGAGTTCAAGAGAAGGAGCAAGCTGTTTCCAGGATCGGGGTACTGACAGATCGCTGCTCATAGGCGGATGGAAAGAGCGCTAGCTCAGGCTCTGACTGCTTAAGCGATGCAAATGCTGATGCACCAGCCACACTGTGACCTCATCCTCAGCCTCTCAAAGTGGGACAGCAAGGGGAGAGGAGTGCTTAGACAGCTCTCTGGGAAGAGGAACGAAGCCAGCATAACCCGAAAGGTATAAAGAATGAGGCTGCTGGGAAAGATTAGAGCATCTAGAGCAAGTCAATGAGGTCACAGTCAAGGAAAGGGAGAGAAAGGAGCAATGAGGTCAGGCATTTCCAGCGCTCCTCTAAGGTGCTCGGCACCGGGCTAAGAGCTAGACTTATATAACTGGGGTTTCCTTGGCCACACCAGTCCAGAATTAGATATGGGCATATATTGTTTCAAAATGTAGGTTTTATCATTATTCAGGTATGAGGAGGCCAAAATATTAGGAGACAACTGCCACTGAAAAGAGAGCTTGCTACTCACAGTTCCCAAGAGGAGGGAGCAGGCCATGCCATGCAGGGCCACATGGAGAAGCACCAGGATCAGTCAGGAGGGAGAAGGAGGGAGAGGAGATGGTGGGCAAGAGACCTTATTGCGCTTTCCATGGAAAGGAAAGGGAGAGGCAGGGTAAGCAGATTTAGGTTAGGGAGAGGCAGGGTAAGCAGATTTAGGTTAGCTAATCTGAAAAGTTTCAGTGAGCTCTGGTATGGAGAGTCCATCCCAAGTTGTCTGGTATGATTAGGAATGATTGGGGCAGGGAGCTAGCTGCCTGAGTGTGACAGCCCTGTGAGAACCTGATGAAGGAGGTGCTTGGGGGATGGGCTTCAAATTGGCTACTTTGCATATGAAAGGCACTTTTCCAGTGAGTTGTTTGCTGTCTCTGGGAATTAGATAATCCCAGGAGGGACAGTCTCTTCCAGTGTCAGCAAGCCCCAAGATGTCAAAGCATCAAAATAAAATGATATGCTCAATACACATATTAAGAGTAAGAATCTGCATTTCTAATCTGCTCTTGCCCCTACCTGCTACTGCAGGAGTTCCAGCCTCTACAAAGCCTTTCCCATTATTTTTGGCACGACCAGTGAGGATAATCCTGTGCTTGGCAAGAAGTCTGGGCATTCACTACATAGCAATTATTTCCTTCTTCTCTTACTCTGAGACAATAAAAGTCTGTAAAGCTACAGGAAAGCAAGGGCACCACACTTGGCCATTGCTTCTGGAGTCTGTCATCAAGCTGCCTCCCACCAGACACCGTGGCTGGTCCTGCTGGGAATCAGTGCTTCTGTCTAGCGTTGCCATCTCTCGCATTCCTGCTAGGTATCACAGTTTCTACCAGAAACTACTTCTGCCTCCTCCGTGGGTAGTAACACAACCCTTGGGAACACCAGGGACACCTCTGCTAGAGACAAGCCCCTACAACACAGCACTGCTGCCATTTCCACGGCCCCTGTGGGGGGTTGTCATCCTCAAGGCACCAGAGCCCAGCGGTGTTCAGATCAAAGGAGAAAGCACTCCTACCTCCATTTATTATTTTTACATTCAGTTGAGGTATAAGAAAAACAGGAGTGGCCAATATATATGACGCTTTCAACTTAAGCCAATGTGCTGGCCACACAATAATGGTCCCTCAAAAGTCATGATCTCCAGAACCTGTGACCATATTACCTTACGTAGCAAAAGAGACTTTGCAGATTTGATTAAATTAAGATCTTGAGATGGAGAGATTCTCCAGGATTCTGTGGGTGGGCCCAATGTAATCAAAAGAGTGAAAGATGGAGGCAGGAGCATCAGAATCATAAATAGATCTGAAGATACTGCATTACTAGCTCTGAGGATAGAGGGAGGGACCACAAACCAAGGAATGAAGCCTGCTTTAAGAAGCTGGAAAAGGCAGGGGAACGGATTCTCCCTCTGTCTCCAGAAGGAATGCAGCCCTGCTGATACCTTGATTTTAGATCAGTGAGAGCCAGTTCAGACTTCTGACCTCCAGAATTGTAAGACACTAACTTTGTGTTGTTTTAAGCCATTAAGTTTGCGGGTGTTTGTTACAGCAGCCATAGGAATCTAATACCGCCAAGTTCTGGGCCAAGTACTTTGCATGCATTGTCTCAATCCTCCCAAGAACTCGATGAGGAAATAGCACGATTAGTACCACTCAGTAAGTGAGGAAACTGAGTCATGGGTAGTTGGGTTAATTGCCCACAGTCTCACAGCGACTGAGTAGCAGAACCAGGCTCCACACCAAGGCCATCTTAATTCAGAGTCAGTGCACTTAACCAATTTGCAGCATGGCCTCCTGGCCATGCATGGCATTGTGCTCAGTGTTTTGCAGCATTTTCAGTGAAATGGTAGTAGCTAGAGAATGACAGGGCCACTCCTTTGCAGTCTCAAAGGATATGCCTTACCAAGACAGGGTAATAATTGGGGAATTCAGTCTTTCTCTGCTCCTCCTGGCCTGAGAATGTTCCGTTTCTAAACCTGTCCAGCCAGAACCCTCTAAAGAAAACTGGGCTGCCACTGCTGTCCCTGGCCTTAGCCTCACCCACCTGATCTTGACCAATCATGTGCAAGTATGTGGGGGTCTTTACTAAGGAGTCTAATGGATCTCAGTGTAGGAAAACAAACACTGAAGCTTTATTGAATTTGCCATTATTTTGGATCCCTCAGGGGAAGGTCTGGTAGCCTGAGACCTTCTAAAGGAACATGCCCAATGCTGGCACCTTCTTTCCTGACTTGTGCCAGCCCCACATTCTTCTGTGAAGTCCCCTTTTCCAAGTACCCCCAAGTCGAGGGTCCCACTTCCTTGGGATTCTCTGCCCCTCCTCATTTCTTCTTGCTATCATCTTGCAAACTGCGTGTTGATGGGGTGTTTCTCTGCTCTGTCGCTCAATCTGGAGAGGACATCTGTGACCTCAGGCTACGGGTTGAGGACAAAAGTAGTGGATGCTGACTTTCAGTGCAGTCTCCCCACCAGTAAAGGCTGTACCTGATATCCTCACTCAGCTCAACAAGGGGAGCAGAATTGTTCTCAGATTCAACACCATCTAGCCCAGTATGAGGAGAGCTCCTTGTCCTAACAACAGGGCTGTGACTACTTGTGAATGAATGACCCTTTTCTCCTTGGCTGAGGACCATCTCGCTGTCTCAGGTCAGACTTAGTACCACCAGCCCAGCTGTCCTGGATCTCCCAGCCCAGCTGTCCTGGATCTCCCGGCTCAGCTGTCCTGGATCTCCCTTGGACAGCCTGGTGAAGCAACACTGGCTTTGATTCTATATGAAACGGGCAGGTGGGCTGCAGGAAGGAGGTTTTACCACTCATCCTAACTCTTCCATCCTCCAGCTTCCACTTCCAGGCTGGGCCAGGAGACAATTGGGCTGCAGATGCCATGCCGCTCTTAGGCCCAAAGTTCTGGGCCTAACTTGTCTGCCTGATTCTCCCTGACTTGGGGCTGCCTTCTCTCTAGGGATGCTCCTTATCTCCTTATGCAAAGAGATGACCAGAAGCCTTGAGCATATGAGTAAGTATCCAAAGTTTCTTGCAAAGGTCTTTGACACTTCTTGGAAGGTAGAAAAATGGACCTTTTGTTATGATTATTGCTGCTTTGGTGGCTGTTCTGTTTAACTGTGCTGATGGTTCTTTGGGGCTTTGTTCCCCGGGGAGACTGAAGTTCATACACTAAGCAGCCCTGAGGGGTGTGAGTGTATGTTTGTGTGTGACCTTCCTCCAAAGCCCCAAGAACTCTGTGAATCAGTCTTAGCATTGACCGTTCGTCTAGACTGCCCAAATGGGGATCTGAAGCCCCTTCAGGCCTCTCACCTGCCAAGCTTGCTCCTGCAGACAGAGAAGCTGTTGTCCTAGACAAGGCTCCCTCAAGTTCTGTGGAAACAACTTCAGAGCTCTTAGGGTGAGGAGGTGGGCAGTAGATCTCTTTAGCTTACAGGCAATAGCCTGAGCTTGAGGCCACATGAGTTGACTACATAGCCTTTTCCTCCACCATAGCTTCTTCCTCTCCCTGGGTCCTCAGGCTCTCCTGAAGGGCTTCCTCCCTGAAAATTACCCAGCCATCTCCCACTCACTCTGATCTGTACTCCCCAGCAGGGAAGGGGCAAACTGGGTGAAAGTCAGTTCCTGATCAGGGACATGGGATCCAGAAAGGTGTGCCCCTCACCACCATCCCAGAACCTGAGGTCCAGTTGACATGAGTACCATGGCTGTGAATCAGGTGGGCAGGATGGAGACCAGGATGGTGGTAGAATAACAGGGGATGGTGGGCAGAAGCTGTGCCAGACACTAAGTGCCAATACCAGGAGCAACTTCTTACACTCCAGCCTAAGCTTGGGAGAGTGGGTGGGTTTATTCTCACAGTTACTGGACTCGGCCCCCATTGTCACCTCAGATCCTGTGCCCTAGCTTTGGACATGATTTTCTGGCTTTATTTGGCATCTGTCCTCGTCACGATTCTTATACACCACTGCCACAGCGGAAGACTATATTGGTTTCCTGGGGCTGCTATAAAAAATACCACGAACTTGGTGGCTTAAAACAGCACATGTTTGGGGGCTTCCCTGGTGGCACAGTGGTTGAGAGTCCGCCTGCCAATGCAGGGGACACGGGTTCGTGCCCCGGTCAGCGAAGATCCCACATGCCACGGAGCGGCTGGGCCCGTGAGCCATGGCCGCTGAGCCTGCGCGTCCGGAGCCTGCGCTCCGCAACGGGAGAGGCCACAACAGTGAGAGGCCCGAGTACTGCAAAAAAAAAAAAAAAAAAAAAAAAAAAAATAGCACGTTTATTCTCATAGCTCTGGAGGACAAAAGTCCAAAGCCAGTTTCACTGGGCAAGAGTCAAGGTGTCAGCAGGGTCATGCTCCCCCCAGAGGCTCTAGGGGAGAACCCATTTTTCTGCCTTTTCTAACTTCTGGTGGCTGCCGGCAGTCCTTGTGTTCCTTGGCTTGTGGTCCCTTCCTCCATCTTCAAAGCCGGTATGTAACATCCTCAAATCTTCCTCTGCTTCTGTCCTTATCACACTGCCCACTTCCTCTTCTGTGTCAGATAGCCCTCTGCCTCCTTCTTATATGAAGCCCACCCAGATAATCCAGGATCAGCTCCCCACCTCAGGATCCTTAACTTAATCGTATCTGCACAGACCCTTTTTCCACATAAGGTAACATCCCCAGGATTCCAAGGCTTAGGATCTGGATATCTTTGGGGGCTTTACTCAGCCTACCACAGGGACATCCCAACCTCCTCCTCAGGCCTGGAAAGAATCAGACTCATGAGAGGACTGGCTAGTAAAGAAAAGGATTTAAATCGGGATCTTTTAGCCTCTGAAGCCCAACTTTCCCCATGCCATCATAGTGCTCTCATGGAATACCTGTGAACTTCTGGATCTAGGAGTTTACAAATTTACCCTGGATCCCCCAGACAGAAATAGATCCCTGAGCTCCCGAGCCACTTAGAAGCAAGTGTCTGCGGCCTGAACTAAGGGGACAGTGCCACTGCAATCCTTCCTGTGGCCGCAGCCCTCTGCCAGCTCCTGTGAAGCAAGCTAAGTCCTTCCAAACCTCAGACGGTCAGGGAGTGAAGTAGGGCGGAAGGAGGGTTTGCGTGGCCAGCAGAGTTTTCTCATGGTTTTAAAAAACACCACTGGTGTCAGTTATCCTACGAGGAGTTGGTCAAGAGTATAGTTTTTATGGAGGCAAGAGAGCATACTCATTATATTATAAAAATACCTGTGTTGGCTAAATGCTAAGTCAAATAATACCAAATAACACCGTAGCCATGGCTATGCCCCTTTTGTATGTCATCACATGTAAATCCTAATTTCATTAATCTCACATGCATTCCATTTACCCCTTTAAATTCTTCCCAGAGATGCAATCTCTCACCATCTGTGTGAACAAAGCAAATGCAAGTGACATCTCCCTCACAATCAGCTCTCAGCAAAGATAAATTTACGTGTATTTCAGCAGCTTCTCCCTGCTGTAGTGGTTGTGCACAAAAGCAACACAGCTGGACTCATGAATGCCATCACCTAAGATGACTCTCCCAGCCAAGCAGAGAAATGTTGGCAGTAAGATTCCACTCTGAGGGATTTTTTTTTTTTCATCAGACAGGTGTACTTTAATATTCCTAAAGAACTGGCTATACTGTAAATTTTGTAAAACAAATCTCATTTTAACATTGATTTCCATTATGTCAGAGACGTTCTCCCAAATCTTTTGCTCTTACTGCTTAGTTGTGATGACTGTGCAGACAAGGAGAGAGGGGAGGAGTGAGCTTCTTAAGGGCCAGCTGTCTACCTGGAAAGGATGGTCTAACAAACAGGGAGCCTCAAGCTGCAGAATATTCCTGAATCTCTCCGGTGGAAAGACCCAAAGCCCGTTCCAACTCCCACAACCTCCAGTTCCTCAGCTACCATGAATTTGATGGAGAGGCAAAAGGGGGCAGAGACATATCACAGAGAGATGCCAAATCAAGGCACATTTTTGCTTCAGCAGAGGTGCAGGAGCTGGGGGTGGCTCAGTGGGGCAGGAAGGGCAGCCGTGGAGGTGACCTGGTTAGGTTAGGAAGGCAGAGGGCGTACAATGAAAGCTCGTGGACTCTGGTAACAGACTGGATAGAGGTCAAGTGTAGGTTTCATTCAGGCCTGGCGTGCTCATCCTCAGGCAAGTCAGGTACAATTTCTGAACCTGTTTCCCCATTTGTAAAAAGATAGTAATACTTACCTGGCAGTTGGTTGTGAAAGTCAGACATAACCTGAAAAGGCCACATAGTGAATGTTTTCAGCTTTGCAGGCCATATGGTCTCTGTCCCAGCAAATCAACTGTGCCCAAGTAGCGTGAAAACAAGCATAGACAATACATAATGTAGGTTGTGACTGTGTTCCAGTAAAACTTTATTTATAAAAATGGGAAGTGGGCTGGATTTGACCTGTGGATGCTGGTGCGCCAGCCTCTCATCTAGAATGTGCCTGGTGCACAGCCTGGTTGGGGTGCTGTTCCTGGGCCTGTCTGCTCTCAAATCCATTCGCCATCCTTGTGTGCACCTCTTTGGACCACTCTGGGGAGTGACCTCTGCAAACTAAAATTCTTATCCTCCTTTGCCAGCTAGCTCCTGGATGGATTTGGCCAATGGGAGGAGTGGGTGGGAGTTTGGAGACGGGTTACTCTCTATTTGGCCTGTGAGTCCGGCAGCATCTGTCCCACTAGACAGCTCGTCCCACCACAGCCCTGGCTTCCAGTTCCTCAGCATCTGGGCAGCAGTGCCATCTCCTGGATTTCTCTTCCACCCACCTTGGCATGGTCATAGCTGATCTCTGGGCTGCCTCACCATCCCCTGCTGGCTTTCTAGCTCTCCTGATCTTCTTGTAATTAGTTCAGTGACTTCTACTGAACTATCTGGCTTGAACTCATTCGTTTTCCTGACTGGACTCTGACAAAAAGAGTTAGTTCTCCACAAATAGTTGATGTTCTTAATTTATTCATCTTAATATTGGATATTTTTAATTTCACGAGGCAACATTTCTGCAGAATAAATTTCTGTAAATAGATTCTTACATAGTTCCTATAAGGAGAAACAGAATTTTTGTCATTCAATCAACAAGGAACTGTGTGGCAGGCATGGTTCTAGGCCCTGGAAATATAACAGTAAACCCAAGGGTATACAGCCTAGTAAACTAGTTGATGACTTTATCTGTCACTCAATCCAACTACTTCATATTGCACACAAGGAAAAAAAGACCCCCAAAATAATCACAGCTAATGTGTATTGGGAATGTAATTTGTGGAAGGCTTTCATCTAAGCACTTTGCCTGAATTAACTTACTTAACACTCATGACAGCCCAGTGACTTAGGCAGTATTGTTATTCCCCTTTTAGCGATGCACAGAGAGGTAAAATAATTTATCCAAAAGCACTTAGCTAGCAAGTGATGGAGCTGCGGTTTGAACCCAGGCAGTCTGGCTGCACATCTCAAGCTCCTAATCATATAGTAGACTGCCTCCCTCCCAAGAGAGTGAAGGATGTGTTCAAGGCTATGGTTAGTGGCGTAGTCAGACTAGAACCAGGTACTTAATTTCTAAGTATATGTTCCAACCATTAATGAATTGGCAGCCACTGCTGCAATCATTAAGGCAACAGCCATCCCTCTAGAAGAAATAACAAAAAATCACTGTATGTCTCTTTATAGTCTTTAATATACTTTGTAAAAGAATACAGAAGTCCATAAGGAATCTGCTGCACCGGCCATCAATAAGCACTTTACAAAACATCCAAAATCTAACAAACATTGGAAAAATCATGAAATCAGAAATTTCTATGTAAGACATCATCTAGTTAAGTGGTTTTGAAACTGTTTAAACCTTGTAAGCCTTTCTTTAAGTCAAAGCTTCTAGGGGATTCCAGTATGTAAAACAATTAACCCGGGTTTGGCAGAGCAGGGAAGAGGGTCCGACCAGGGGACGCCGGCAGCCCGGCTGAGGATGGGCTCGGGAGTACCAGCCGTGTGGATGAAAGGCTCTTGGTGCTACAGCCAGGAGTCAGTGCTGTGCCTCTGAGGTGGGAGAGCCAACTTCAGGACACTGGTCTACAAGAGACCTCCCAGCTCCACATAATATCAAACGGCAAAAATCTCCCAGAGATCTCCATCTCAACACCAGCACCCAGCTTCACTCAACGACCAGCAAGCTACAGTGCTGGACATTCTATGCCAAACAACTAGTAACACAGGAACACAACCCCACCCATTAGCAGAGAGGCTGCCTAAGATCATAATAAGTCCACAGACACCCCAAAACACAACACCAGACGTGGACCTGCCCACCAGAAAGACAAGATCCAGCCTCATCCACCAGAACACAGGCACTAGTCCCCTCCACCAGGAAGCCTACACAACGCACAGAACCAACCTTATCCACTGGGGACAGACACCAGAAACAATGGGAACTACGAACCTGCAGCCTGCAAAAAGGAGACCGCAAACACAGTAAGATAAGCAAAATGAGAAGACAGAAAAACACACAGCAGATGAAGGAGCAAGATAAAAACCCACCAAACCTAACAAATGAAGAGGAAATAGGCAGTCTACCTGAAAAAGAATTCAGAATAATGATAGTAAAGATGATCCAAAATCTTGGAAATAGAATAGACAAAATGCAAGAAACATTTAACAAGGACCTAGAAGAATTAAAGATGAAACAAACACTGATGAACAACACAATAAATGAAATGAAAAATACTCTAGATGGGATCAATAGCAGAATAACTGAGGCAGAAGAACGGATAAGTGACCTGGAAGATGAAATAGTGGAAATAACTACTGCAGAGCAGAATAAAGAAAAAAGAATGAAAACAACTGAGGACAGTCTCAGAGACCTCTGGGACAATATTAAACACACCAACATTCGAATTATAGGGGTTCCAGAAGAAGAAGAGAAAGAGAAAGGGATTGAGAAAATATTTGAAGAGATTACAGTTGAAAACTTCCCTAATATGGGAAAGGAAATAGTTAATCAAGTCCAGGAAGCACAGAGAGTCCCATACAGGATAAATCCAAGGAGAAATACACCAAGACACATATTAAACAGTCAAAAATTAAATACAAAGAAAACATATTAAAAGCAGCAAGGGAAAAACAACAAATAACACACAAGGGGATCCCCATAAGGTTAACAACTGATCTTTCAGCAGAAACTCTGCAAGCCAGAAGGGACTGGCAGGACATATTTAAAGTGATGAAAGAGAAAAAACTGCAACCAAGATTACTCTACCCAGCAAAGATCTCATTCAGTTTTGATGGAGAAATTAAAACATTTACAGACAAGCAAAAGCTGAGAGAGTTCGGCACCACCAAACCAGCTCTACAGCAAATGCTAAAGGAACTTCTCTAGGCAAGAAACACAAGAGAAGGAAAAGACCTACAATAACGAACCCAAAACAATTAAGAAAATGGGAATAGGAACATACATATCAATAATTACCTTAAATATAAATGGACTAAATGCTCCCACCAAAAGACACAGATTGGCTGAATGGGTACAAAAGCAAGACCCATATATTTGCTGTCTACGAGAGACCCACTTCAGACCTAGAAACACACACAGACTGAAAGTAAGGGGATGGAAAAAGATTTCATGCAAATGGAAACCAAAAGAAAGCTGGAGTAGCAATTCTCATATCAGACAAAATAGACTTGAAAATAAAGACTATTAGAAGAGTCAAAGAAGGACACTACATAATGATCAAGGGATCGATCCAAGAAGAAGATATAACAATTGGAAATATTTATGCACCCAACATAGGAGCACCTCAATACGTAAGGCAAATACTAACAGCCATAAATGGGGAAATCAACAGTAACACATTCATAGTAGGGGACTTTAACACCCCACTTTCAGCAATGGACACATCATCCAAAATGAAAATAAATAAGGAAACACAAGCTTTAAAGGCTACATTAAACAAGATGGACTTAATTGATATTTATAGGACATTCCATCCAAAAACAACAGAATACACATTTTTCTCTAGTGCTCATGGAACATTCTTCAGGATAGATCGTATCCTGGGTCACAAATCAAGCCTTGGTAAATTTAAGAAAATCGAAATTGTATCAAGTATCTTTTCCGACCACAGTGCTATGAGACTAGATATCAATTACAGGAAAAGATCTGTACAAACACATGGAAGCTAAAAAATACACTACTTAATAACGAAGTGATCATTGAAGAAATCAAAGAGGAAATAAAAAAAATATCTAGAAACAAATGACAATTGGAGACATGACGACCCAAAATCTATGGGAAGCAGCAAAAGCAGTTCTAAGAGGGAAGTTTATAGCAATATAATCCTACCTTAAGAAACAGGAAACATCTCGAATAAACAACCTAACCTTGCACCTAAAACAATTAGAGAAAGAAGCACAAAAAAACCCCGAAGTTAGCAGAAGGAAAGAAATCATAAAAATCAGATCAGAAATAAAGGAAAAAGAAATGAAGGAAACGATAGCAAAGATCAATAAAACTAAAAGCTGGTTCTTTGAGAAGATAAATGAAATTGACAAACCATTAGGCAGACTCATCAAGAAAAAAAGGGAGAAGACTCAAATCTATAGAATTAGAAATGAAAAAGGAGAAGTAACAAATGACACTGCAGAAATATAAAAGATCATGAGAGATTACTACTAGCAACTCTATGCCAATAAAATGGACAACCTGGAAGAAATAGAAAATGTGAACAGACCAATAACAAGCACTGAAATTGAAACTGTGATTAAAACTCTTCCAACAAACAAAAGCCCAGGACCAGATGGCTTCACAGGCGAATTCTATCAAACATTTAGAGAAGAGCTAACACCTATCCTTCTCAAACTCTTCCAAAATATAGCAGAGGGAGGAACACTCCCAAACTCATTCTACGAGGCCACCATCACCCTGATACCAAAACCAGACAAGGATGTCACAAAGAAAGAAAACTACAGGCCAATATCACTGATGAACATAGATGCAAAAATCCTCAACAAAATACTAGCAAACAGAATCCAACAGCACATTAAACGGATCATACACCATGATCATGTGGGGTTTATTCCAGGAATGCATGAATTCTTCAATATACGCAAATCAATCAACGTGATACACCATATTAACAAATTGAAGGAGAAAAACCATATGATCATCTCAATAGATGCAGAGAAAGCTTTCGACAAAATTCAACACCCGTTTATGATAAAAACCCTGCAGAAAGTAGGCATAGAGGGAACTTTCCTCAACATAATAAAGGCCATATATGACAAATCCACAGACAACATCGTCCTTAATGGTGAAAAACGGAAAGCATTTCCACTAAGATCAGGAACAAGACAAGGTTGCCCACTCTCACCACTCTTATTCAACATAGTTTTGGAAGTTTTAGCTACAGCAATCAGAGAAGAAAAGGAAATAAAAGGAATCCAAATCGGAAAAGAAGAAGTAAAGCTGTCAATGTTTGCAGATGACATCATACTATACATAGAGAATCCGAAACATGCTACCAGAAAACTGCTAGAGCTAATCAGTGAATTTGGTAAAGTAGCAGGATACAAAATTAATGCACAGAAATCTCTGGCATTGCTATACACTAATGTGGAAAAATCTGAAAGTGAAATTGAGAAAACACTCCCATTTACCATTGCAACAAAAAGAATAAGATATCTAGGAATAAACCTACCTAAGGAGGCAAAAGGCCTGTATGCAGAAAATTATAAGACACTGATGAAAGAAATTAAAGATGATACAAATAGATGGAAAGATATACCATGTTCTTGGATTGGAAGAATCAACATTGTGAAAATGACTCTACTACCCAAAGCAGATTCAATGCAATTCCTATCAAACTACCACTGGCATTTTTCACAGAACTAGAACAAAAAATTTCACAATTTGTATGGAAACACAAAAGACCCCAAACAGACAAACAATCTTGAGAACGAAAAACGGAGCTGGAGCAATCAGGCTCCCTGACTTCAGACTATACTACAAAGCTACAGTAATCAAGACAGTATGGTACTGGCACAAAAACAGAAAGATAGATCAATGGAACAGGATAGAAAGCCCAGAGATAAACCCACGCACATATGGTCACCTTATCTTTGATAAAGGAGGCAGGAATGTACAGTGGAGAAAGGACAGCCTCTTCAATAAGTGGTGCTGGGAAAACTGGACAGCTACATGTAAAAGTATGAGATTAGATCACTCCCTAACACCATACACAAAAATAAGCTCAAAATGGATTAAAGACCTAAGTGTAAGGCCAGAAACTATCAAACTCTTAGAGGAAAACATAGGCAGGACACTCTATGACATAAATCACAGCAAGATCCTTTTTGACCCACCTCCTAGAGAAATGGAAATAGAAACAAAAATAAACAAATGGGAGCTAATGAAACTTCAAAGCTTTTGCACAGCAAAGGAAACCATAAACAAGACCAAAAGACAACCTTCAGAATGGGAGAAAATATTTGCAAATGAAGCAACTGACAAAGGATTAATCTCCAAAATTTATAAGCAGCTCAGGCAGCTCAATAACAAAAATACAAACAACCCAATCCAAAAATGGGCAGAAGACCTAAATAGACATTTTTCCAAAGAAGATATACAGACTGCCAAGAAACACATGAAAGAATGCTCAACATCATTAATCATTAGAGAAATACAAATCAAAACTACAATGAGATATCATCTCACACCAGTCAGAATGGCCATCATCAAAAACTCTAGAAACAATAAATGCTGGAGAGGGTGTGCAGAAAAGGGAACACTCTTGCACTGCTGGTGGGAATGTGAATTGGTACAGCCACTATGGAGAACAGTATGGAGGTGCCTTAAAAAACTACAAATAGAACTACCATATGACCCAGCAATCCTACTATTGGGCATATACCCTGAGAAAACCATAATTCAAAAAGAGTCATGTACCAAAATGTTCATTGCAGCTCTATTTACAAAGCCCGGAGATGGAAACAACCTAAGTGCCCATCATCAGATGAATGGATAAAGAAGATGTGGCACATATATACAATGGAATATTACTCAGCCATAAAAAGAAACGAAATTGAGCTATTTGTAATGAGGTGGATAGACCTAGAGACTGTCATACAGAGTGAAGTAAGTCAGAAAGAGAAAGACAAATACCATATGCTAATACATATATATGGAATTTAAGGGAAAAAAATGTCATGAAGAACCTAGGGGTAAGACAGGAATAAAGACACAGACCTACTGGAGAACGGACTTGAGGATATGGGGAGGGGGAAGGGTGAGCTGTGACAAAGCGAGAGATAGGCATGGACACTACCAAACGTAAGGTAGATAGCTAGTGGGAAGCAGCCGCATAGCACAGAGAGATCAGCTCGGTGCTGTGTGACCGCCTGGAGGGGTGGGATAGGGAGGGTGGGAGGGTGGGAGACGCAAGGGGAAGAGATATGGGAACATATGTATATATATATAACTGATTCATTTTGTTGTAAAGCAGAAACTAACACACCATTGTAAAGCAATTATACTCCAATAAAGATGTTAAAAAAAAAAATTAACCCCGTAAAAGTGGACCTGCCCCAGTCGGGATGGGTGGAAGATGCTAGAAGTTTCCTCTCCTTGCCTCTGTCTCCATTTTCCACAGCCCCTGAGCAGACTCCTCGGAGCCCAGTTTTAAACCAATCAGGTCCAGTTCACCTCAGTCTCTCTAAACCCCTGAGTAGTGAGGGGACTTCCCCAAAATTATCTGGGGTAGTCCCGGCACAGTCAAGATCAGAGCCCAGGCTCTGAGTCCCTCACCAATGCTCTTTTCAACTTCACCACTATATGCTCTTTTGTCTTGCTTTCTGGGAACCGTCAGTATCTTTGCAGCAGGCAAATGTGTCTGTGACTTTTGAGCTCATCCACGTGGGCAGCAATAATAGAAGCCGGAACGGCCAGCAGGGGGAGGATAAACGAGCAAAGCCTCAGAGCAGGGCTAATTTCTGAGGCTCTAACCATCCCTGGCTACACGGTCAAGGCTGTACTGAGCCAAATGGAGAAGAAAACAGCTCTTTGATCTACTTGTGGGGGGTACGCGAAACTGCTCAGGAAGAAGCGTTTCCCAAGATATCAAAAGCCCGAACTGCTGGGACTGCTGTGAGCTGGAGATGCGCATCTGCAGCCCCAGGCTTGCTGTTCCGCAGTTGTTTTTATGGCATAACAGCGGGTCTGCTGCAGCGCTGGAGCCCGGAATCAGAGAGGACCCGCGGGTTTCCATGCTGCAGTGGCTTTTGCACATGATCTGTTTCTCTGAGTCTTTCCCTGATATAGCCAACAACCTCCAGCTGCCGTTTAGACTTCATGGGGGGTCCCAGTTCTCAGCAGGGAGAAAGGATAGCCCTGGAAACCCCAGCTTTGAGACAGCTCGCTTAGCTTTAGAGACCAATGACCCAGAGACAAATCCTTGATGACTGAGCAGGGCAGGCTGGATAGAGGAATCAGGGTGGCAGACCGGGTCCCTACTGCCCCGGAGTTTTTGTTATCTGCCATACACGTTCCAGCCCAATGGCCAGAGCAAGGTCACTGAAGATCATTGTCATTAACCAAGGTGTTTTCACCTCCAAAGTCACTGGCCGGGTTACACATCTGCAGCTACATATCAACTGTTCAGATTTCCTCTCCTTCTAAATAGACTATATTACCCAAATGCACTCTCTGCAGAACCAAACCTTTTCTCTGAATGGTTTATTTTCTTTACCATTAAGGTCTGGTTGAAAACTCAGAAGTTTTGCTTGATTTACCATCAAACCAAGTCTTACAAAGACATATGGGACTGACAGTTTTCCATTTATGGATTACTCATTCTTTCTGCCTTTTAACAGCTTTTCAATCTAACTTGTCATTCCAATGTTCTTCCCATTCCAAGATGACAATGCAAATTGGACACAGAGTGTGCACTTAGACCCGCCCTTCCAGAAAGCCTGAGCACCTAATGGTTTGTGAGGTTATTGGTTTTTTTTTTTTTCAAGTAAATTCTTTAAAAAGCTTCCAGTAAATTGGTTAACTTCATGTCTTAAAGAAGAAAAAAAGGTCAATGTCCTTAATTGTTCTCTCTTCTCTTAGGGTGTCTTCTCTTGGGAATGGGCTTCTTCAGACTTGGCTGAGGGTCCAACATGGTCTGCCTTCCTCTAATGTTCCAAGCTTTCCCTCTTCCTTTCTGTAGTCTCCAGCCTGACCTTGAAAATTTCATTCAGGAGCAATGACCAAGGCCCACAGTGCAGCAGGTTCTACCCTGCTCTGCTCTGGATGCATCAAGGTTCATCATTCAATTCCAGATTCTTCCCTTCTTAAAAAGGTGCAAAAATATTAGCAGTGGTCATGTCTAATTGGTAGGATTTGGGGAGATTTGAATTTTCTTCTCCTTTGCCTATTTTTTCCTGTATGTCCCATGGAATAAAGGAATATTATCTTTACTTCTGTGATAATCATCCCCCTGCAAACATCTTTAAGTAATAAATCTTTTAGTTTCAATTGTTCTGAAATTTCATATAAAAAGAATCCTACATTTTTTACATTTGTAAGAGTTTATCCAATAAAGGACAAAAATGTGATGATGCAGAAGGAAGCTGTCTAGAACTATACTATCCAATATAATAGCTACCAACCACATGTGACTGTTGAGTACTTGAAATGAGACCAGTCCAAATTGATATGAACAGCAAGTGACAAATGCACACCAGATTTTGAAGACATACTTTAGTATGAGAAAAGGAATGTGAAATATCTCATTAATACTTTTATATTGATTACTTATTGAAATGTTAGTATTTCCAACACCTTGTTTTAAATAAAATATATTATCAAAATTAAGTTTACTTGTTTCTCTTTATTTTTTAAACGTAGCTACCAGAAAACTTTAAATTACACACGTGACTTGCATTAGATTTCTATTGGATGGCACTGGTCTACAAGCTCTCTGAATTCCTGACATTCAAAATTCCCACAAAACAACAGTTCTAAACAGTTTTTGGTGCCTACTGGACATCTATCCCAAGCCACTCATTTTGTTGTTGTTGTTGTTGCTTTGTTTTCTTTTTGACTGCTTCTTAGTCTAACTCCTTACAGTACAAAGCTCCTCCCGCACCCCTTGCCTTTCTCTCCTGCAGGTCTTCCACCCACCAACCAAAATGAGCATTGTGCCAGTTTCTCCACGCCCCGACAAGTGGTCAGTCAGTGCTGTCATCCTCCAGTTCCTTTAACCTCCCCTTCTTTCTCCTACCCACACCGGCCCTTCATTCCTACACTTGGGTCCTCCCTCCCCACCCTCACCCCATCCTCTCATCCAAGACATCCCTTAGCTTTGGCTTACATGTGACTGATCATCACAGCCACATCACCATTGCAAGAAGACCTTCCTATCTCCTAAAACTAAAAGGCTTTACATCTCTTTTTATGTATATAATTGACATATAACATTATATTCATTTCAGGTGTATGATGCAACAATTCGATATTTATATATGTTGTGAAATGATCACTACTATAAGTCGAGTTAACATCCATCACCACATTTTTTTCTTGTGATGAAAGCTTTGAAGATATACTCTCTTAGCAACTTGCAAATGTACAATACAGTATTATTAACTGTAGATACATCCCCAGGGCTCTTACAGCTGAAGTTTGTACTTTTAACCCACTTCACCCATTTTACCCACCCCCACCTTTTTTTTTTAACATCTTTATTGGCGTATAATTGCTTTACAATGGTGTGTTAGTTTCTGCTTTATAACAAAGTGAATCAGTTATACATATACATATGTTCCCAAGCCTTTTTTTAAGGCTATACATTTTAAAACAAAACACCTCATCATTATTTCTGCTCTACAGCAGGTTCTTTGAAGAGACAGGGCATCCATCATGGTGATTCTGATGCCATGATGTCATGATGTGATATACTGAAGAAGCACTGGATTTAGAACCCAAAGGCCTCTCGCTGGTTATGCTTGTGCCTCTGAGCAACCTGCTTCTCCTCCTGGCAGCACAGATTCCTCCTCTGTGAAGCACAGTGCTGGATACTTATTATTTCAGACGAGCATGCTTGTTTGTGCAAAGACCGGTAACAGCCCGTTGGGGAGCGTATTATGCTCATTTTAGTGTATACTTACACTTGGTAGTTATTACTTCAGAAAAGTGTGCTGAATTTATTTTTACTTCCTTGGATCGGGCCTCCTCTCAATTTCCTCTCTTCCTGGCTGGTTCAGATCAGTTTCCAGCAGCAACGTGGATAGTGGAATCATAGCCCATGCACAACTCTTTTCAACTCTCCTCCATCTCCCATTACTTCTCTGTCCAATATCCATCCAGATGTTTTCGCATCAGATCCAACATAAGAGAAAACAGAATCTTAAATCATCCTCTTGCTCACTTTGGAGACACTATCTCAACTTCTTTCTCCCTCAAGCTTGGAGTCCTATCATTGTTTGAGATGGTTTTTCACCTCATCAGAGACCCTATAACTGCACACATGACTATTGAGCATTTGAAGTGTGGCTACTCCAAATTAAGATGTGCTGAAAGTTTAAAATATCCCCAGATTTTGAAGAGTGAGTGCAAAAATAAAAAAGGAATTAAAAACTTTTTTATATTGATTACACATTGAACTGATAACATTTTAGATATATTAGGTTAGGTAAAAATATATTAAGAAAATTAATTTCACCTGTTTATTTGACTTCTTTAATACGGCTACCAGAAGATTTTAAGTCACATGAACGATTTGCATTATATTTCTATTGGCTAGTTAGTGCTGCATGTACAATGATCAGCTTCTACTGCTTACTACTCTGGAGTAATAACACAGAGCCTTCCTTGTAAACTACTGGACTGCAATCAGTAAATGGAACAAATGGACATTTTGGGTGTAAGAATAAAGTGGCTTATTTTCTTCTTCCATTGTCTTTTAACTCTCTCAGGAGGGCTAGGCTGGTTTCCCCCTGCCCCTCCATGAAAATCTGACTTCTGATCACTCTTAAGTATTAGAAAATCTCAGAGTCATTTGAGTCACGAAACACATTCAATTCGTACTTAGAATTCTAAACTCACTACTAGCATCCAGCTTCATTTAAAGTTTGGAGGACTCACCCTTCCTTAGCTACATCTGCTGTGGGGAAAAAAAAAGCTGCAGTCAGTGAAAGAGGCAGGGCTGTCATATTCCTCTTTCTCTCCCAGTCACTCTCCCTCAGCTTGCTAAACCAGGCTTCCGATTCCTCCAGCGGTGGAGAGCAGGCAGGCAGGGAGGTGTGGTTCTGCTGAGAGCAGGCTGTGGGCTTTCCAGGCCCTGCTGCTGTTCCAAACTGGCTCTTCCTCTCAGATTCCATGAGGTCTTTTGAAACCTCTCTCGTTGCTGAGGACCACTCACTCGAAATTCCCTTGGTGTGGTGGATGTGTTCTCCAACATTTTGCTTACTGTTTCCACAGCCTGGAGGACTCCAGCAATGCTTTGCAATTCTCTCTGATGAGGCTTCTTTACTCTTTTCTTTTAGTTTTTATCGAGTACAATGTATGTATAAGTGGACCATGTGAAATGTCTCTTGGTGAGCAAATGTGTGTGACCATCACCTGAATCGACAGTCTTCACTTTTCTAATGGCTCCTGTAGACAAGGTCAACCCTTTCTGTGGTGTGGCTGCATCAGGTCCTGGGGATGCTCATGCACCCTTTGCCTCCACAAATTCAGGGAGGACGTGCCCACGGCCATAGCAGCCCCTCCTTCACTCCCACCACCAGATCAGAAAGCAAGCTTTATGTTTCTTCAGGTGTGGATTATCCCCTTGTCCACCCAGCTGCTGGGACTGACGTCAAGCTCACTGAGTGGACTCAAAGGCCCTCCACTTGCTTTAGGGTGAAGGAGAGCCATCTTTACCCCTTGTCTTGGGTGGGGGTGGGACTAGGACTTGTAGCACTCCCCCCAAATATTCCTCCTTCATCACCACTCCAGGTGGGAGAGGGGGCATTTGAAATGGTTCTCAGCTCCCTGCTTTGAACGTGTTCATCTCGATCTGGTGCCTCACTTGATCTAAAAATCATATTCATTTTTGCATAGATCAGAGAGCTGTGAAGACCCTGAGATAACATGTCTCTGGTCTCGACCAAGAGCATGATACACGTCCAGATCAATATTCTTGACTTTCCATGTCTTATGTGAATGAATATCACTGCTCCTAAAACTCAGATTATCTTTTTCTTCACCAAATATATGTTTTTCCAAACAGATTCAGTTAAAACTCTACTGCCCCTAAAAGAACAGATACATGGGTATAGTTTATACAGTACTTTGAACTTGTAACAAGTTTGGGTTTCTTTTTTACAGCTGAATCCCGATCATTGCAGGTTGATGTTTCTTTGCTTTTTAAGCAAACTAAAAGGTCTCACAGTCATCTGCCTCTACACTGACTTACATGTTTCTCTGAGGATGCCACCATCCTCAGCTTCTCAGGGCTGCTTCTCAGACAAGGCAATCCACAGGTACAGTGGGATACCTGAGAAAACAGTGAAAAATGTCTCCGGGACGGCTCACACCAAGGAGTACTTCTCAGAACTTGTGCTGCCAGTGTCCTTGTCCCCGCGGTGAGCCAGAGCCACCCCCAAACTCTGCAGGAGATCCTCCAACACTAGCAGCCGTGTGGATGAAAGGCTCTTGGTGCTACAGCCAGGAGTCAGTGCTGTGCCTCTGAGGTGGGAGAGCCAACTACCACAAGAAGACCTCCCAGCTCCACAAAATATCAAACGGCGAAAATCTCTCAGAGATCTCCATCTCAACACCGGCACCCAGCTTCACTCAACGACCAGCAAGCTACAGTGCTGGACATCCTATGCCAAACAACTAGCAAGATAGGAACACAACCCCACCCATTAGCAGAGAGGCTGAATAAAATCATAATAAGTCCACAGACATCCCAAAACACACCACCAGACGTGGACCTGCCCACCAGAAAGACAAGATCCAGCCTCATCCACCAGAACACAGCCACTAGTCCCATCCACCAGGAAGCCTACACAACCCACTGAACCAACCTTAGCCACTGGGGACAGACACCAAAAACAACGGAAACTACGAACCTGCAGCCAGCAAAAAGGAGAGCCCAAACACAGTAAGATAAGCAAAATGAGAAGACAGAAAAACACACAGCAGATGAAGGAGCAAGATAAAAACCCACCAGACATTAATGAAGAGGAAATGAGCAGTCTACCTGAAAAAGAATTCAGAATAGTGATAGTAAAGATGATCCAAAATCTTGGAAATAGAATAGACAAAATGCAAGAAACATTTAACAAGGACCTAGAAGAACTAAACATGAAACAAACACTGATGAACAACACAATAAATGAAATGAAAAATACTCTAGATGGGATCAATAGCAGAATAACTGAGGCAGAAGAACGGATAAGTGACCTGGAAGATAAAATAATAGAAATAACTACTGCAGAGCAGAATAAAGAAAAAAGAATGAAAACAACTGAGGACAGTCTCAGAGACCTCTGGGACAACATTAAACACACCAACATTCGAATTATAGGGGTTCAAGACGAAGAAGAGAAAAAGAAAGGAACTAAGAAAATGTTTGAAGAGATTATAGTTGAAAACTTCCCTAATATGGGAAAGGAAATAGTTAATCAAGTCCAGGAAGCACAGAGAGTCCCATACAGGATAAATCCAAGGAGAAATACACCAAGACACATATTAATCAAACTGTCAAAAATTAAATACAAAGAAAACATATTAAAAGCAGCAAGGGAAAAACAACAAATAACACACAAGGGAATGCCCATAAGGTTAACAGCTGATCTTTCAGCAGAAACTCTGCAAGCCAGAAGGGACTGACAGGACATATTTAAAGTGATGAAGGAGAAAAACCTGCAACCAACATTACTCTACCCAGCAAGGATCTCATTCAGATTTGATGGAGAAATTAAAGCCTTTACAGACAAGCAAAAGCTGAGAGAGTCCAGCACTACCAAACCAGCTCTACAACAACTGCTAAAGGAACTTCTCTAGGGAACAAACACAAGAGGAGGAAAAGACCTACAATAACGAACCCAAAACAATTAAGAAAATGGGAATAGGAACATACATATCGATAATTACCTTAAATGTAAATGGACTAAATGCTCCCACCAAAAGACACAGATTGGCTGAATGGATACAAAAACAACACCCATATATTTGCTGTCTACAAGAGACCCACTTCAGACCTAGAGACACATACAGACTGAAAGTAAGGGGATGGAAAAAGATATTTCATGCAAATGGAAACCAAAAGAAAGCTGGAGTAGCAATTCTCATATCAGAAAAAATAGACTTTAAAATAAAGACTATTAGAAGAGTCAAAGAAGGACACTACATAATGATCAAGGGATGAATCCAAGAAGAAGATATAACAATTGGAAATATTTATGCACCCAACATAGGAGCACCTCAATACATAAGGCAAATATTAACAGCCATAAAAGCGGAAACCGACAGTAACACATTCATAGTAGGGTCTTTAACATTCCACTTTCACCAATGGACACATCATCCAAAATGAAAATAAATAAGGAAACACAAGCTTTAAAGGATACATTAAACAAGATGGACTTAATTGATATTTATAGGACATTCCATCCAAAAACAACAGAATACACATTCTTCTCAAGTGCTCAAGGAACATTCTCCAGGATAGGTCATATCCTGCGGCACAAATCAAGCCTTAGTAAATTTAAGAAAATCAAAATTCTATCAAGTATCTTTTCCGACCACAATGCTATGAGACTAGATATCAATTACAGGAAAAGATCTGTAAAAAATACAAACACATGGAGGCTAAATAATACACTACTTAATAACGAAGTGATCACTGAAGAAATCAAAGAGGAAATTAAAAAATACTTAGAAACAAATGACAATGGAGACACGATGACCCAAAATCTATTGGATGCAGCAAAAGCAGTTCTAAGAGGGAAGTTTATAGCAATATAATCCTACCTTAAGAAACAGGAAACATCTCGAATAAACAACCTATCCTTGCACCTAAACCAATTAGAGAAAGAAGAACAAAAAAAACCCAAAGTTAGCAGAAGGAAACAAATCATAAAAACCAGATCAGAAACAAATGAAAAAGAAATGAAGGAAACGATAGCAAAGATCAATAAAACTAAAAGCTGGTTCTTTGAGAAGATAAACAAAATTGATAAACCATTAGCCAGACTCATCAAGAAAAAAAGGGAGAAGACTCAAATCAATAGAATTAGAAATGAAAAAGGAGAAATAACAACTGACACTGCAGAAATACAAAAGATCATGAGGGATTACTACAAGCAACTCTATGCCAATAAAATGGACAACCTGGAAGAAATGGACAAATTCTTAGAAATGCACCACCTGCCAAGACTGAATCAGGAAGAAATAGAAAATGTGAACAGACCAATCACAAGCACTGAAATTGAAACTGTGATTAAAACTCTTCCAACAAACAAAAGCCCAGGACCAGATGGCTTCACAGGCGAATTCTATCAAACATTTAGAGAAGAGCTAACACCTATCCTTCTCAAACTCTTCCAAAATACAGGAGAGGGAGGAACACTCCCAAACTCATTCTACGAGGCCACCATCACCCTGATACCAAAACCAGACAAGGATGTCACAAAGAAAGAAAACTATAGGCCAATATCACTGATGAACATAGATGCAAAAATCCTCAACAAAATACTAGCAAACAGAATCCAACAGCACATTAAACGGATCATACACCATGATCAAGTGGGGTTTATTCCAGGAATGCAAGGATTCTTCAGTATACACAAATCAATCATCGTGATACACCATATTTACAAATGGAAGGAGAAAAACCATATGATCATCTCAATAGATGCAGAGAAAGCTTTCGACAAAATTCAACACGCATTTATGATAAAAAACCTGCAGAAAGTAAGCATAGAGAGAACTTCCCTAAACATAATAAAGGCCATATATGACAAACCCACAGCCAATATCGTCCTCAATGGTGAAAAACTGAAACCATTTCCACTAAGATCAGAAACAAGACAAGGTTGCCCACTCTCACCACTCTTATTCAACATAGTTTTGGAAGTTTTAGCCACAGCAATCAGAGAAGAAAAGGAAATAAAAGGAATCCAAATCGGAAAAGAAGAAGTAAAGCTGTCAATGTTTGCAGATGACATGATACAAACCATAGAGAATCCGAAAGATGCTACCAGAAAACTGCTAGAGCTAATCAGTGAATTTGGTAAAGTAGCAGGATACAAAATTAATGCACAGAAATCTCTGGCATTCCTATACACTAATGTGGAAAAATCTGAAAGTGAAATTGAGAAAACACTCCCATTTACCATTGCAACAAAAAGAATAAGATATCTAGGAATAAACCTACCTAAGGAGACAAAAGGCCTGTATGCAGAAAATTATAAGACACTGATGAAAGAAATTAAAGATGATACAAATAGATGGAGACATATACCATGTTCTTGGATTAGAAGAATCAACATTGTGAAAATGACTCTACTACCCAAAGCAATCTATAGATTCAATGCAATTCCTATCAAACTACCACTGGCATTTTTCACAGAACTAGAACAAAAAATTTCACAATTTGCATGGAAACACAAAAGACCCCAAACAGACAAACAATCTTGAGAACGAAAAATGGAGCTGGAGGAATCAGGCTCCCTGACTTCAGACTATACTACAAAGCTACAGTAATCAAGACAGTATGGTACTGGCACAAAAACAGAAAGATAGATCAATGGAACAGGATAGAAAGCCCAGAGATAAACCCACGCACATATGGTCACCTTATCTTTGATAAAGGAGGCAGGAATGTACAGTGGAGAAAGGACAGCCTCTTCAATAAGTGGTGCTGGGAAAACCAGACAGGTACATGTAGAAGTATGAAATTAGATCACTCCCTAACACCATACACAAAAATAAGCTCAAAATGGATTAAAGACCTAAATGTAAGGCCAGAAACTATCAAACTCTTAGAGGAAAACATAGGCAGGACACTCTACGACATAAATCACAGCAATATCCTTTTTGACCCACCTCCTAGAGAAATGGAAATAGAAACAAAAATAAACAAATGGGACCTAATGAAACTTCAAACCTTTTGCACAGCAAAGGAAACCGTAAACAAGACCAAAAGAAAACCCTCAGAATGGGAGAAAATATTTGCAAATGAAGCAACTGACAAAGGATCAATCTCCAAAATTTACAAGCAGTTCATGCAGCTCAATAACAAAAAAACCAACAACCCAATCCAAAAATGGGCAGAAGACCTAAATAGACATTTCTCCAAAGATATACAGACTGCCAAGAAACACATGAAAGAATGCTCAACATCACTAATCATTAGAGAAATGCAAATCAAAACTACAATGAGATATCATCTCACACCAGTCAGAATGGCCATCATCAAAAACTCTAGAAACCATAAATGCTGGAGAGGATGTGGAGAAAAGGGAACCCTCTTGCACTGTTGGTGGGAATGTAAACTGATACAGCCACTGTGGAGAACAGTACGGAGGTTCCTTAAAAAACTACAAATGGAACTACCATATGACCCAGCAATCCCACTACTGGGCATATACCCTGAGAAAACCATAATTCAAAAAGAGTCACGTACCAAAATGTTCATTGCAGTTCTATTTACAATAGCCCAGAGATGGAAACAACCTAAGTGTCCATCATCGGATGAATGGATAAAGAAGATGTGGCACATATATACAATGGAATATTTCTCAGCCATAAAAAGAAACGAAATTGAGCTATTTTTAATGAGGTGGATAGACCTAGAGTCTGTCATACAGAGTGAAGTAAGTCAGAAAGAGAAAGACAAATACCGTATGCTAACACATATATATGGAATTTAAGAAAAAAAATGTCATGAAGAATCTAGGGGTAAGACAGGAATAAAGACACAGACCTACTAGAGAATGGACTTGAGGCTATGCGGAGGGGGAAGGGTAAGCTGTGACAAAGCGAGAGACAGGCATGGACATATATACACTACCAAACGTAAGGTAGATAGCTAGTGGGAAGCAGCCGCATAGCACAGGGAGATCAGCTAGGTACTTTGTGACCGCCTGTGGGGTGGGATAGGGAGGGTGGGAGGGAGGTAGACATAAGAGGGAAGAGATATGGGAACATATGTATATATATAACTGATTCATTTTGTTGTAAAGCAGAAACTGACACACCATTGTAAAGCAATTATACTCCAATAAAGATGTTAAAAAAAAATAGTGAAAAGGCTGTTATGGGAGCAGACAGGATGTAGTGTTTGGCATCTGGTACAGGACAGAGAATGTGTTATGAGGCTGCTCAGCCTACTCAAGAATCCCACACATGTTTTCTGAAGTTCATCCCTGGATAATCCCACTGTAATAGGAAAAATGGTGGCCATGCTTGGTCTATTTCTACAGCTGAGTGCAAATGTCGACTGTGGAAAAGTCTACACAGGAGAACTCTGTCCTCAGTCATGGACCCTGGCCAGAGAGCATGAAATGTGTGTGGTTAGTTCAAAAGGGACCAGGACAAAAAGTACTAAAGGGTCATATGACCCATTCTCTTGGTTGGGAAAACAATTCAGTAACAGTCCCACTGACAGCGGGGCATCTCGGGAGGGAACCATCCCATGCTGTTGGGAGGTGTCGCTAGTCCTACGTGGGACTTTTCAACCACGTTCACACACCTGGCTACTGGGTTTCATCAGATGCACCATCAGGAATATGAAAGGCCAGAAATATAATAGAAACCAAAGAGTTCCTGTAGTTGAGAGACAGATGATGTCTGAAAAGCAGGGCAGAGTTGCTTCTTGTCTGGTCAGTGGCTTACTATGTCAGACAGAAAAGGAAAATGTCTGCTACTATTTGTAGGACATAAAACAGGAGTAATAAAAGCTGTGTTCAGCACCAAAGGACCCATTGTTATAAAATACTACAAAATACCCCTGTTGGTTCTTAGAGTTTATAGAAGCTCCCCAGTGGAAGCTGTAGTTTTGCCCTTTGTGTTTTTTTGACTCCAGATGCAGCTCCTAAACTCTTGCATGTTAATCAGAGGGACAAGGAGAGGTCACTTTGCAGCATCTTTCCCTTTCAACCCAGATGGATAGCCTGTGTTTACCTTTGCACACAGAGAACATCTTTGGAAATTTCTTCTTCCCATTCTGACTCTACTTGCCTAAACCAGTTTGTGTTCCATGAAGAGAAACAGGCAATGAATTCTTAAACAAAATAGGAGACCCTTCCAGCACACACACACACACACACACACACACACACACACACACACATACTGTAGCCTTGCCCTAAAACTCCCAGGGCAATAGAGTACGTTTCCAAGCCCAACCACCATCTGAGTAAGAGTCACTTTTTAATTAAACAAACCCAATTTCATATTTCACACAATGATGTAATGGCAGATCCTTGTGGAAACTGTGTGACACACAGCAACACATGTGAAATGGAGGTAAAAGGAAAAAGTAAATGAAAATACATATTTGAGCTGGTTATTAGGAACGATAACATTTCCAGGAATGGGTCACTTGGGGAAGCAGTTGATTTAGCTGGGGATAAACAGTGCCTCCTAAGTGTGCCCTGAGAAGAAACGATCAGAACTTAATTTTAAATCTAAAGATTGTAATAAGAACTTGGTTATTTAAAGTCACTGCCAAAGAGAAGGGAGCAAGCATGAGCCAACCCCTAGAGGATGAATCATGGACTGCTCATGTTGCCCTTGAGGTCAGAAGGAGGGGCAGAAATTAGTTCAATATGCTAAAGCTAATTTCTTCTGGTCTTTTCCAATGCTGTAGCAATAGGAACCCTCTGGTTACACAGTTGTCTGCCGCAACAATGAGTTTCTGAGATCTGCATTAATGTATGCGGCAGAAAGGAGAGAAAAGATTCATTCCATAGAGAGCTCTCTGCCAGCTAAGGGTTTTGGTGAAATGTTTGTAATCCGATGCTTTTGGTCTTAATCTTCTCATTTACAGACTGATTTTAGATTGCTGGACACTCACTATGTTCCTCCCAGACCAATGCTATTTTTGCAGAAGAATAAATACACGGTAGACATGAAATGACAATTCTTTCTTTGCCCGGGCTGGAATCTAAAATTTGAAACAGCTGATATTCTCTTCCTTAAATAACTAAAACACAGATTTGGTAGTTTACCTTGGTGTTCTACCAAGAGTGTGCTCAAATGGGCATACTTGAACTGTGCAAAGGGGTAGGAATTGAATGGTTGGGTGGGCGGGGGGGAACAGCAGGATTGGGTGCAAGATGAGCCATTTCCTGAGGCTGTGCAGGGGAGGACAACTCAGGGCAGTGCTTGGAAATGAAGAATTTGCAGTTAACAGTCCTTTAGGTATAACCCTGAGATCAAGAGAAAGCTAATGAAAGAATGATTTTACTCTCTATGTCAGAATCAACCAAAATTAACTAGGCTCTTAATTTTACATATTATCATAAAGTCTATAAATAGATTATGTCAGGTTTAAGCTTCCCAGAGATTAAAATTGACTGTATTAATCTTTCTTTAAAGCATCATTATATTTCTCTGGAACACAAAAGCAACATGCTATGAGTCACAAAAGTATGCAATTTCAAGGTCAGTTGATACTGTGTCACTCAAGGCTTCCCAGATACCAAATAAAAATTCCATTGCTTTGCATGTGTGTCTTACTGTCTTGCTCCCCTTGCCTGACTACAACTCAATGACCTTCAAATGCAATATCTATTGTTGCAGTAACTTTCATCTTTACCTAAGTGAAGCAGAATCAATGCACTTGACCAGCAATTCCAATTAGACCACTATAGACAATCCTGCTGAATCTGCAAGCTTTGGATTTATATTGAATTAATGAAAGCTGAAAGGGGTTCCCATATTACAGCCACACTTAATGCATCCTTGTCAAAAAGAAATGTAATTACAATATTGCACGTACATAGTAGGTTGATCAACTTATGCAAGGTGACAACTATGAATTGATCATGTTAGAGTGTCAGTAAAAATCCCTGTAACTATTACATAATGTGCCACTTTTAGATTATTTAATTCCCTAGAGCCTGGATGGTTCAGATGATTGGTAAAGAGATATACATTTAGAGTCACTTATTTTCATGTCAATGGTTTAAATAGACTGGTAGGTAGTATCAAAGGCAACTGCTCCATATCAATTAGCTTTTATTGTTTAAACAAAACTCAGGTCTTAGTCTAACAATTTATTTCTATATGGGTAAATCCAAGAAAAAAATATTTTTAAATATTTACAGTTAATTTTTGGAGTAAAAAAAAAATCCTGAAAAAAGGAAAAAAAAAGCAAGGGAATGGATAAGATGGCAAAGAAACATTTACGTCTACTGTCTGGGGGCTCTGATTTAGGCATTAGACATGCCTTAAAGCATTAGCTTTGTCAATCACCTTTAATATTAGTTTTTGGCTTGCTAGATTAATTAGAAGAGAAAAAGAATCTAAGCTCTAAAATGTTTTAAAAGAAGAGAGAGAAAGGTGCATCTAGTTACCTAAGTACTACGATCAGTTAACCTCTGTAGTAATGTTGACATGATGGTTGGCAAACTTGACTATCTTTTTTCATCAACAATAGTATCAATAGTATTATGTTAATTTCTTATTTCAGATATTACAGAAAAGAAGTCCCTATTCCCCTTTGACCCCTACTAACAAAAAAACCCAAAAAACAAAAACAAAAAACAAGGAAAAATAGGAAACACCATAACCCTGAACCAAAATTTATGACGAAGGGTTACTGAATGTACTGGAAACTGTGCCCAAGGAAAGGAAGACTCCAAAAGAAAAAGTCTGAGCTCTGCAGACCTTGAGATAACATGTTCTCCAGACCATATGGCCCACCAGAGGGGTCAACCCAGCTGCTTTGACTGGAGCAGCAAGGTCAGGGTGTGTGGGCTAGCCAGGCGAGCTTCCCACAGAGAGGCAGAGGACTTCCTTTTGCAAGAAATAGTCTGTCAGTGAGACTGGAGCTCGAATAAACCTGGGTACAGCTTTGGTTACATGAAGATAAGTAAAATTTAAATTGCCAAAGAAGGACCTGTGTCCAAGGAGCCAGAGTGATTTCCCCCATCTGAAGGCAGAATCATACCAACCAGGCAGAGTGCTGTGACAAAGTAGTCAGAGGCAACACAGCAATTGTTTCTGTTATCCCAGTTTATCTCTGCTTATCCCTACACTTTTGTTCTCCAAACAGCTAGTCCAGGAAAACTTCCACCATTCAATGATGGACACCAACATGGAATTTATACACATACTGCAAGAAACAAGGAAGAAAGAAACAAAACAAGTGAAGAATACACATCAGAAAATTATACACAAATCAGTTTGAGATTATGATCAAACATCTTCATGAAAATTAAAGAAAGCAAATGTGATATGACTTCAGAGGGAGAAAAAAACAGAAAGGAAAAAAAATCAGGGCTCATAAGAGAAAAACATAAGAGAAAGTGATTTGCTTTTTAAAGGACATGAAATGAAAGAAAATGTAAACATAGTGAAAGTCCTATTAGAAATAGAAATTACTGGAAAGAAGTTAGAAACATATAGGAAATGCTTTAGAAAATTTGAGCATATTGAAAAGGAAAATAAATCGTTTTTTTAAAAAATGACTTAAGGGTAAATGTTAATTATGTAAGACAGTTAAAGGAGAGCAGCCTCTGTATCTTGAAGAAGATAACCAAAAACTAGCAGAAAAAAATTCAAACATAAAATAGAAGACTCCTATAATTTAAATTAATTAAACAGAATGAAGGACCATACTAAGTCCCAGGAAAATGATTTGATACAAATCAGTTCTGATAAACCTTTCTAGAAAAAAAGTATATAACTTCAACCTTCTAAAAAAAGAACAAAGAGGGCTTCCGTGGTGGCGCAGTGATTGAGAGTCCGCCTGCTGATGCAGGGGACACGGGTTCGTGTCCTGGTCTGGGAAGATCCCACATGCTGTGGAGCGGCTGCGCCCGTGAGCCGTGGCCGCTGAGCCTGCGCATCCGGAGCCTGTTGCTCCGCAACGGGAGAGGCCACAACAGTGAGAGGCCCACGTACCACAAAAAAAAAAAAAAAAAAAAAAAAAAAGAACAAAGAATATCATTAGGAATGGTGGGGACTACTGAATCAATTTAAATATAAAAGTAAGTCTAAATATACTTGAAAATTATTGTTACATTTCACAATATTTAACATAATAAATTAACAAGAATGACAATGTAGAAATAATAATCTAATTAACAAAACAGGGAGAAAAGTTAGAAAAATGGCAAAAGGAAGTATTCAAAGAAATAATGGTAGAAAATTTTCCAGGATTAAAGAAAAACATTCTCCCAAAATTGAAAGGCCCTCTGAACCTCAAAGAGGATAAATAAACATAAAGTAGTCCTTACAGCAAAAGGGCAAGAATAGCCAAGACACTATTAAAGAAAAATTAATCTGGGGTGTTGGCCTTGCTAGATATAGTAATTTTTTTAAGTATATTATTGACACTGAGATAGAAAAATAGCTAATGAAGCAGAAAAAAGAAGCCATAAACAAATCAAGTATATATAGAAACTCGATATATGACAAATGGGTAAGCCATATCAATGGGAGAGCAGAGACTATTCAATAAATGGTTTGGGGACAACTTTTTATTCATATGAAAAAAGTTAAAAATGGAGGCCTACCTCACATAATTTCCAACTATCAATCCCCGATGAGTAAATGTGAAAAGCAAAATTTTCAAACTTTTAAAAGTTAGTAAAGGACTTTGGTTTCAGCTCTGATGTGTCAAGAGCTTAAAAGCCACCATTCGTATCCTTACAACAAGAAAAAAGCTGAACAAAGTGAAAATCAACAACTTTTCTTGGAGCCATTAAAGAATTGAGATCACAGGTAAAACCACCACCTGAAATCAGGAGCGGCTGATGAACACAGAACATCACAACTGAGATTAGTTTACCCGAAGCAGAAGCAGCTAGAGCCCTAAATTGATAGGGACACTGAAACAGTAACTTTGACAAATTGCTGGAGGCACAGTACAGAATAGCGTGAGAATGAGAAACTCCCAGGGGCTGCAGCCAGAGAGGGTACCACGCCTGCATGGGTTTTACCTCCAGAAACCCTACCAGGGTTTCATAGTGAACAGACAAGAAAAACCCTCCTTTCGAGGACAGAGGACAGCATTTTGAAATATGCTCAAAGCATTCTCCATTACAAAGGCCTTATTCAATAAATACAAAGAGCCTAATCAGATGTGATAGAAGGGAAATTATTCAACTCTACCTCTTCTAGTCTTCCTGTCTCTCCTAAAAAGGAAAAAAAAAAAAAATGTTGAGAAACACTTGTGAAGGTCTTAACACAGGGACACAGGCCCACTAAAACACTGAGATATAGTCATAAGACTGTAGAACCCTTCCCTTCATCCCACATCTGACCACCACATCAACAGGGCTCCAGTATAATAACAGTGGGTTACAGCTGAAAGAGCAGCAAGATACAAGCTCTATTTAAGAAGGAACTTTCAAGGAAACACAAAGCCAACAGAGGAGATAAAAACAAAGACACCAAGGGAAATTGAAGGCTCCTAAAACCTACAGCTACAGCAAATATTAAATCCAGGACAACTTCTAGCCAGATTTACATAAAACCTCACACTAAAGGCCTATTTACCTCTGTTTCTATTACTCAGTTCATGATATCCAGCTTTCAACCAAAATTTACAAGGAATGCTAAAAGGCAAGAAAAAACACAGCCTGAAGAAGCAAATAAAACATCAGAACGAGATTTAGATATGGCAGAGATTTTGGAATTATCAAACTAGGAATTTTTTTAACCTATGTTTAATATGTTAAGGGCTCTAATGGAAAAAGTTGACAATATGCAAAAACAGGTAATGTAAGCAGAGAGATGAAAACTCTAAGAAATAATTTTAAAGAAATGCTAGAAATCAAAGCACTGAAACAGAAATGAAGGAAGTCTTCGATGGGCTCATTTGTAGACAGGACACAGCCCAAGGACAGAATCAGTGAGTCTGAAGACATGTCAATAGAAAATTCCCAAACTGAAATGCAAAGAAAAAGGAGAGCAAAAAAATAGAACAAACTATCCAAGAACTGTGGGACAATTTCAAAAGGAGAAACATATGTGATGGTGAAACATCAGAAGGAGAAAAAAGAGGTGACAGAACAGAAAAAAATATTTGAAATAATAATGGCTGAGAATTTTCCAAAATTAATGAGACACAAAACCATAGATAAGAGAAACTCAAAAAACACCAAACAAGATAAATACCAAAAAAAAAATCTACTCCTGGGTATATTATATTCGAACTTCAGAAAATCAAAGAGAAAACCTTGAAAGCAAACCAGAAAAAAACACACTGTACCTATAGAGGAACAAGAATAAAAATTATATCAGACTTCTCTTCAAAAACCATGCAAGCAAGAAAATAATGGAATAAAATATTTAGTGTTGAAAAAAACCCCACCAACATGAATTCTATATACAGTGAAAGTATCCTTCAAAAGTAAAAGAAAATAAAGAGTTTTTCAGTCAAACAAAAACAGGGACTCCATCACCAGCAAACCTGGTCTACAAGAAAAGTTCAAAGTTCTTAAGGGAAAAGGAAAATTATATAGGTCAGAAACTCAGTTCTACATAAAGAAAGGAGAAGTGTCAAAAAAAAATAAATGAAAATAATAAAACGTTATATTTTTCATACTCTTAATTGATCTAATAGATGACAATTTGTTCAAAATAATAATAGCAATAGTGTATTGGTTGATTATAGCTTATGGGTAAGTGAAATGAATGACAGAAATGTTATAAGGGATGAAAGAGGATAATTGGAAATACTCTGTTATATCTATACCACCCATAAAGTGATATAGTGCTCTTTGAAAGTAGACTAAGATTAGTTGAAAATGTATAGTAAAATTCTTGAAAAACCAATAAAAAAATTTTTAAGTATAATTCATATGCTAGAGAGGAGAGAAACTGGAATCATATAAAATGTTCAATTAATATCAGGGAAGGCAGAAAAAGAGTAAAATATTTAGAAAGAAAGAACATATACAATAAATCAAAAGTTATAAAACTTGAAGATATCAATCCATATATATATCAATAATCACTTTAAACATCAATGGTCTAGTGCCCTTCAGGTCTTGGAAGGTTTTTTATTCGTTTTTTTTCAAATGAGGGACTCTGAACTTAAAGCTTTATTACCTTCATGGTAAATATACCTCTGTATTCTGTTTAAAAACAAAACAAAAAGAAACAAATGCATAGAAAAAGACTGAAAGGAAATACCCTGAAAATATTGACAATGTGTTTAGGTGTCATAACTACGGGTAGATTTTATTTTTTTCTATCTACTTTTCTGTACTATCAAAATTTTCTTTAAATAACCTTCTTTTGCTTTAGCATTATATTAGTTTAAGTGATATTTCCTCTGGCTTTAACTGTTCTACAGGCTGCAATCTTTTGATTAACTTTCTATCCAGCCCTTTGATGTTTCTAGGCTTGTGAATTGTTTATTCACAAGTTATAACTTCTCAACCAAATCTTCTTTAAAACACTATGTAGATGCATATATAAAGTTGCAATGCTAACAACTTCATTGATAACAAAGGACAGACTTAGCTGGCAGATAGCCATAATTCTTACAGATTATGAAACAAACATGTAGGCAAAACTTTCTCCTCTGGCATATAAGCAAAACGTTTTATAAGAGGCAAAAGTGCTCTCAATTTTTATTTAGTGAAACATAGTCATATTCATGTTAAACTACATTTGCCGAAGTGTTCATGGATAAATCCAAGAATAATTTTATTCAATCTTAGAATGAATTTCCTTGTGTGTTTTCCATTTAAGGAAGGCCTGTTGCTTAAACAGTGTAAAAATGCTGCACATTCCCATCATGAGTACAATAAAAAACCTAGAAGGGTCTGTATATGGTCACAATTTGTTGATGAATTTAGGGCAAATTTTCCAAACTGGAATTCCACAGAATATCCTTTCAAAGGGTATTTAAAGATATGGGATGAAAAATGACTCTTCTCAAAATATTTGGTAACATTGGGTTAAGCAAATGCTGTTTTTGTGTGTGTGTGTGTGTGTGTGTGTGTGTGTGTGTGTGTGTGTGTGTGACTTTGTTAGTTGTTGCTTTTAACTACCATCCTACTGACCTTAATGGGTAATAAGTATTATAAATTGTCAAGAGAAAATAGAGTATGCTGCATTTTCCAAAACTTTTTTGATCATGGAGCACATTTTTCTTTCTTGAGCTATTGAAGTCACTAGATGAACATTTTGAGACCGATTATTTGGGAAAATGTTGACTTGGGTTCTAATGTTTGTTCCAATATGTGTGTCCTATGAAGTGTGATATATGGAATCAATGAAAATGAGAGTCATCTGTCAACACTGAAAACTAAACAAAAACATTGCTACCGGGGAAGTGGTTTACCTTTGCTTGAAGGCAAATTCCATATTTATATTTTTAGCATAATTCAATCTGGAACATTGCAACATAGGGAAATATGCTATATTTTAGCATAATTCAATCTGGAACATTGCAATCACCCAGCCCCAGTATAGTCACTATGGAAACCTGTTTTTTTAAAAAGTGGGAGGAGGGAGAAGGAGAGAGATTGTGCAAAAGAATTATTAAAATATCCAAGATAAAATTGTAAAACGTGAGTTCACAAATGTATTCAGTTAAATGCGTGTCTACCAGTTACCCACCTCTTTCAAGTAAAAGCGAAACATTCTAAAGGAAAGCACGGGTGGGAAAAAGGATTTCACATTTACCTTTCTCCAAGTTTTTGCTAGAAATGTAAAATTCAATGAAGTAAATGATGTATTCCAAGTCTGCCACTTTAAGTAACACAAAATACTGTTGACAACAAAGCATTACACCAAATTACAAGACTGTGACACCAAATACATGAACCATACGAATGGCACATACGTGGTTGACAGAGCAGTTCTGGAAAGGCAGATGAATACCAGGTGAAGGTAAGATAAGCAAAATTCCCATGGAAAAGGAGTGCCGCACATAGGAAAGACGGAAAATACGCAAATACCCACGGTAAGATCTTTGAAAACCACTTACAATTTTCTAAATTCAAGTTAGATATCCTCTTCAAGATAATATCCCTAGATAGAATAGGAACCACTTATGGTTTTAGGCTGCAGATAAAAGAATTTGCAGTCAGGCTTTGTCTTCTGCCCCTCAGATCTGCCCTCTGCTGCAGCTGTTGGCTGTCTGGGACAAGGCAATGCTCAGCACAGGACTTCCAAGTTTGTGGCCGTTGCCTGCTGGAAACTTTTTTGGACTGATTATTCTTTGAACTTTGAAAATCCAGTTTCAAAATTGTCACTAATAATTGGAATACGAATATTGATGTCCTATTTTATGTGCTGTGCATACTTTGTGACCCAGTGGTGTGCTGGAGACAATTTTATATGTCTTTCTTCCCAACTTCATGTTCAGTGATATCAATACAGCGATAGCTTGAAACCTGCTGTAGTGGAAGTATCGACACTATAGACATTCGCAAATACTACATATCATGGCTTTTTCTTTTCAGAAAGCCAATGGTTTGACACTTGCCAGTACACCTCTGTTAATGCCTATTAGTGTTCTGCAGTTCTCTTGATTATTGATTGTTACTATTAGCCTTCATTAAAAGATGAGGCTGTTCTGATGCTTTTACCTAGATTCACATTTAGGGTATAAAAAGTGGGGAAAAAGTTATGATAAACGATCTGGGCTCCCCCCCAACCGGTTTGCAAGGCAGAAATAGAGACACTGAGATAGAGAATAAACATATGGACACCAAGGAGGGAAAGCGTGGGGAGGCGGTATGAACTGGGAGATTGGGATTGGCAATATATACTCTATATAAATAGATAACTAATGTATAAAATAGATAACTAATAAGAATCTGCTGTATAAAAATAAATAAATAAAATAAAATAAAATTCAAAACAAAAAAAAAAAAGATCTGGGCTCCCTCCAGAGTCTTGCCTAAAACACAGAGTATAATCTACTGCCAGAAATACCAAACTAATCTGACCAGAGCCCAAATGCCAGGGGAATTCTATCAGTACTCACACAGGAACAGGAAAAACTCTGCATTAATGTATAGCAACCAGGCTTCTTGGTAAGAATTCTGAAAGTACCATCAGTAAGTTCTTTCAACGTGCTAATTGTAGTTTATAAGCACCAGCTATTAGTAACCCTTAATAATTCACTTAGCAAGTTTACTGTAAACAGAGCCATTGTATGGGGAGTTTTGGGTTCTACACTGCACAAAGGAATCTTTGTAGGGTTGAGCAGGGTCTGAAGTGCAGTCTGCCCTCCACCCTCAGGCTGCTGCGGGGCTGCAGCCACCTGGGCACCTTGTAATTTTTACAAAGGTGTAGTATGTGCTAAGGACTACACTGACAGTAAATAACCATTGGTCATAGGTAAAAATAAAGAACTGGAGAATTGGGAGTCTTTCAAAGACAAGAAAAACAAACAACGAGATTTGCACTTTTCAATCAGAGGGCTCCTCCTAAGACCAGGGCCTATTTAGGATACTTTAAAAATTATGCTAGAGTATTCCAGCCAGGACAACTCTGCAACTTCAAGTTCTGACCCACCCCTGCTACTCCAAGTATATAACAGCGATAGATTTGTTTTTTAAGTAGGACAAAGAAGTCACCGCCAGACTCCAACACAAGACAAACGTGTCTGTGGACAAGAAACAGAAGACAAGTACAAACTGATGAGCAGAGATGGAGCCTTGGCAAAACAGTAGGCAAGATGGGGAGAGAGAAGTCAAAAGATTAACGGAGAGAGAGGTGAACCGAGGGTTGGACATCTGGATGGATGTGGGGATGGAGATGGTGCAAAAGGTAAAACCAAAACTCTAGAGAAAATAACAAGATGGGCCAACAGTCACCGAGTTGGTCCAGCACATGGAGGTTCTATGATCTCTGGCAGAGGGTAGAAACATCACAAGACTTGCCATAATGTGAGAAGCTATATTGTTAAATATGTATGTTAAAATGTTAAGGGTAACCACTGAAAGGAGGGAAGTACAATCTTCAGCTTCCAAACCAGCAGATGAATGAAAAGGGAATACAGGAACGTTTATCAGTCTGTCAGACAAAGGGAAGGAACAAAGTAAGAGAATGTGAAAGGACGTGAAATAAGGCAGCAAAAAGTAACTCCAGTTCAGCAGTGCTCACAATGCAACTCACTATTAAAAGACAACATTTGTCTGAACGCATTAAAAACACTTCTGTGCTGGTTACGAAAAGCATACCTGAAACAAAATTACACAGAAAGGCAAAAAATGAGGTGATAGAAAAAAATATATATCGTATAATATAAATGTAATACCTAAACATATATTTTATAATATAAGTATATGTTTTTTCTTTCTATCACCTCTTTTTATATCTATCTATAATGACAGTTAAGTGATAGATAGATAATCAGGCAAATATCTAGCCAAAACAAAGCTGGTATATCAGTATTTGGATTAGATAAATAGAAGCTAAAGGAAAAATCATTAAGAGAGATCATTTGGAACCCCATATAATAGTGACTAGAACAATCTATCAGGAAAATACAAAAGTCATGAGTTTCTATACAACTAACAGCAGAGCCAAAACTAAGAGAATGGCAAAAAGAATTTGGCAAATATATCATCACTGTGGGTGATTTGAACATCTTCTAACAGAAACTGATAGACCAAGCGGACCAAAGTTTAGTAAAGATATAGAAGATTTAAACGGCCAAGTTAACAAGCTTGATCTAATTAATATATGTAACCCAGCACCAGCAGAGAATATACAATCTCTTCAAGTAAACATGGAATATTTATAGAAACAGACCATGTGCTAGGCCACAAAGGAGGCCTCAACAAATCCAAAGAATAAGTATCACGTAGGCCATGTTCTCCAACAGTAAAGCAAATAAATTAGAGAGAAATAAAAAGATCCTTTTCAAAAGGAGAAGAAACACTTCTAGAATAGGAAGAACAAATGGACCAAGAACCCAGAGAGATGTGCATTTAATCCCAGGTTCAACACGTGCCTGCTGACTGTCCTTGAAATAAGGCACAACCTCTCTGGGCCTTGGTTTCTGCACATGTCATATGGGTATAATAATACCTCTCTCACAAAATTCTTGTGCAGCTTAAATGAGGAAGTATCTTAAAATCACCTAGCACAGTACCTGGCAGAAACTCAAATACTAGTTTTAGTCCTTTCACATAGTATGTGTTCAATAAAAATGGATTGAATTAATAGCTGCATAAATACCAAGTAGAGATAAATACACATTCTTCTGCAAGTGGAATTTAGAATAAAATTTAATTAATCAACAAGGTCCTCTTTTAAACAGAGACAAGAAAAAATATGGCACATTCTATGTTTTTAATTATCCTCCGATTTGAAAAGAAAGAAAAGATTTTTGTCAGGACCTCTGGAAAATCTGATGCTGTATCCTGTTTTTCCCTCTCATGTTCATTTTTCTAATTGGTTCAGATCATGAGGTCACTTCATCCAAATAAAAAACGGCTTTGCTTGTGAAAGAAGAGAAGCTTGGAGGACAACGTCTGATAGCTTACAGCTCACGATGCAAAGAAAAGCAAGCCGTGGGCACCAGTTTTCAGAGGGAACCCAACTAAATTCAAAGAGCCTAAGTCAGCTAGATATAAGAGAGAGTTTCCTGACAAAAAGGGCTACCACTCCATCACATCAGGCAGGGGTTTGTGTGATCTCCTTCCATGTTTGATGTTTCCAGATGTCCTGAACTTAGTACAGGCTGTGATGCAAGCTGAGATCCACCCACCTAGCGGCCACGTCAGTTAATGAGGTAGGTGCAGTGATGTGACACAGAGACGCTCCCATCACTCTAATCCTCACATTGGCTGTCGCTCCTAGAAGGCTTTTCAACTTGTGTTGGGCCAGTTATTTGTTTGGTTGCTGCTTTCTTTCAGAAGAAAGCTTTTCTGCTCCCTTCATTTTTTCACTGGTGCCAAGAACTTGTCGATTTACTTGTTAGATGGAGCATGATATTCCCAAGGCTTTTTTTTTTTTTTTTTTTTTTTTTTTGCGGTACGCAGGCCTCTCACTGTTGTGGCCTCTCCCGTTGCGGAGCACAGGCTCCGGACGCGCAGGCTCAGAGGCCATGGCTCACGGACCCAGCCGCTCCGCAGCATGTGGGATCTTCCCGGATTGGGGCACGAACCCGTGTCCCCTGCATCGGCAGGTGGACTCTCAACCACTGTGCCACCAGAGAAGCCCTTCCCAAGGCTTTGATCAAAGAAGAAAACTTATTCAGATCTTAGATAAAGCTGGCATTCATGACAAAGCTGATAAGGCCACTGATGGACAGTCCAAGAATTAAGCACTGCTACCAGGAAGACAGCTTGTGGTTCTTATGGAGCTGGACTTCAGTTTCACCCAACAAGTATAATGTCTTGGTTTTTCTCTCCCCACTAAAAATACTAAACATTTCCAAAGCAAATATGGATTAATTAGTGAACAAATAATTTGACTAGCTAGGTCAGTTTTTTATGTCATATACCAAAATAAGTTCCAGGTAGATTCAAAAATTTAAGGTAAAATTAATATAGGTGAATGCTTTTATAATCCTAATGTGGAAAAGATCTTGAGATCAACTGTAGAAACTAAAGAGAAAAACGGACATATTCTAAATGTTTGTATGGTTAGAAACGTCATAAATAAATTCAAAGACAACACACAGGAAAAACAGCTTTAACATCTGTGACAAAGTTCATGTTCTTAATATATAAAAAACAGTTATAGCCAAAAAGAAAAGAAAAAGGGAAAATGGGCATGATCAGTCACTTCCCAAAGGAGGAAATACAAGTGACTAGTAAACAGACCTAAGAAAAGTGCAACTTTAGTAGTAAACAAGGAAATGCACATTAAAACAATGAAATACCATTTTATTATTTTTACTTATTTTTTAGTTATTGCATTGGTAAAAATTCGAGTGAATACCCAATATTATTGAACCCACTGTTGACAATTATGTGGGGAAATAAACACTCTCTTACCAAAACCGAGAATAAAAAAAAAGTACAATTTTCGAGGGGTTGGGGGAGGGAGGGAAATGGAAATAGACATAATACATTAAAATCCTTAAAAATGGACACTCTTTGATCAAAGAATTTTATTTCTAGGAATTTATTCTCAGGAAGTAATCAAAAAGAAGAAATAGATGTGCTTTTAATCATCCAGGCTTGTTTATTGTAGCAATAAAGCAAATAATCAGTGTCATTCAATAGAGGAACGTTTAATTATGAAACATACACACAGTGAAGCAGTTTGTAATGATTAAAAATGAAGATGTGGAACTAGATCTATTGACATGTCAAAACGTCCACAATTACATGAAGTGAAAAATACAGGTAAACAAGATTGTATAGCCTTATCCATTTTCCCCCAACCTTTCATCTAGATATGTATATACGTATATAAAGACACAGGGAAAACTCCAAGAGGATAGAGAGTGAAATTTTCATAGATGTTTCCTCTCATTGGTAGGATTTCAAGGAATTTTCACTTTCTTCTTTGGTTTTCTGTTATCTTCTTTTTTTTTTTTTACAATAAACTTTTTTTTTTTTTACTTTAGGGATCAGAAAACTCATAAGGTAATTCATACTGAGGAGAATAAAAAGAAGGAAGCCACAGTTTAATGAGGCAAAGAAATTCTACTTTTGGAAACTTCCAGTTTTGCTACAGAATTTAAACAAATCATGAATTTTGTTTAACATTTCTTTGGGTGTCTCACTGTAGCTCAAGAACTTTTTTCTCTTTTTCTTTTTCACTGAGCAGCAACTCTGTGCAAACATCCAATAGACATCCTTTCATTCAGTCCCACTAACAACCATTAAAGCCACTGTCAGCACTCTTGGTTCAACTCTAAGGACGCACTCTGGGACCTGTACCCCAGCAGGTGGTGGAGGAAGTCCAGAGAAGCATCATGATTTGGCTACCTTCTCTGGGAGAGACACATGGTAGGAGGTTTATCAGACTTCTGTGTTCAAATCCAGCTCTGTCACCATGGCTGCATCACCTCAGGCAAGTTATTTTGCCTCAGATGGTTCCATTTTCTGACCTGTAAAATAAAGATGATGATTTGGGAGGTTGGGATTGACACATATATACTAATATGTATAAAACAGATTACTAATAAGAAACTGCTGTATAAAAAAATTAACAAAACAAAATTCAAAAAAAATAGAAAAAAAATTTTTTTTAATAAAAAAATAAAGATGATGAAAATGGTCCCTACCTTTAAGAGCTTGTTGTCAAGGATGAGTACACGTAAGGCACTTAAAATAGTGCCTGGCTCTTGGAACTGTTCTGCGTTTGTTATTATTCAGCGCGTGGTTCACAGGCTCCCTGCTTCCAAAAGCAAGGATTGCATGATGGCTTAGCAATGACCGTCTCCACCTACTAGTGTAGAATTATTGAAAAGACCTACTCTAAGGGAAAGTCCATGAGGGTGTGACTCGCGGGTCCCCACCTCTCCTCCTCTCAGCTAGTTGTGGGTTGTTGAGTCACATGCAGGGGACAAGGCTGATGCTCCGGTAGAGTCAGAACTCAGACCCACCTCCACCCAGCTCCCCTACACCCACCGTTTGCTTTCTACTCTGGCTAATATCTAAAGCGGTAAACGTGTATTTATACTACTAGGCTTACCAGGTCAACAGAGATGAAAATGTACATGCCCAGTGGCCTGTAGCATGCATCTGGTCCTGTGTGCGTTTTTGCTCCTTGTGGCACCTTAATTTTTTATCTTGCAGAAGGCATCCTTGTGGAATTGCCAAACAAAAATATTTGCCTTCTGAAACGATGATAAAAGTGATAACGAGTGAATCTTCAAAAAGGGCCAAATTTTCTTTTAAAAATAAAAGCAACCCGGTATGTGCTGCCTGAACTTGCAAAAAACTTTAGGAACATGAAGCATGTAACTTCCTTTTAGAAACACTAACCCGAACTATTTTGCATATTCTGGTTTAGGCTTCAAAAGAGATTTTGATTCATGTTTCATGTTTTTAAAAAATTAGTACTACTTACTAATTGTCGGCGGTGGGGGCGAGGGGGGAATTCTAGTTTGCCTCAATTACACTGACACCCAACAGTGTTTATGGACCTTTTTCTATCATCTAGTGACGGTAGCTTCTGAAACAGCAACCAGGACATGTGGTTTGACAATCAGCAATCTGTTTATGTGGGCAGGATAGTTAGCAAACCAGAAAATTCAGGGCATATGCATGACATTAACTACATGTAATGAATAATACGTGTGAATAATGTATGCATATATGGGATGGCTAGTGTCTTTCAACTGGTTAGTGTACATGAACAGTTTTTGAGAGAGTTAACTAATTCATGTCTTTCCACCTGCTTATTTAATTTATGTCAACTGTCTTCATTAGACCAGTTAACCTGACAAAATGATAGATTATCCTTACATTTGCTCTTCTCTAAGACAAATATAAAATTAGTTTTTAAACCTTTTAAGCCTGCTAAGAGACTTATGAGAACTACTGTTAGAGGAAAATTGTATTAATTTGCTGTTGTTGATGGGAAAAATCACGATGACCCGCAGATGTAGTTTGAAATCATACACACGTTCTAACGCAAAATAAGCATCATGGCCCATTTCTGTAAACAGGGGCGTATATTTGCAAAAGAGCAGGAAAACCCTGTCTAGACGTGAAGTAGGATATAATACCTGAAAGTGCCTACATCATAGGGCTGTGGGTTCAATGAGTTTATGTTTGTGGTACACTCAAAGCAGTGCCTGGCACGTGGTAAATGCTGTATAAATGCCGTTTATGGTGCTGGCTTTTAAGATGGAATTAACTTTTCAACAGTCTTTTGAAAAATCCCATCAGAGGTTTCAGCTAAAGTTTATTTTTTGATATGAGGTATATTTTACTTTTCAAATATAAACTTTGTGCATTAATAATCATGAATTAAAACTCACAATCCATTGGTACTTATTTATGGTTTGTTTGGTTTTTTTCCTGCAACCGTGTGGGTGATGGCCTGGAACCGAATCTTTGCCTAAACACGATCTGCTGTTCCCTCTTATTCTGGCCAATATGACCAGTCAGAACATGACAAATATGCATATACAGCTATACTGTGTTCCTAAATATGGACTCAGAGCAAACATGACAAACTATCTGAAACCTTGAATACGTAAAACATGTTAAATAAATTTGGTTAATTACAATATAAACAGGCTCTCCATTGTACTGAATGAGTCATTGATTCTCCCAGAGGATCTGAATAGTTCAATGGAAATGAAGGGAAAACAAGGTATGTCTTTAGTTATTCAGGAAGCTGAGGTGAATAGGGCAACAGGGCAGGTAGAGTCAGCATGTTTCGTGCGGGGAGAGAACTGTCTGAACCTGCCTGATAAACACGCCTTCCAGAAAAGTCTATTCCATGAAGGCCTACAGAGTTTTATGGGAAAGGAATCCCATAAGACAACCTTGAGCTGGCAGAAAAGCCTAGCATTGTGTTACAAAGATATGTCTCCAAACCTTAATCTGTGTCTGAATTTTATACGGGTGTGTGAGTGTGTGGGTGTGGAGCGAAAGTCAAAAAAAGTAAACTCCACAAATGCCATTCCACCAAGTGTGCCAAGACATTGAGACATGAGGCACACCACTTTGATACTCCCCTAACAAATTTAACCTAAGGAAGTCAGATCTTCTTTCCGTCCTCTCCACAGAATACCATTCAAATGAGTGTCTGTACCAGGAGGAGAGGTAGCTTCTGGGAGAAGCAGGGGAGGAACCAGGTGGCAGCCTGGGATGTGCAGGGGCAGCACAGTTAGCAGGCCTAGACAAAGGGATCCAGAAGAAGTGGCTATATCCCCAGCAAAGGGGCTCAGAAGACTGTGAAGACACGGGGGACATGGCCAGAAGCATTGTCAGGGGATGAAGATCCCGTGTCACCCAGAATAGCAATAGCCAGTTGACGGGTTCAGATGGCAGATCTGAGCAGGCAGAAGAAAGAAGCAGCCAAGTTTAAGATAGGACAGTTGAAATTATTCACTCTGAGGAGCAGAAAGAAAAAAGGATGAAGAAAAGTGAACACTCGTGTAATATACTAAATGCACAATAAAGCCTGCTCCTACATTTGAATACGTGCATATAATTATTTTATGCAATAAATATGGCTTTTAAAATCAATAGAATTTTCAAAAATAAAATCATCAAAGTCTTTTTTTTTACAGAACATGTTGATAATGAATAACATTCTACAAATATATTTGTCCAGTGCCTACTATGTGTCAGATATTCTGTGTGCTTAGGATGCAAAGGTGAACAGGTCAGGGAGATCAAATTCCAGTGAGCGGAGCCAGGGCAGCAACACGGGTGTATGAACTGGGCAGTCACACACTGCACTCAGTTTATTGCCCTAGTGTTGCTGTACAGAAACTCATAATCTTTGAACAAGGGCCCTGCTTTCTTAATTTGCACTGACCCCTGTAAGTTATGTAGCCAGTTCTGAGGGGCACACAGATAACAGATGAAAAGTGACGGTGCTGGGTTTCCCTGGTGGTGCAGTGGTTAAGAATCCGCCTACCAATGCAGGGAACATGGGTTCGAGCCCTGGTCCGAGAAGATCCCACATGCCGCGGAGCAACTAAGCCCCTGCACCACAACTACTGAGCCTGCGCTCTAGAGCCCGCAAGCCACAACTAGAGAAAACCCGCGCACAGCAGTGAAGACCCAATGCAGCCAAATATAAATAAGTAAAAAAAAATTTTTTAATTAAAAGAGTGATGGTGCTAGGGCTTCCCTGGTGGTGGAGTGGTTGAGAGTCCGCCTGCCGATGCAGGGGACACGGGTTCGTGCCCCGGTCCGGGAGGATCCCACATGCCGCGGAGCGGCTGGGCCCGTGAGCCATGGCCGCTGAGCCTGCGCGTCCGGAGCCTGTGCTCCGCAACGGGAGAGGCCACAGCAGTGAGAGGCCCAAGTACCGCAAAAAAAAAAAAAAAAAAAGAGTGATGGTGCTAAGATAGACACTGGGAGCCCACCAGAGCCAGCAAGTGCCTGATCCAGCCTTAGGGACAGGGCTGGGCAGGGGGATAGGGTGAGACTCAGAGAAGATCTCCTGGAGCAAGTCACTGCTGAAGAGCAATAGGAGTTAGCCCAAACTCTGTTCAGTTCTATTTATTGTGAAAATTAATACGTTTGGTAGTTTAGTTTTTTTAAGGTAAAACATACAACTCTGCACATATGCATAATGCTGTTGAGAAAAATCCACACATTTAAATCAAGGCTTCAGGGTCATTCTAGAGCATTTCCTATCAGGCCTATGAAAGGGTTATTGGCCTCAGCCTCTAGACCTGGGGCTGGAAACTTTCAATAAAGGGCCAAATAGTAAATGTTTTCAGCTTTGAAGACCATATGGTTTCTGTCACAACTATTCAATCTGCCACAGTAGTGCGAAAACAGCCATAGGCTATGCTAAATGGAAAGGCATGGCTGTGACCCTAGACTACAGAGAACAGCCTGCAGGCAGGGTGTTTGCTGCCCTGACCCCTGCTCTAGGACAGGTAACTTTGACTCTCATTTTCTATGATAAAGCCCCAGACTGGGTAAAGTTAGATGTTAACTTGTAGATCAGTCAATGATAATTGCTGTACGGCAGAGACCATAGTCTCACAATGTGCCGCATATTGCCCTGCCGGACATCCTATCCCAGTGATCCTGTCCCACTCAGACATATGTAAGATATGGAGATGAAAGAAAGAGAGAGGGCTTCCCTGGTGGCGCAGTGGTTGAGAGTCTGCCTGCCGATGCAGGGGACAGGGGTTCGTGCCCCGGTCTGGGAAGATCCCACATGCCGTGGAGCGGCTGGGCTCGTGAGCCATGGCCGCTAAGCCTGCGCGTCCGGAGCCTGTGCTCCGCGGCAGGAGAGGCCACAACGGTGAGAGGCCCGCGTGAGAGAGAGAGGGAGGGAGGGAGGGAAGAGAAAAAGAAAGATCAGGATAGGTATCAGTTTCTCATAGCTGTCTTTGTAGCTGCTTTGTCACCCTGCTGGTACCCTCATTGATTAGTTAAATCTTTTATATATGCTTACTATATATTTTTATAGCCACTGTGTTTTTAACTTTTTAATATTGTACTTTGTCAGCATATATGAAGAAAAGCATAGCCAGATACAGAATGAATGAAGAGTTTTTAACAGGCAACTTTGCAAATATGATTCCTGTAAAGTAACTGCAACTTGCCTCAGTAAGCCTGAATGAATCTACTCCAGTACAAAGATATCAGAATCTGCCTTATATTTCCATGCAAACCAGCTACAGGAAAGGGATCTGAAGAAGAATGCCTTTTTAACCAATATTAAGTGATCATCATTAAAATAAATACCAACCAGGAGAGGAACCTTCAGGTGAGGAAGGATCAGGACACTGGATTCTCCCCATTACCGCCCCCTCCCTGCAAAGCTCTGCTCCTTTGTCCGTCCCAACCCCCCTCCTCTAAGCCAGGAACATGGAAGGCCAAGGTCTCCCAGCCTGTGCACTGAATTCCTCCACATTCTCCTGACTTAGTAACCACAGAACCCTCCCTCCTTAAGTCCATGAAGATGTAGTTAGAATTTTTCAAAATAATGTTTACTTTAAAACCAAAGGAAAACAAAACATAAAAGGAGATCACCCACAGGGGATGCTGTCAGCCCAAACTCCTTAGACTATAGTCCACATCTTGTGGGTGACATAGCTCACATGTAGCTACAAAGTGCCGGAAGCAAAAGAAGATCTCACGGTGTGAATGGCTACACTGGGTCAGTCTACTGGCTCATGTTTCTAATGACTCTTTACTATAAGAATAGAGAGAAGTGTGTGGATCTTAAAATCAGTATTCAGTTAAGCTAGGGGTATAAACTACTTTGGAAATGGAAGCAGAGCCAGGACTATAAAGGAGTTGGGAAGGGAACCCCTACTGACAACTTCCCAAATTCCTTTCCATTACTCTCCGACTATTAGCCAACAAAAATATATGTACTAGTTCACATCTGAACTCTATAAAAAAGAGGAGTCTGATAGTAATTGAATTGGAAGGAAAGAATCTAAACAGTTGTTTGCAGCATGTTCACTAAGTACTTTCATTTTATATTGTTTCCATAGCTTTCTGACATGATTGTTTTTAACCAATAAGTAAAAAATAATAAATGAAAACAGAAGAGATTTTGTAGAAGGGACAGAAGCACATTTGCATTTACTGTCACACATGGTACTTCCTGTGCAGATCTGTCTAAATCAGAAAAGGCATAACCATTGCTGTTTCCCTTTAAATCTCCCTCCTTCAAAGTCATCTCAACCATAAAGTGAGGGTGTCCATTCTTTCTTATTTTGCTCCAGATTTGTTACAACCCAGCTCACTTGCCCTACTTAAAATGCTTCTTGTCTGGGTGTTTTTACAAGCTTATCTTCTAGTTTTCCTCTTCAGCTGACAGCACGGTAATCAAGAATTTAGGATTAGTGACAAGACAGTTGAAAATGCAAAATTGCAGTATCCTAAGGGGAGAAAAGCTATACACACCTACCCTGATCATTTGTTAAAATGCTATTTATCTTTGAAATAATTTCTTTTTTGAAAAAGTTTGTAATGTATTAGAAAGGTGGACATTTTAAAATGTATTTACATAGACATATGTTTACATTACATATATGTATGTGTGTGTATATATATATATACACACACATACATATATGAGTGTGTATAATATAAAATTCAGTCCAGTACAGCACACTGTTTCTCAATCTGAATGCTAACCATTGCTCTCAGCCAATGAAGTGACATGACACAGATCCTACTGAAGCTCCTGGCCAATGGTTGTTAGTGTCCCATACTGTGAGATCTCTCAGCCAGTCAGCACATGCTCTTGATATCCAGAGTTGTATGTGTTTTGTCCTATGTATTGTTTACTTTCTTATCTCCCTTTCTTCCATCGATAAGTATTCTCCTGAGCAATTTCTATCCACTCTGGCTGATAGAAGTTAGGCAAGTCATTCAAGATGTGAAAACTCAAATTTTATAGCAACTCAAAGAGTCTTCAAGAATGGTCAAGAAAACATTAGAAAACAGGGTTTCAGGACCCATCAAGGTCTTTTCAAGACTTACCTAGCCAGAACAAGGTTTAACTTTTCTTGTAAAAGCAAAGCCACAAAAGCCTGTAACAGATATGCCTTCCCAAGTCAGATATTCACAGTCCTGCATCAGAATAGGAACAAGTTTTTCCAGCTGGGGACTCCAAAAAAAGTAGCTGTGTAATTGCCTACTACAATTCTTATTTAAGAGACTGTGAGCGTGAAATCACAGGCCAACCCTGGTCCCAGAAGAGTCAACCTGCTGGTGCCAAGACAAGGAGGAGAGACACTAGAAACAGAGCTCAGCCAGGGTCAGCTGCCCGCAGATCCATGGAAAACAAATGACTGCTGCCTTCGCCACTGGGTATTGAGATGGTTTGTTATGCAGCGCTGTTGTGGGGATAGTTAACTGATAGACTCCGTAAGATTCTTTTGTCCTCCATTACCAAACTTGGCTTATTCCCGTTGGTCTAGGGGCTAAACTGACCTGTTAACTGATAATAGTAAATGATAATAATTAAATAATAAAATCCAATGATAAATAATATAATTATTAAGCAAAAATAAATAACAATAAATGATTAGAGCTACCATTTGTAAAGCTCCTACTATGTTCAAAGGTCACGCTAAGAGCTCTCTAAGTGTTATGTGTGAAACTCATGAGTTTCCAGACATAGAAGACAGGATTATGCTTAATTATAAAAGCACAAACTGAGGCTCGGGGAGGTAAAGTGACCTGCCCAAGCCCTCAAAATGAGGACTGCTTCTCCCCCAGAGCTGTCAGAGAGAGTATGGCCCTGCCAACACCATAATATTGTACCTGAGCCGCCAGACCTGAGACAATAAACTTCTATTGCTTTAATTCACCTAGTTTATGACATTTTGTTACAGATTCTGCCAGGACCTCCCGATTCACCTACCAAAGGCCCCCAGACTTGGCCTCCTCCCCCGTTTAATTGCGGCCTGTGTATGGGAGCTCTGGTTTCCGAACACTTCAGGACTGTGTTTTCATGTCGATTGGGCAAGCTGCCAAGACACCAGAGAAAGTCTGGGTTTGTGGTGGGACATTTCAAGCTTATCTAGAACTATCCACTGAAACTATGGATGAAATCAGAGATGGGCCAAGGGTATGTGATGCAGGACACAACATATGAGTGCCTAATGCTACTTGCCAAAAATCCGCGTACTATCCAACACACATACCCTGGCAATTGCTTGGAATTCGAGGTTCAGTATTAAGTAACAACCCTAGCCTATTTTTAATCTGCTACCCCAAAACTATGTGTTTCTAGTTCAACAATTAGGCTTATAGAGTTGTTACCTAACATGACTATCTCATTGAAGGCTCAGGGCAAGGCTTGTCGTGTAGCTAAGGGGAAAATTTGCTCTTAAGAGGATGGATATTACCAGCGTCAACCATTAAGCAGAAAACAGGGTCTTCTGTGACCAGGAAAGGGTCACAGAGGCAGAAACTCTGGCTCTAGACCACTGACAAATTGGAAGAAATTCTCCAGGTAGACCAGAAGGTCATTCTAAATAAGGTTACATGGCGGTGAGAATTGCATTTCACTTCATAAAAAATCCTCTTTTATTGAAACTCTGTCAAAAATTTCAATCTAAGAGAAGCCAAGATTTAAATCCATATTCCCTAATGACAAGTCCCATCCTCTTTTCCCTACTCCAGAATGAATTCTTCCACCTGTCAATGAGGGTTGAAAGGAGAATGTTTAGATTTATCAAGGATAAATAGGCAGGGTTCAGCCCTCTGCTGTCTGCTATTGGCAGGTGAAGGACAGGGCAGGTTTCCAGCTGTACCAAAGGTTCTCCATGGAGGAGAAGGGCCCTGAAGGAGAGACAGGCTCCCAGTGGCCAGGAGCAGAGCATGGATCAGAGGAGTAGAAGTAGATGGACTTTTCTGGAGGCTCAATGTTGTCAGGTATCCTGTCCTTGCCCCAGGTACCTTCTGATGGACTGTTCTTGCTCTGTTCTTCAAAGAAGGAACTTTACCTCTCTATCTCTCCTTCTCCCAGGTTTTGCAGCTCTCTATGGATGTTTTTCCGCTCAGAGGTTGTGCTCCTTTTTTATCCCAACTCCACCCAACAAGATCCAGAGCTATTTATTTTTCTGGGTGTGTCCCAAACAGAAGCTTCTGAACTTTTGCTCACAGTTTGGATGTTTTGACAACCTTTCCTGCCAGTTAGTTTATCATAGAGGTTCTGTGCACTGTTCTCCTCCACATTGCCTGACACTTTGCCTCACCAAAACCTTGGGTGTTTTGCATGAGTCATGCAGCAAAATAGTTCAAATCAAGCACTGCAGCAACTTCCCTTGCTCAGCCATTCTCTGCTGAGTCCCCTGACTGCTGTTTCAAAGATTTTCCTCCTTGTCATTTCCAGGAGAGCATTAACCAGTCTTTTGGAAACCAGTCCAAATCCAAGGGTCCTAGGGTCCTGTGATGAGAAGGGCATTCTGTTTCATACAAAATTCTGGTTTATTGAAATTTTGTAACAGAATATTCATCAGTCTAAGAGCCATTGTGCACCGTCAATTTTCCTCCAGTCATGAACACTTGTTCAGTCCTGTAGAAACAGATTGAAAGGAAATATCTTTCCCCAAGATTTCTGTATTTCTTAAGTGCAGCAGAAAATAGTTATTTTTGGATCCCTCTGAAGCACTCTGTCTCAAGATCATCTCATGGTTGGCTCTTGTCATTCCTCTCCCAATTCAGATGCCACTTTCTCAGAGAGTTCTTCCCTGACCACCAATCAAATGGAGCCACCCCATCACTCTATCACATCACCCTGTTTTATTCTCTCCATAACATTTATCAAGTTCTGAAATTGATCCCATTTGTTTTCTAGTAGGGTTTTGTTTCTATTTTTTTTTGTCAGTCTCCATCTTCCACAGAACATAAACTCCATAAGAACAGGGACCGAGAGAATAGGCTCTTTTCCCTTGTTGGAGGAGTCTCCAGGACTGGTCCCCCATTTTCAGTTTCCTTCCTTCTCCATGTGTAGGAGTATATGTCCCCTCTCCAACTGAACTTTGGCGCCGCCATGTGATTTGTTTCGGCCAGTGAAATGTGAAGCATGGTACTCCGTCTCTTCCTGGAGGAAGGTTTATGAACTACTTGCCATGTAAAGATGAAGTGGTCATGGAAGCATGCGTTATGATGGTTCCTCCATCAGCCTGGGTTCCTGGCTGACAATAGTGAACAGAGCCCCCATCTGGCCCTCACTGGACTAGTAATGTGAATAAGAAATAAGCCTTTGCTGTGATAAGTCAATGAGATTTGGAAGTTGTTTGTTACCACATCATACTCTAACTCTTCTGTGTTTGTTTCCTATTGTTGCTGTAACAAATTACCACACACTTAAGGGCATAAAATAACACAAATTTATCCTCTGGCAATACTGGAGGTCAGAAATCCAAAAGGAGTCTTATGGAACTAAAATCAAGGTTGAGGCAGGATTGTGTTATTCTGAAAGTACTAAAGCAGAATCTGTTTCCTTGCTCTACAAGATTCTAGAGGCCACCTCCATTCCTTAGCTAGTGGACCCTCCCTTCATCTCCAAAGCACAGCACTCCACCCTCTGCTTCCATAGTTACATCTCCCTTGTGGCTCTGACCCTCCTCCTTTCCTCTTATAAATACTCATGACTACATTGGGCCCACATAGATAATCCAGAATAATCTCCCTATCTCAAGATCCTTATCTTAATCAAACCTGAAAAGACACTTTTCCAAGTAAGGTAACATTTGTGTGTTGTGGGTTGAGGAGGGGATGTCATTATTCTATTTATCACACTGATTAATACAATAATGAGTCCATCACACCTGGGATAGTACCCACCATACTAAGGTCACTCAGTTAATATTTGGGGGGTGAATAAATGAATGAACAGACCAGAATAGCATAGCATAGCATAGGAGAGCACAGCACAGCACACCATAACATAGAATACAATGCAAATAGATTTCTTTTTTAGTAAATAGTATTTACTAAATACTACAGTATAGCTACAGTATAGCTACAGCTAAATACTGCAGTATAGCTACAGTTTTAAAAAGATGGGTCCTCATATGTCTTTTTATTTAAAGTTCACCATTCATTTGCCTAAAAATGCATTGACAGAGTCTAACTTCAACTTTAAAAAGTTGATCTTACTGGTTAAGATCAGCCAGGAACATTACTTTTCTAAGTTTTGTTGTTTTTCTGTGCAAGTTACTCAAACTTTCTGTGCCTCAGTTCCTACAACTATAAAGGGAAAAGAGCTGTACATAGTACCTCATGCTGTTGCTGAGACAATTCCATAAATAATACATACAAAACTCTCTCATAAGGCTGAGCACAAAGCAGGCACTCTCTAAATGTTAGCTTCCTTCTCCTCACCCCTCACCATCCACTTTCCACCCCCCCTTACACCACAGAGAATTTTTGATACACTATTTGAAACTGCCCCTTCCCCAGCTGGCTACATCTGAGGAGCTATGGCTGTTCTCTGGAGGAATGAAACCTCTGTCCCTAACAAAAGCTTGCATTCAAAAAGATACATGCACCCCAGTGTTCATAGTAGCACTGTTTACAATAGCCAAGACTGAAGCAACCTAAATGTCCATTAACAGATGAATGGATAAAGATGCGGTACACATATACAATGGAATATTACTCAGCCATAAAAAGAATGAAATAATGCCATTTGCAGCAACATGGATGAACCTAGAGATTACCACCCTAAGTGAAGTAAGTCGGACAGAGAAAGACAAATATCATATGATATCACTTATATGTGTAATCTAAAGAAGTGATACAGGGCTTCCCTGGTGGCGCAGTGGTTAAGAGTCCACCTGCTGATGCAGGGTACACGGGTTTGTGTCCCGGTCCGGGATGATCCCACATGCCACGGAGCGGCTGGACCCGTAAGCCATGGCCACTGAGCCTGCGCGTCCGGAACCTGTGCTCCGCAACAGGAGAGCCACAACAGTGAGAGGCCCGTGTACCGCAAAAAAAAAAAAAAAAAAAGTGATACAAATGAATTTATTGACAAAACAGAAGTAGACTCACAGACATAGAAAACAAACTTATGGTTACCAAAATGGAAGGCAAGGAGGGATAAATTAGGAGCTGGGGACTAGCAGATACACACCACTGTACCTAAAATAGATAAACAACAAGGACCTACTGTATAGCACAGAAAACTCTAGTTAATATGTTGTAATAACCTATAATGGAAAGAATCTGAAAAAGAATTTACATATATATATATGTATAACTGAACCACTTTGCTGTATACTTGAAACTAATACAACATTGTAGATCAACTATACTTCAATAAAAAGTTGTTTAAAAAAAAAACTCTGGCCCTCTGTAAGCATGATTATCATCACAAATAATTCTTTTTTGAGAATTTGTAGCAAGAACTGTTCTAAAGCACCCTATACCTAACTATTTTCTTAGTACTCACAACCCTGTGAAGTATGTATTATTATTATTTCCATTTTACAGATGAGAAGTTAAGGCTCAAAAGTCATATAGCAAAAGTCAGGTAGAAAGGTAAACTGACTTTGGAGTCTCCATTTCCAATGACCATGCTAAACCCAGTGTACCCACGACATTCTGGGGACCAGGGAAGATATCTCCTTAGTAAGTCACAAAAGAATTATAAGCCAGGTTGAGTTAGTAGCCTGGGGCTGCTATGTCTGGCTTCTCCAGACAACTGGCCCTGCCAACTGGCCATGAACAAAGCAATGGGTGAAAGACCCACAAATAACATGGGGGTTAAAGTCAAATCAAGGGGGAAGAGTTTTCAGCGTTAATGTGTCTTTTCCATTCATCTAGAGAACCTAATAAAGTAACACTTAAGTACATTTCCTGAAAATCAGAAAAACGAGTTAGAAGAGAAAGAAAACACCAAGTTGGAGCTTGAACCCAGCCTTCTGGGGCTAGACTAGTTATCCTGTGCTTTTGAACTTGGGTTCTGTTACATAAATCATATTTTCCAAGATGATTTCTTCTTGCTTTACATCTTTTTTCTTTAAATTTTTTGGCTGTGCTGCGTCTTCATTGCTGAGCCTGGGCTTTCTCTAGTTGCCGTGAGCAGGGTCTACTCTTCGTTGTGGTGCACGGGCTTCTCATTGCAGTGGCTTCTCTTGTTGCAGAGCACGGGCTCTATGGGCGCGGGCTCAGTAGTTGTGGCACGCGGGCTCTAGAACGCAAGCTCAGTAGTTGTGGTGCACAGGCTTAGTTGCTCCACGACATGTGGGATCTTCCCGGACCAGGGCTCAAATCCGTGTCCCTTGTGGTGGTGAGTGGATTCTCAATCACTGCACCACCAGGGAAGCCCACCTTATATTCTTTAATAAAGTTATTTTAGATGATGTTTACCTGTCTCGGCTGACCTGAAGAATACAGAAGGAAAAGACGGGACCTATAAAGAGGGAATATGATTCATTGGCGGCTGAGTGTGGTGGTAGCAATAGGAATGGGAATGAGAGAAGTGAAGCTGGGGAGCAAATGCCAGCTTCCTGGAGCCACCACTTTCTGGGAGGTACCTTTCTGAAGCTCTTCTCAACAGAAACCATGGCCCAACTGGTGATGGTGGAAGATGGCTTGTTTGAACAAGGGTATGTCCCCTTATAACCTACTGTAGGCTACAGTTAATGGACACTCTCCTCTTGCTGGGTCTGTTCAGTAATAGTCTCCATAAGCCCATGTGGTTTCTGGCTAATGCTACTGCCAGCAGCCTCTTAAATTTGTTGGTAACATAGGCATGGAAATAGTCACTGGCCAACTGCTCTAGCCAAGTAACACTTAACACTGACAAGTAAAACAACAGCTGGTTTCATTTTCTGAGTTCCCAAAGTGCTTCCCAAGGATAACAGGCGATGAGTGTGGAAAATCGTAAATGCTCTATAATTATTTCAATGAAATCCATTTGGGAGTGGCTCCACCATGAATTATAAACCCTTCAAAGACTAAGGACTGTACCCAGAAGCATAAAGACTCATAGATGCACTCTAACACACAGCCTGAGGAACAAGGACCTTTCCAAAACTCCTTTGGTGGCATTTTACTTGGATCACTCCTTGACTACACATTCTCTCAGCAAATTATGACCCTAAGCTGCCCTGTGGGCTCTTGCAAGTGTTTTCAGAAGTCATGCAAATGCTTTCTTGCTAATTGTTTCCAGTGATAAAGATGGCCACCCATTCTTTACTCTTCCTACCTTTGAGAGGTATTGTCCAATTCTCCTCCCCTTGAATCTTGGCTGACTTGCTTGACTAACAGGATGTGGTGGAAGTGATGCACTGGGAGCTCTGAGACTAGATCACAAGAAGTTTTACAATGTCCACCTGCATTTCTTGGAATAGACTCTTGGGAGCCCCACCCCACCATGCCAATGGCCAACTACCCTGAGGCTGCCTTGCTGGAAAGACCACATGTAGGCACTCTGGTAGACAGTCCCAGTTGAATTCTACCTTCTAGATATGTCTGCCAGTGTGTCTGACTAGTGAGTGAAGCCTTCTTGGAGGCTCCAGACCAACCCCATCACAAGCTGAATACCACCAAGTAACCTCACTGAATCACACATGGAGGTGGAAAATTACAGAGCCGTCCCCTGCCTTAATTCCTGACCCACAAAATCATGTGATATAATAAAATGGTTGCCCCTTAAGTGTTAGGGTGGTTCACTACACAGCAATAAATAACCAGAACGACCATCTAATCAACTATAAATTCCTGGAAATTAATGGATTTTACTTTCTCTTAGTTTCATTTTAACTGTTCTTTCCCCACACTTAACTTCATTGTTATCCACCAAATACCTTGCTATGCATGAAAGATAAACCTAATCAAGTTTTCTGAACTAAGTGTATTTTAGTCTATCTCTTTCTGTTTTAATAAACATCTAGAAAGATCCCTCATTTTTACAGTGAACAGATTCATTTTTGTTATCAAAAAAACTCTGATTTAATTTGCCAATTCCCTGTGTATTTTAGAGATGATCAGTTTATGGGTTTAATATTTCCATTATCATCTTCATGATGACTTCCTGCAAGAAGGATATGTGACTTTTATATATGCTCTACTTCATTTACATTATTTGCGACCATTTGAAAGCCCAATCTGATAGCTGACCACAATACAATAATTGTAGAAATTAACAACAAAAAGATAGTGAGGGCTTCCCTGGTGGCGCAGTGGTTGAGAGTCTGCCTGCCGATGCAGGGGACACGGGTTCGTGCCCCGCTCTGGGAGGATCCCACATGCTGTGGAGAGGCTGGGCCTGTGGGCCATGGCCGCTGGGCCTGCGCATCCGGAGCCTGTGCTCTGCAACGGGAGAGGCCACAACAGTGAGAGGCCCGTGTACCGCAAAAAAAAAAAAAAAAAAAAAGATAGTGAATGTGGCCAAAGTAATGTCTGCTTTGGGGAATTTAATAAGATTTCCTTTGGGTCTAATATTTAGACACTACTCAGTATGTTGTAAGCACTCAATAAATGTTAGCAAATATTGATATTAAAGACATATATAATTTTCAAACCCAGTTTTAGCCCAGCAGGAGATAAGCTACTCTGCTGAGTTCAAAAACTCAGAGCCAAAATTCCAAGAAATGTGATGCTTTGATAAGCCTGTGCACCCTCATCAGAAAATAGGTAATGTTTCTGCTAGACTCTTTGAAATATTATAAATGATAGGAGTATCCACTTGTATGCCCCAACTGGGAATCACTAATATACTCTGTCCTTTACTTACAAGTGAGGAAACCAAATTCCAAAGATGATATTGGAAATGCTTCCATGACTCTGTCTATTCATGCTGCCTCTCTTGAAACAAACCATAATGAACCATTGTTTAGAACAAAGAAAGGGAAGGGGGGAAAAAGTTCTCCTGAACTCGGCTGAACTCATCTGTCTTAGAGATGATGGCAGAACATTGGAATAGACTTTGTACTTGACTTTTACAATGTATCAGATTAAGAACTCAGAGTATATATTTTAATTTTTTTTAAGATTTATTATTTATTTATTTTTATTTTTGGCTGCATCAGGTCTTAGTTGCGACACACAGGATCTTCGTTGAGGCACGTGGGATCTTTCTTTGCAGCCCACGGTCTTCTCTCTAGTTGTGACGTGCGGGTTTTCTTTTCTCTAGTTGTGGCGTGCAGGCTCCAGGGCGCTTGCACTCTGTAGTTGTGGTGTGTGGGTTCCAGAGCACGTGGGCTCTGTAGTTTGCGGCACACGGGCTCTGGTTGAGGCACGTGAGCTCAGTAGTTGTGGCAGTCGGGCTTAGCTGTCCTGAGGCATGTGGGATCCCAGTTCCCAAACCAGGGATCAAACCCATGTCCCCTACATTGTAAGGTGGATTCTTTACCACTGGACCACCAGGGAAGTCCCAGAGCACATTTTAGAAGATATAGGAACCTTCTGTAAGATTTTTTTCCAGCTGTGCCCTTAGACATCCAAAAACTACTTGAGACCTGGGTCTCCTATGAAAATCTTCTGTTATAGGGAATGTAATTTATGAAAAGGAAATATTAACTGGCACCTTGTACAGGTCATATCTCGGGCCCTAGATTTAGTCACCACACCAATCTATTTTTATCCTCTAGCTACAGTGTAGTATCCTAAAGCATTAAGATTTACAATCTTATTATTGTACACTCAAGTGATATATTCCCAAATATGCAGGAGGCTTTTTCCCCAAATCATCCTAAGAGATGATTATAGTCCTTTTATTTTAGTCCTTATAAATTCTTTCATAGTATGAGGGTACTCCTTTAGTTACCTTATTTTTTAGAGCCACATTAGCCTGAACAATTTCAATAAATGGTAGTTTAGCTGCTCAGAGAGATTATGTCATGAAACTTACTTTTTAAAAAAAGGAAGGAAGGAAATATATTAATCAGTATAGGGTAGGCCATGCTGCTGTAACAAATTAATCCTGAAATCTCAGAGGCTTAAAACATAAAAATTTACTTGTCACTCATACGAAAGCCAGTATGGGATAGAGTTGACACTTCAAGAAGTTGTCTTTCAAGGGGGGGCTTACCTTTAGTCTCGTCGTTTCACACTCCAACACAAGACTTTCTTAGTTGCCAATACAGACGAGAGAGAGAGTATGAATGTCATGTAGGGGTTTCTCACTGCCTCAGATAAAAGTAATCCATGTGTTTCCACACACATTTAATTGACCAGACCTGCTCGACTACAAAGGGGTCAGGGAGGATGGTCTTGGTCTTCTATGTGCTCAGGAGAGAGGGATATGAAAAGAAGATCTAGTGAATGCAATGCATTTTCTCTTTCACAGGAGGCAAAATCTTAATACATATTTAGTAACTGTATGACCTCAAAATCACAAGAGTTGAAGGGCATTATAAACAAGCTTTATAAAAAATCACCTTTAAAAGCAATACTGGAGCAATAAAAGCAATACTGGAGCAATACCCCAACTGGAACAACTGGATATTCATTTGAGAAAAAGAAATAATCTCAACCCTTTCCTTAAGACATACTTGGAAATTAATTTGATATGAGCCATAGATCTAAACTAAAAGCTAAAACTATAATAGTTCTAGAAAAAAACATAGGAGAAAATCTTCAAACTTAGGGTAGACAAAGATTTCTTGAATAATAAAAAGTATAAAACTTTTTTTTAAACTGGGCCACATTTAATTTATTTTTTTTCTTTCTGTTTTTTTTTTTTTTGGGCCACGTCATGCAGCTTGTGGCATCTTAGTACCCCAAAAAGAGATTGAATCCAGGTCCATAGCAGTGAAAGCACAGAGTCCTAACCACTGGACCGCCAGGGTATTCCCCTCAAAGAGTAAAACTTTTGCTCTATGAAAGAAAATAAAAAGTCAAATCAGAGTCAAAGAAAATATTTACTATATCCATATTCAGAATATATATACAAATATTACAATTCATTAATAATAAGACACACAGTCTGATTTATTTTGATGGCAAAAGATTTGAACAAAAACTTTTAAAGAAGACATGACAATAGCCAGTATAGGACAAAAAGATGTTCAACATCATTAGTCATGAGGGAAATGCAAATCAAAGCCCTCATGAAAACCCGAAACCATAAAACTCCTAAAAGAAAACAGGGGGAAATGCTCCTTGACATTGGTCTTGGAAATAATATTTTTTAGATCGGACACCAAAAGCACAGGCAACAAAAGCAAAAATAAACAAGTGAGACGACATCAAACTAAAAAACTCTACTCTGCAAAGGATACAATCAATAAAATGAAAAGGCAACCTATAGAATAGGAGAAAATATTTGCAAATCATATATCTGATAAGGGGTTAATATCCAGAATATACCAATAACTCCTAAAACTCAAATAGCCAAAAAACAAATAACCTGATGTTTAAAATGAGCAAAAGATCTAAATAGACATTTTTCCAAAGAAGACGTGCAAATAGACAACAGGCCAATGAAAAGGTGCTCAACATCACTAGTCATCAGGGAAATGCAAATCAAAACCAGAAAGAAATATCACCTCACACCTGTCAGAATGACTATTATTAAAAAGACAACAGATAACAAACGTTGAGAAGGATGTGGAAAAAAAGGAACCTTTGTACACTGTTGGTGGGAATGTAAATTGGTGCAGTTATTATGGAAAACAGCATGGAGTTTTCTCAAAACATTAAAAATAGAATTACTGTATGACCCAGCAATCACACTTCTGGGCATATATACAAAAGAGATGAAAACAGGATCTTGAAGAGATATCTTAACTCTCATGTTCACTGCAGCATTATTCACAATATTGAAGATATGGAAACAACCAAAGTGTTGATTGACAGATGAATGGATAAAGAAAATGTGATACACACATACACACACACACACACAAATAGAATATTATCCAGCCATAAAAACAAAAAGAAATCCTGCCATTTGTGACAACATGGATGAAACTGAAGGACATTATGCTAAGTTAAATAAGCCAGACACAAAAAGACAAATATTGTTTGATCTCACTTGCATGTGGAATCTAATTGTGTCCAATTCACAGAAGCAGAAAGTAAAATGGTAGTTGCCAGGGGCTCAGTGGTGGGGAAGGAAATGGAAAGATTTGGGTCAAAGGATACAACCATTCAGTTATAAATGTACAGCATGGTGACTATAGTTAATAATACAGTATTATGTACTTGATATAGTTAATAATACAGTATTGCATACTTGAAATATGCTGAGAGAGATCTTAAGTGTTTTCACCATAAAGGAAACAAAAGGTAACCATGTGAGGTGGGGTATGTTAATTAGCTTAATTATGATAATTATTTAATAATATACAGGAATATCAAATCATCACATTATACATCTTAAATATATACAATTTTGCCAGTTACACCAAGAAAATTGGGAAAAATAAAAATTCATTTAAAGTCTAATGAGATACCACTGCACTCGGAAGGCTAAAATAAAAAGCAATGATAGGGCTTCCCTGGTGGTGCAGTGGTTAAGAATCTGCCTGACAATGCAGGGGATGCGTGTTTGTACCCCGGTCCGGGAGGATCCCACATGCCACGGAGCGGCTGGGCCCATGAGCCATGGCCGCTGAGCCTGCGCGTCTGGAGCCTGTGCTCCGCAGCGGGAGAGGCCACAACAGTGAGAGGCCCGCATACCGGGAAAAAAAAAAAAAAAAAAGCAATGATAATCCTAATTGCTGGTGAGGATATGAAGCAACCAGATCTCTCATACATTGTTAATGGGAATGTAAAATGGTATAACTACTTTTAAAGGACAATTTGGCATGCTCTCATAAAGTTAAACATGTACGCCATATGACTCAACAACGAAACTCCTAGATATTTACTCAAGAAAAAAATTTTTTTCACACAAAGACTTGTATATGGATTGTTATAACAGCTTTATTCATAACCCCCCAAACTGTAAACAACCCAATTTCCATCTAAAGTAAATAAATTTCACTTAATCCATACCAAGAAAAAAGAAAAGTACTGATACACAGCATGACTAGATTTAAGAATCATTGTGTTAAGAGAAAGAAGCCAGACACTAAGAAAACATATTATATGATTCCATGTATATGTTATTCTAGAAAAGAAAACGCTAATTTGTAGTAACAGAAAGCAAACAGTGCCCTGGGATGGATGGATTGACCATAAAAGAGATTGAGGGAACTTCTGGGGATGATGAAGATTTTCTACTTCTTGATTGAGTCAGTGGTTACACAAGTGCTTGCATTTGTCAAAGCTCACCAAATTGTTTGCACACTTAAAGTTCTGAATTCTATTTCGTATAAATTATACCTCAATACAGGTGATTTTTTAAAATACTGTAAGTGATCATATTTAGTGATCACAAATATATACTAGAAGGATGAATGGAAAAAAGTTTTAATATCATGAAAACTGTGCTTTGGCTTTAATATAAAATTACCTGCGGCAACATTATAGATGATTTTCAAGTTCTTTCTCTAAACAACTTTAATAGAAATTAATATACCGCATTGCAAAAGCCATGTTAGTGGACCAAATTAAAATGGCTATTTTAAGGACAAAATCATTAATGTAATGATCTTGAATTAATGTAAATGGGGGAAATATTTCTAAATTAATATATAATTCTTAACACATGATGGGAAAATTTTATCAAATCTCTCAGAATCTCATCAGAAGACAGAAACTACTTGAATATTTAAAGCAGAGAATCTTTAATACTGGGATTGATTGCACAGTGAAGGAAGCCCAGGACAAAAGGAGATGATGAGGCAAAAAGTAGACTAGAGGGCAACAGGGAGCTGAGTTGTCTGCTTTTTCCCTGTCTTTGAATAGCATTACAGAGCCCACAAAGAGGGCTCAGCCCTCGCTCACTTGGGGACAGAACAATTACTCAACTCGCCACGCTCACAGTACACACAACAGGAATCCAAAGTCCAAAGTCCCTTTTCACAGGGACTGCCTTCTCCATTTGCCTCTGTCCTCATCACCCCCAACTTTACATCCTGCCTACTTCATTCATTTATATGACCTTTGCCCCCACTCCTGGCCCCTGAATTTTCCCTGATGTATGGCTTTGGACCTCCTCTATCTTCTGAAATTCTTTAGTAAGACAGGTCAGGAACGTATCGATTGCTCTGCTACTGGCCAAACTTTCTAGCACACAATGGTTGATACCAGCCTCTCTGTCCTTCCACCCGTCCCTTCCTACCAATGTGTACTACTGACTCTCTCCTCTCACTGTCAGAGTTCTTGGAACTTAGTTCCAAAGTCAGAGGAACATGAGTGGGTACCACACAGGAAAGCCCTTTCTTGGCCCCAGGCACACATTTGCCTGAGCACAGGACAGTCCTCGTGCCTCTGCAGGAATATCTGTGCCTTCAGAAGGTAAGTCTCAGCTCGGCCTTCTTAAATCATTGTGCAGGCCAGACACTAATAAGTTCTAAGGACATGTACTTTTTTTTTAACATCTTTATTGGAGTATAACTGCTTTACAATGGTGTGTTAGTTTCTGCTTTATAACAAAGTGAATCAGTTATACATATACATACATCCCCATATCTCCTCCCTCTTTCATCTCCCTCCCACCCTCCCTATCTGACCCCTCTAGGTGGTCACAAAGCACCGAGCTGATCTCCCTGTGCTATGCAGCTGCTTCCCACTAGCTATCTATTTTACATTTGGTAGTGTATATATGACCATGCCACTCTCTCACTTCATCCCAGCTTACCCTTCCCCCTCCCCGTGCCCTCAAGTCCATTCTCTACGTCTGCGTCTTTATTCCTGTCCTGACCCTAGGTTCTTCAGAACCTTTTTGGTTTTTTTTTTTAGATTCTATATATATGTGTTAGCATACAGTATTTGTTTTTCTCTTTCTGACTTACTTCACTCTGTATGACAGACTCTAAGTCCATCCACCTCACTACAAATAACTCAATTTCATTTCTTTTTATGGCTGAGTAATATTCCATTGTATATATGTGCCACATCTTCTTTATCCATTCAGGACATGTACTTTAATATAAAATTTCTAAGTAAGACCAAATTCAAATGATTAGAAAAGCAAAAGACCTTTGGATGACACCCACTAAATCCCAAAAATCAAGATGGAAGGGGAGATGTTGTGTTTCAAAGTTTGTCAATATGAAGCAAAGAACATGACTCTCTAATCAGAGAGTAGTTTTATTATCTCTTAGAGTTTCCCCTGCAAGGATTTTTGGTAAATACACTTTATGAGTTTCTCTCTATGATTTGGGGGCCTAGTCCAGTTGCTGAAAGCCTTGAAGCAAATGAACTTTGGGGAGATGCCATGCAGAAAGTCAGGAAATAGCCTTGGGAAAATGCAGGGCCTGAGTTTCTTTCTGGAGGACTCTGCCTCTTGTGTCCTGAAGTTGCCTTGGTGCAGAGGCTTCCAGTGCTGGTCCAGCCCACAAACCTGGAATCAGAGCTGCCCAGACTTGGAGGGAACACAGCTGGAGGGACATGCAATTCCTAGCTCTGCACCAGAGTTTCCAGACTCAACTGAGCCCTCTCCTAACTATTTTCATTCTGAAAGTTCTTAGCAATCTGGTGTACACACAGCCCAAAGGGTTTCTATCTGTACTAAATAAGTACACAGTATACATTATTGATATTTCCAAATACTGGGGGTCATTCTCAGCCAAAGTGAGAATAACTGTTTTATCTAGTATTTTATATGAACAGTAAAAAGTTCTTTAAATATTTTTTATTGTGAATATATTCTTTTTTTTTAATTGGGGTATAGTTGCTTGACAACGTTGTGTTAGTTTCTGAGTTAAGTAAGTCAGAAAGAGAAAAACAAATAACATATATCAACTCATGTATGTGGAATCTAGAAAAATGGTACAGATGAGCCTATTTTCAGGGCAGGAATAGAGATGCAGACATAGGGAATGGACATGTGGATGCAGGGAGTGGGGGGAGGGAAGAGGGGTGCGATGAACTGGGAGATTGGGATTGATGTATGTGCACTGCCATGTGTAAAACAGATAGTAACAGCACAGAGCTCTCAGTTCGGTGCTCTGCAGTGACCTAGATGGATGGGATGGGAGGGGGTGGGAGGGTGGTCCAAAAGGCAGGGGATACATGTATACATATAGCTGATCCATTTCATTGTACAGAAGAAAAGTTCTTTAAATATTAATCCATTTTATGAATGTGCAATAACATCTTGAAGAAAGCCTACTGCCATGTCTATGACAAGTTGCACAATGGGGGTGTCTGTACAGGGACAAATTTCCCTTTTGTAGGAAAAATCTCCTTCTGATTATCTGACCTTTTGCCCATCTGTCTGTCCATCTAGCCATGCCTTTCTAAACTATCTATAGGGTTTCTTGACTCCCTCTAGATAATTTGTCCCTGTTAACAAGCAGAAGGACAAAAGAATGGACCCACACTCCTCATTATCAGGATAATCCTCTTAGAACGTTTCCCCTAGACCTTCGAGAAATAGTGCAGTCGGAATTATGTCACTGCTGTGCCCAAAGATCTATGACAAAGTGAGCATTTCATTATTACAAGTCAAACACTTAGCATAGATGCAAAAGCAGCCATAATTTTTTTTCAGTTTTGCTGTTTATGCTAACACGGTTCATTATTCTATTTTTATTGTTCCACACTGGCATTGAACAATGCAGATTACTCTTCACTGAGCCCCAGCCCCACCTATAAAATAATGAGGTCTTCTTAGGCAACTTGGTAAAGTGGAAAGAGACTAGACCTATCAGAAGACTGGGGTTCTAGTTCTAATTCTGCCCCTAACAACCTGAGGCAAATCACTTAACCATCAGGGGTCAATTTTCTTATCTGCAAATGAGCTAGGTGGACTATTTCATCTTTCAGGGCCATTCCAGCTCTAACTGTCTGAAGTTTCTTCATCAGAGACCTTTTGTTTCTTTCACCACCACCCTCCGCTCTATGGGCATGTACTAGGTACTCGGGATGCAAGTGACCCAGACAATTGAATGTGCTCTAGGAACGCCAGGTTGATGAGGGAGATAGAAATCCAGTGTGTGTGAGCCATATACATGTCTCATTGATAACAGAGGTGGATCCAGAGGGCCCCTGGTAGAAACTGACAGTTGGACATGATTTAGAAGAAAGTCAAGTGTTTATGGAAGAATCAGGAATACATGCTGCCTTTTTATTGGTAGCCTTCAGAAGACTGCAGATTTTAAATGTAATTTTAGTGGAAGACGTTTGAGGTGCTCAACATTATATACTTAATTAAATTTAGCTTCTATTGTAATTACTGATTTTCAAGATTGCTAACTGGAAATCCACATCAGTAGTGGGTAAGTTAGGTTCTAACAGCCTAGAAACAGCCTAAAACTCTAACAGCCTAGAAACTTGTGATAACAAGGGGTAGTGATATATGACCTTGACTGAACCTTAGAATTATCTGGGGAATTCTTTGACCATACCAAGGACTGGGCTCCACCCCCTGAGAGATTCTGATTTAAAAGATCTTGGGACCCAGGCATTGGTACTTTTTGAAAGCTCTCCATGTGATTCTAATGTACAGTGAAGATTGACAATCAAATTGTGAAATTTTTTGTTCTAGTTCTGTGAAAAATGCCAGTGGTAGTTTGACAGGGATTGCACTGAATCTGTAGATTGTTTTGGGTAGTAGAGTCATTTTCACAATGTTGATTCTTCCAATCCAAGAACATGGTATATCTCTCCATCTATTTGTATCATCTTTAATTTCCTTCATCAATGTCTTATAGTTTTCTGCATACAGGTCTTTTGTCTCCTTAGGTAGGTTTATTCCTAGATATTTTATTCTTTTTGTTGCAATGGTAAATGGGAGTGTTTTCTTAATTTCACTTTCAGATTTTTCATCATTAGTTTATAAGAATGCCAGAGATTCCTGTGCATTAATTTTGTATCCTGCTACTTTACCAAATTCATTGATTAGCTCTAGTAGTTTTCTGGTAGCATCTTTAGGATTCTCTATGTATAGTATCATGTCATCTGCAAAAAGTGACAGCTTTACTTCTTCTTTTCCGATTTGGATTCCTTTTATTTCCTTTACTTCTCTGATTGCTGTGGCTAAAACTTCCAAAACTATGTTGAATAAGAGTGGTGAGAGTGAGCAACCTTGTCTTGTTCCTGATCTTAGTGGAAAAGGTTTCAGTTTTTCACCATTGAAGATGATGTTGGCTGTGGGTTTGTCATATATGGCCTTTATTATGTTGAGAAAAGTTCCCTCTATGCCTACTTTCTGCAGGGTTTTTATCATAAATGGGTGTTGAATTTTACCGAAAGCTTTCTCTGCATCTATTGAGATGACCATAAGGTTCTTCTCCTTCAATTTGTTGATATGGTGTATCACGTTGATTGATTTGCATATATTGAAGAATCCTTGCATTCCTGGAATAAACCCCACTTGATCATGGTGTATGATCCTTTTAATGTGCTGTTGGATTCTGTTTGCTAGTATTTTGTTGAGGATTTTTGCATCTATATTCATCAGTGATATTGGCCTGTAGCTTGGGACCTAATGAAACTTGAAAGCTTTTGCACAGCAAAGGAAACCATAAACAAGACCAAAAGACAGAATGGGAGAAAATATTTGCAAATGAAGCAACTGACAAAGGATTAATCTCCAAAATATACAAGCAGCTCATGCAGCTCAATATCAAAAAAACAAACAACCCAATCCAAAAATGGGCAGAAGATCTAAATAGACATTTCTCCAAAGAAGATATACAGATTGCCAACAAACACATGAAAGAATGCTCAACATCATTAATCATTAGAGAAATGCAAATCAAAACTACAATGAGATATTATCTCACACCGGTCAGAATGGCCATCATCAAAAAATCTAGAAACAGTAAATGCTGGAGAGGGTGTGGAGAAAAGGGAACACTCTTGCACTGCTGGTGGGAATGTAAATTGATACAGCCACTATGGAGAACAGTATGGAGGTTCCTTAAAAAACTACAAATAGAACTACCATATGACCCAGCAATCCCACTACTGGGCATATGCCCTGAGAAAACCATAATTCAAACAGAGTCATGTACCAAAATGTTCATTGCAGCTCTATTTACAATAGCCAGGACATGGAAGCAACCTAAGTGTCCATCAACAGATGAATGGATAAAGAAGATGTGGCACATATATACAATGGAATATTACTCAGCCATAAAAAGAAAAAAATTGAGTTATTTGTAGTGAAGTGGATGGGCCTATAGTCTGTCATACAGAGTGAAGTAAGTCGGAAAAAGGAAGATAAATACCATATGCTAACACATATATATGTAATCTAAGAAAAAAAAAAAGGTCATGAAGTACCTAAGGGTAAGACAGGAATAAAGACACAGACCTACTAGAGAATGGACTTGAGGATATGGGGAGGGGCAAGGGTAAGCTGTGACAAAGTAAGAGAGTGGCATGGACATACATACACTACGAAACATAAAATAGCTAGCTAGTGGGAAGCAGCCGCATAGCACAGGGAGATCAGCTAGGTGGTTTGTGACCACCTAGAGGAGTGGGACAGGGAGGATGGGAGGGAGGGAGATGCAAGAGGGAAGAGATATGGGAACATATGTATATGTATAACTGATTCACTTTGTTATAAAGCAGAAACTAACACACCATTGTAAAGCAATTATACTCCAATAAAGATGTTAAAAAAAAGATTGACAATCATTGAACTAGGAAAAGAACTGTTTTTTGATCAAAATTTTAGGTCAGTCATAGTCCAGGGTGAAGCAGGCTGTATTCGACCCATATTAGAAGCCTTAGTTGTTTGATTCCAAAGCTCTGATTCTCATAACACACACCTTTTAAACGAACTTATAGCAGTAGATGGGAACCCAGCTGATTTCATGCAAGACGTTGTTTTGCTGCCCAAACGTATTCCCTGTGGGATTTCTTCAAGTAGGCAGCTCAAAGCTTTGCATTGAAATCACAATTCCATTTAGCCTAAACATTTATAATACATGCAATCTCAGCAAACTATTCTGTGAAGCTATTGGTATGCCTTTCGTTTGTGTAGCACGTTAAAAGAAAAATGGCTTGCTTTTGCAAATCACTCCCATATCTGAGTTGAGGACAATTTCACCACCCCAGGGATGGATTCAATTCATCCTGTCCAGATGGCAAGACTAGAAGGCCAGCTGGGTAAGTAACTCAGCATCCCTAACACCAAGCACTAAACCAGCTAAAAGAGAGTGTGGTTAACACTTGCTAATGAACAAATCCAATTCATTTATCATGTGGACCACTGAAGTGCTGGAACCCCTCCAAACATCTCCCTTAAACCTTTCCAAATTGTTAGAGGAAATTCTGCTTGTTAGAAATACAGAATCTCAATCCTTACTCCCAACCTACTAAATTATGTGAGATGAACTAAAATTGTCAGTGGATGAAAAACAGAAATGGATACAAGACAAATTAAGGAGGTAGAATTCTCAAGATTTGGTTTTGATGGGATGTGGGAAAAGGTGACGTCAAAGATGATGCCTGGGTTTCTGGCTTGGATGACCAGCTAATGGTCACTAAGACTGAGGACACTAGAGGGGGAACAGAGCTTCTCAAGAGTTCCTCTTCTGTCTCCACCTACTTTTTCCATCCCTTAAATGTGTTGATCCCTGGGATTCCTTTTTGACCTGAGTTGCTTCTCTTTTGACACACCTGCTCTCAAAGGCTTCATCCCTCCCCCACACACACATCAACAGCCTGCTTAAGGTCCCAAAGGCACATCAAACTCCGTTTATGATCTTTCTCTCAAAACCTACTCTACCTCAATTTTCCAGTTAATAGAATCCAACTTATCTACCTGTTGATTAAGAGGAACGACCTGGAGGTCACCAAAAAGTTAAGCCTCTCTCTTGAGACTCCACATGAAATCAGTCACCAAGTCCTACTTTTCCACTAATATCTGCCCCCTTCTCCCACACCTCTCTGCTCCTATGTTAGTTCATTATTGCTCGCCTGAGCTGTCGACCAGAGTCCTTATGTTTTACCCTATCACCACTCCTGTTAACCTACCTCTGACTGCCCCCACCATGCCCTACTACTACTACATTTAAAGAGCTATTTCTAGAACACAAATCTGGTCATGTCTTTCCCTGGTTTAATGTTCTTCAGTGGCTCCTTGGCATGCCAGGCAAGGCCTTCCATGGTGCCATCCCTGCCCACCTTTCCAACCTCATCTCCTGAGGTTTGCTCAACATATTTTGCATTCTTGTCACATGCCAGCTTTGCCACTCTGAATAAGAATATGGACTAAACAGTAATGTCAGGCATCCTATAATGCTTTTAATTCATTAAGGAGTGAATTTATCTACAAATTCAAAGTCTCTTTTTGGGTCCTCAATGTATTCACCATTGAAGGGATGAAATTCTTCATCAGCAAAGGTTTGTGGAGTGCCTTTTCTATGTACAGTGTTCTCTAGATGCTCTGGGTAGTTTACAAAATAAGATAAGGTTTTCTTATTTGAAGGCCCAAGAAGCACCCTTCACTTCTTATTCCTTAAACCCTCCTAGTCCACAAGTAGAAAGGACCATTGAATCCTATATTAGGAGCAATGTTTATCCATATGGTGTTAAGTAGTTCCTACTAAAGGCTCAGAAATAGCTACCATTTATTGAGTACCTGCCAGCTCATTTCATCCTCACCTGGATCCCACAAGTTTGGTATTATTATCCCTTTTTTTTTAACATCTTTATTGGCATATAATTGCTTTACATTGTTGTGTTAGTTTCTGCTGTATAACAAAGTGAATCAGCTATATGTATACATATATCCCCATATCCCCTCCCTCTTGCATCTCCCTCCCATCTTCCCTATCCCATCCCTCTAGGTGGTCACAAAGCACCGAGCTGATCTCCCTGTGCTTTGCAACTACTTCCCAACAGCTGTCTACTTTACATTTGGTAGTGTATATATGTCAATGCCACTCTCTCACTTCTTCCCAGCTTACCCTTCTCCCTCCCTGTGTCCTTAAATCCATTCTCTACATCTGCATCTATATTCCTGTCCTGCCCCTATGTTCTTCAGAGCCTTTTTTTTTGTTTTTTTAGATTCCATATGTATGTGTTAGCATACAGTATTTGTTTTTCTCTTTTTGACTTACTTCACTCTGCATGACAGATTCTAGGTCCATCCACCTCACTACAAATAACTCCATTTCATTTCTTTTTATGGATGAGTAATATTCCATTGTATATATGTGCCACATCTTCTTTATCCACTCATCTGTCGATGGACACCTAGGTTGCTTCCATGTCCTGGCTATTGTAAATAGTGCTGCAATGAACATTTTGGTACATGACTCTTTTTGAGTTACAGTTTCTCAGGGTATATGCCCAGTAGTGGGATTAAAGGAAACCATAAACAAGTCGAAAAGACAACCCTCAGAATGGGAGAAAATATTTGCAAACAAAGCAACTGACAAAGGATTAATCTCCAAAATATACAAGCAGCTCATGCAGCTCAATATCAAAAAAACAAACAACCCAATCCAAAAATGGGCAGAAAACCTAAATAGACATTTCTCCAAAGAAGATATACAGATTGCCAACAAACACATGAAAGGATGCTCAACATCACTAATCATTAGAGAAATGCAAATCAAAACTACAATGAGGTATTACCTCACACCGGTGAGAATGGCCATCATCAAAAACTCTACAAACAGTAAATGCTGGAGAGGGTGTGGAGAAAAGGGAATCCTCCCACATTGTTGGTGGGAATGCAAATTGATACAGTCACTATGGAGAACAGTATGGAAGTTCCTTATAAAACTAAAAATAGTATCCCTTTTGACAGATAAGGAACAAGGGTTGCATTCATTTGATTTACTCCCACTAGAGGCAATTGTAGACTCCACGAGGTCAATAAACATTATGCATTTAGTTTATTCCTGGAACAAAGTGCTCAAACAAGTGTGTCTTAGATGAGCAAGTGAAGGAATGAAGCAAAGAGCTAGTGAGTGGTAAAGCTGGTATCAAGACCCAGATGATCTGACCACAGAGTGGCTGCTCTATCCTTGTAACAGTAAACCCAGCATAGGAGAACATCCAGCTGAGGAGGGGCCTGACCAAGCTCCTTTAGATCCACTCTTTCTGGCCTTTCTATACGTGGTCTGAAAAGAGTAGGGGAAAAAATACCTGACCAATCTCATAATGGTTCTGAGAAGAGAATTTAAGAAACATTTTATGAAACCTTAAAATAATAAAATAAACACTATAAAATAATTAAATAAATATGATTCCTAATATCAGCATTTAAGGTTCATTGTTTCTTTATGGATGCTGAATATACATTCTTTTCTAGGATTAAGGGAACAAATGAGTGAAATCCCTTCTTCATTTTGCATCATTCTTACCGTCTCATGTCACCCTCACCATCAGGGCTGAAATGGAGATGTGAATGATTCTTATGTAACCTCCAGAGGGGTTTTTATGAGGTCACACAGATCCATACGTATCTGATAGATTTACATCAAACACTCCTTGTAGGAAAAATACATTAACTAAAATGAGGTGTATTTGGTCCACGTTTAGACATTGCCTATTAAACAAAATCTATTACACTGTCAAGGACACTAAATCGTTTAATTCAACATTTTAAATGTGAGAAGTTAATGTTGGTGGGAAAGTTAAGCACATTATACGTGTATCATCCTAAAGACAGAGACATGAAAATGTCTAAACCATTAGCCACATAAAGTTTCAAATGCTTTATTCTGGTATTCAATCAGTTAAATTACAAGACGACAATTTAGAATAATTATCCCTGCAGTAGTCAAGTAGATGCAGAAACCCCAAGAAGTAGACAGCTTGGCTCAGTAATATATATTAGCTTACAGCCTGAGTCTGTCTGAACAGTGACGGACTCACCAGTTTTACGTCCCTCGAATAATGTTTCATAAAATATCAAGGAAGACGGGACTTCCCTGGTGGCACAGTGGTTAAGAATCCGCCTGCCAATGCAGGGGACACACGTTCGAGCCCTGGTCCAGGAAGATCCCACATGTCGCAGGGCAACTAAGCCTGTGTGCCACAACTACTGAGCCTGCGCTCTAGAGCCCATGTGCCACAACTACCGAGCCTGCGTGCCACAGCTACTGAAGCCCATGCGCCTAGAGCCCGTGCTCCACAACAAAGAGAAGCCACCACAATGAGAAGCCTGCGCACGGCAAGGAAGAGTGGCCCCCGCTCACCGCAACTAGAGAAATCCCACGCCCAGCAATGAAGACCCAATGCAGCCAAAAATAAATAAATAAAAATAAAAAATAAACTAAAAATATATATGTCAATGAAGAGTTTGTGGCAATGAGCAAAGAAAGATTTCAAGATCCTCATCCATATCTATGCCCATCTAAAACAGGAAGTGAAAATACTCCAGAAATGATTTTTTTCTTGTTTAAATTCACACAGATGACATTAAATTCTTCATTTATTAAGTCATCCATTTACAAAACTATTCCGTAAACCCTAGCTTTAAAAAGACTTTGCAACTATTAAATATAGAACAGATAAACAAGGTCCTACCAAGTGGGGAAAGTGGGGCGTGGCTCGGTGGTGGTGGGATGAATTGGGGGATTGGGGTTGACATATATACACTAATATGTATAAAATAGATAACTAATAAGAACCTGCGGTATAAAATATAAATTAAATTTAAAAATAAATAAATTAAAAATAAATTTAAAAAAAACGAAAGATCACTGCCAAAAATATTTATCTTACTAATGACTGCAGATAAACCATTATGGATTTTTTTATTAATAAAAAAATACAACAACAAGGTCCTACTGACAGCACAGGGAACTATATTCAATATCCTGTGATAAACCATAATGGAAAAGAATATGAAAAAGAATGTGTGTGTATATATATATATATATATATATATATATATGTAAAACTGAATCACTTTTCTGTACAGCAGAAATTAACACAACATTGTAAATCAACTGTATTTCAATAAAATAAATTTTAAAAATAGAAAAAGATCTTGTATCTGTCGATTTCAAAAATATTTTTGAATTGTAATTTTAAGTATTTTTATGTTGATCAAAACTAGCTGATTCCTAATATATATGTCTTTGGATCATTACTTCCAAAGCTCTCCCTTCAAGGTCTGTCATGTTTATCCTTCTTTTTTTTCCATAATGACCACTCCAGGTCATATGCAAATAGTGACCACTCAGTAAATATTTGTTGAATGAATGGATACATGAATGAACAAATGAAAGACTGGCAGGCCTCACAAAGACATCTGAACGAGACCGCAGCAGTTTTACCAACCTTCCAGTCTTCCTCTGTTCTTGTTCATCCTATAGACTTGCCAAGTTAACCTTGTCCCAAACATCACTTTCTATGCATCAGCCTCTTGCCCAAGGACTACCACCTCTGTGGTAATTGGTTTAATGATGAGACCCTGCCTCACTTAGTTCCAGCTGACTGGACTTGGCCCCTTTGCTCTCATTGGTCCCCTTCTTGGGAATGCGCTGTCTGCTCAGTTTCTGAGAGATCACAGGGCTTCCCAACATGTCAGAGCACAAATGCAGCCTTGGGGGCCCCCAATACACCAGTCCTCTCAGTCCAAAGGCCAACAGTGAGGTCCTGAACCAAACAGCTAGAAACATGCTGACACTGGGTTAATGCAGCTGCGTTGAAATCCTCTCAGGTTTTGTTAGTAATAAATATGAATCCAAGTTCTTCTCCAATTTTAATAAGCATAAGAATCACCTGGAGGTCTCAGAGCCTGCATTTCTAACAAACTCCCAGGTAACATTGATGTTGCTGGTCCATGCACTACACTTTGAGTACCAGTGCTCCGGGGCAGGGGTTGTCAAACTTGGCAGCACTCTGCAATTTTCTGGAGCGTCTTACAAATGCTAATGCCTGAGCCAAGCCCAAAGATTCTGATTTGATTCGTCTGGGGTGCAGGCTAGACATCAAGATTTTTAAAGCCCCTCCAATTATTCTAGTGTGCAACCAAGGTCGAGAACTTCAGACCTTCTTTTTCAAACCGTTTTTTGCATTATTTCCCCCTGAAGGAGACTTTTTAGACATTTTTTCCCTAAACCTCCCTCATGACAGTTTAATATCACAGGTATGTCATATATCAGTTTATGTATTCTCTGCATACCTGTGCTTCACACATAAGAAGAAGATTTTTCCATTCCCCAAGAAGCAATTTCATGCCTTTAGGGGTGAAATCACCCCCATCGAGAAGGCATGCTTCGGACTTTTGCCTAAAGACCTGGTTTTGTCCAAGCATCCGCATGTCACTCTCCAAGACAAATCCCTCCAAACGGAAGCTCTCCATCTCAGGCACAAAGGGCCAGGCTGGAGAGAGACGATCGGAAGGCGATCAGATCCAGGTGCCCACAACCCTGCATCCTAAGCCATGGCGGGCTGCATGGCGTGAAACTCCCGTGTGCTTTCTACCACCTCTTTATCCTGCAGCCACAAAGGACAATATATGTCCTGTCCAGTTAAAATAAGTAAGTTACAGTGCTTGTCTACGTATCCCTACTCCTGTTCACAAGCCAAGCCTCCTTTTATATTGCTAAACAGCAACCAAAACATCTGCTTGGAAACAAACAGGCTCTCCATCACCATGTAAAGCAAAATGTCTTCAGGAGACTTTTTAATGTGTGTGCTAATTCCTAACACCAGCTCAAGTTACACCATAACTTGTGAAAATCACGTAGGAGGGGTGGGTCACAGCTATCAGGGGAAAACAGCAGTGCATTCTAAAGACAGAGGAAGCTGGACTCCAGTTCAGGTGTAAAGCCCTGGATGTAGGGAAGGCAGAAGGAAATGTGGTAACAGATGGGGGAAGGGATGGATTAAAAGAAAGGGAAGGAAAAGAAACTAACATTATTTCATGCCTACTTTGTGCCAGGTGATGGATGAACATTATTTCCTTGAATGTCCCCTCATGAGCCTAGGAGGCGGGTATCATCCTCCCATTCTACCTACAGACAAGAGTCCAGGGATTGTGAAACTGCCCTAGGTCTACTGCTAGTAATTGGGGGAGCCAGCATTCAAATCCTTATCTGTCTGGCTCCAAATCCAGCGTTCTTTCCAGTCTACCATGCTGCTCTCCCAGCCCCATGACAATAACACAAAAATGAACCAGTCATCACTAAAGACAGCCCTCCCTATTTTAAACCAGGAAGAGCAGGAGGACCCTGACATGACAGCAGGGACCCTGAGTCCTGCAGCAGCTTCAGAGTATAAGTCCGAGGCTAAAATGGATATTCAAAATTGGCAAGGGCGGGATTCCCTGGTGGCGCAGTGGTTGAGAGTCCGCCTACCGATGCAGGGGACGCGGGTTCGTGCCCTGGTCCAGGAAGATCCCACATGCCGCGGAGCGGCTGGGCCTGTGAGCCATGGCCGCTGAGCCTGCGCGTCCAGAGCCTGTGCTCCGCAACGGGAGAGGCCACAGCAGGGAGAGGCCCGCGTACCGCAAAAAAAAAAAAAAAACTGGCAAGGGCGCATCTGCAATCAGGACCCTCACAAAGCATAGGTTCAAGTGTCTGAACCCCACTGAGGCACCTGAAGTCCTGAAGACCAAGCACAGAAGGAAGGGAGAAGTAGTGATGGGACAGGGCCAGTCTACAGCTAACCTTAAGTAGCGTGGAAAATGAGGGTCTTGAGTTTCCTAAGGACACAAAGACAGCAGAAACTATGGGGGAAAGAGGGGAGGGGTGGTGATGGTGGTAAGAATTCCAGGAAGTGGGGAAAGGACTAGAACATGGATGGCCCCAGAGCAGCACTAACTTACTTGCCCTGCAAAGACGGGGCCCTGAGCTGACAGCCCTCTGCTCTACCTGGGCGGCTCCAACCTCAATGCAGAGAAGACAGGAAGGAAAACAAGAGTTGAGCAAACCCCCAGCAGTCTAAAAATGAGATCTGCTCCTCCAAGAAAAAAGCGTGATCTTCCCCATTCTCCACCCATACCCAAATCATCGCCTCACATGCACACAAGGACAGAACCAGTGATAAAGCTGACCATTAACATCTGCTTTCATCCAGGAGAGAATCTCTTGCCCGCTCGTTGGTTCCCTCTCTCTGTCTACACCGTGCAGCCTGAAACCCATCCAGCGCCATGACAGGCCACCCCTGAATTACAGGGCTGGCCCACACATCTCTCTACTGGAGTTGCAGAGGAAATCCTGGGGGTGAACCATCTGTCTTACCATCACCAACTGTGCTACTGACCACAGCCCTCTCCCTTCCCAGCAACACCGAAGTATAAGGTCCGCTGTGAGGGAGACCACTTCCTGTGGACGTCCACATCATGTGTTACACTTTTCAGAATAACACATTTGTGGAAAAAGGGAAAACTCCTGAATAATATAATACATTGAAAGCCAAAAGTCCCCCCAAAATTTCCACTCATAACCACCCAGAGCTGGAAATCACCAGGGATGTAAGAGCTGCTTCAGGCAGGGAAGAGACACAGGCATCCACATCTCACAGCCATAACAACCTTATCATGCCTGAAAGGCTAAGAATGCTTAGGAGGCCTATTGGAGGCCCTCACCATGGGAGGAAAACTAAAGAACCACCACATAAAAGTTATCTCCTCCAAGGAATTTGTTCAGATTATTGTCACAATATTTTTAAATGGCCGGACAGACTAAGAGCAGATTTATCTCCAATGCCCCCCAGAGTCAGGTGTTTGGCAAGTTCGTATCAGGTGAATCCTGTCCGTAGGGCAGAGAGAAGGGATCTGTCCCCGTTTACAGGAACGAGGGAGAGAGCTTGTGCCCCCTTCCTCATCTTGTTACATGTTCCTAAATTTGTTTAGCTCCACAAACTAACCAGTTGGTTTCTACTCAACATGTTTATTAAAATATTGACTAAGAATTGGCAGTGTTGGGTAATGCTGTCCTGGCAGGAGAATCCCCACATGGTGTTTTGACAAGAGCAGCTCAAAGGGCCCCTCTGAACTGGCATCACAAAACTTTGCATTCCCAGGAGTAGTGAAGCAGAAATAGTTTGTTTAACTCCCAGAGGCATACTTTACTTTGAATCTCTCACTAAAGCTGACAAGAGGGTATCTGAACATTCTGATGGAAGACAACCTGCCAGCAGAGACCCGTCTCTCTTTGGCATAAGCAGTGCTGTGCAGTGAGACCAAATTTGGGGGATTTGCTCAGTGAGAGCCTTATGTCTTGGCAACAAAGGTCAGGATCAACGTCGGGGCAGACCGAGAGAGTAGCAAATACCTGGAGTATGTACCGACTCCAAAATAAAAAAAAACAGGGAGGGAGGGAGAGAGAAAGAGGGAAAAAGGAAGGAAAGGAGGGAGGAAGAGAGAGAGGAGGAAAAAAATAAAAGAAAGAAGTCCAATACATTCTTACTAGTCTGAACTCGTAGAGATTCCTCCGATTCACTGCTCAGTAAATTCACTGAGTAATTGTGCAAATTCCCTGGATAGCTGTCAGATACTCTTCTTCTCCTCCTCCCATCCCCCATGGAAAGGTTCATTAAATTAAAAGTGCAGTATTGGACACCATCATTTTTTGTAAAACAGCTGGACATAAGAATTTATAGTGTTTGATTGTATTTTTATGGACACCGCCCCCCTTGCACCCAACAAGTAACTGCAACAGTGGTTACCCTAGGGTGGGATGCAGGACAACTGGGGGTGGGGTGGTGGCGAGAAAAGGGTGGAAGGGAGATTCTTCCGTGGATACCTTTTTACGCTTTTTGATATTTGAACCATGTGAATGTGTTGCCCATATAAAAAATAAATGAAAGGATGGGAATATAAAAAAACAAATTATTTAAAGAGCAGCCAGCAGAAGCCCCATGATAACATCAGATTAGGTAGAGGAGGAAAAGGGAATACTCAACTAGCATTCCCTCTTTCCCTCTACTCCCACCCTCTGCCTTTCCCCATCCCTCCCAGTCACACCTGGGGTTTGATCCTGCAAGTCACTGGGACATCTCAGGGCTCAGCAGAAGCTGAGACTGTGACAGCTGCCTGGTCCTTGGAGCAACAGTAGAAATGCCCCAAACTTGACCTGAAACCTAAAGCAAGCAAAGAAAGTCTAACTCAATCAAGACTAGGAATAGAAGCACGTGGCAGGGAGAGGTGCCCGAGGATCTGTGAAGAGCAGCAGTTAGGAGCATGTGCTCTGTGGTCAGCAACTTCAGGGCGATGCTTCTCCTCGAGCCTCGGTTTCCTCCTCTGTGAAGCTGGCGTAGTGAAGATCCAAAGACGGGATGCGTGCGCAGCCCCGCAGCCCCGCAGCCCCGGGCCCGGAGGAGCGCGGAGCTCAGGGTGTAGCAGTCACTGCTCCGCTGAACCACACCCTGAGACCGCTGCTCGTAGCAGCCTTCAGTCCTGAGCGTGCAGCAAAAGAGTGATCGGCACGAGATCAGCAAACTCTCTAAGTGCTCACTGGACAATCGGAGATGATGAGTTTCTGCTCTTCAGAAGGAGCACAATGGAGAGGCTTTGAAACCAGAAAGGAAGGCTTCACTCCCAACCCCTTCTACGTAGTAACCATGAGCCTTCACACAAATTGCTTAATCCCTCCGCTCCCCAGTTCTACATCCGCTAAATAGGATGACCCCAGGATCTACCTTATGAGGATTGTACGTGTGTGATACAGCGCCTAGCACAGACTTGGCACCCTCAAAAAGGGAACTGTCCACTGAAGTGGGAAGGCGGGGGTGACAGGGACAGACCAGGTCCAGATGAATGAGTAACTTCTTCCACCCAAAATTTTGTTAGTGTTACTCTTATTAATTTTGCATTTAGTTCTCTGCCTTAACACAGAAGCTATGATTTCTTGTTTCCGTTGCTGGTGCTTTTTGTTGCTCATTTGTTTGTTTTAGGCATAATATTTGGAATAATGCTGAAAAGAATGCCACAGGGCCAATGCTGAAGGAATCTTACTCACGTCGCCACGGCAGAAACACCGTTAACCAAGAGCATTATTGCTCCAAATCTGCAGGGACCTTGAGACACCTCTCACAGAGGGCCTATTATATTTGACACTTGGAGCAGACCACTTTTTTAACACCTGCTTCTCGTCAACCAAATTATTTTCAGTTTTACTCATGTTATATGAGTAATAACCATTAGGTTTTGATGTGTTTGTTCTTTAGCTATAAAACAATTACAATTTAAAGAGGAAATTTCTATTTTAAGGATGTTATTCAAAATTTAGTAAAGTATTTCATGTATGAACTAATATTTGCACTTACCAAATAAAAATGTTACACTTTGCAATTGCTGTTTTAAACACAAAATCTCCAAGTGGTCACACAGGTGGCAGAATGACAATAACTCAGGCCCTGGTCTTTGTCTTTATATTCACTGGGTATCATGGTTCATTTCAAATCTGCTATTTAAACACAGAATCTGCAGTATCATGGGGTTTGGAGGAGTGTACTCTGCCCAAAGCAAGCTTGAACAATTCTAGACCATTACACATTTTCTCTCAAAACTCAGAGGTCTGCTATATAATAGGGAGTTTACCAAGTTAACTTGCATGTAGAATACAGTCTTTATTAAAGAATAAGGAAACTTAAATTGAGGCTGACATATGTATTATTAAGTCTCAACAGCAATTTTAATAATTGTTTAGAATATAGGCAACAAAAAGATTTTTGGGCGTAGGAGTATCTTATCACTGAAATGGTTTAGAATTGCCCACACATGGTGATAATAAAAAGCAAACCAACTTTCAGTCGGTTTTATTGTTTTTAATCTCTTTACAGACATTGCTTCCACCCAGGGCAGGCGCCCCTGCATGGAGGCCTCTCATCAATCCAGCTGCCATGGTTCCAACTCCCAACCTTAGCACATTTAAAGTGGAGGTTCATGTTAATCAAAAAAACATCCGTTGACATAGCTACTCCTGTAGTCCTGTTTTCATAATTCTTTTGTATGTCAGGCCATTTGGCCTTGAGATGGATTCATCTGTGGTCTAAGACATTTTTGTTGAAATTTGAAAACAAGAGGGTGTTGCCAGGGGAAAACTGGCTGGTTGGCTGGCAGCAGAGGCATTAGGAGGCAGGAGGCATTAGGTTGGTGAGTTTACCATGACTCAACTTTGTTCCACAGCCTTGCTGGTCTGGAAACTGGGCTTTTCCACTATTCCCAGATGCTCCAGACTTGAAACCAATGAATAATACAGACTAGTTAGTGTATTCATTGACAATGGGGAACACAGCATTCCCATGACTAGGGGCCTAACTCCTGCATCTGGCTCACCCCTGTGGTGGACCTCTGTCACCGTTTCTGTTTTGGGGGACCTTTCCCCACATGAGTGGTGTCTCCCAAGGAAGAGTCAGAGACGGTGATTTCCTGACTCCCTTGAAGCTAAGGGAAGCCATGTGACCTAGATTTTTCCAATCAGACACACCCACCTGAGATTTTGACCTAGCATTGTGCAAAATCAGAATTTTTTGAGGATGGTGTTGAAGGTGCTTTTAAGGCAGCAGTGGCCAATGAGTGGGTATCAGCTTTCCAGCACATCTTTGACCAGTGGTGGTGGCAGCAGTGAGATTGTCCCTGGAGCCATCCCACTGTGAGGTCTGCTTCAGGCCACAGAGCATCCAAGCATAACCCTCCAGCCCTCCCAGAGAGGATGTGAGCTGTCCAAAATCCTGTAATAAACTTCATTCCTGCTTCATTTAGCTGGAATGGGTTTTGGTATTTCCAGTATCCCAGGAAGCCACATTAGTAATTAGAAAGTTATATGGAGACCACGTAGTGTAGGTAGATATAACAAGGGATTTTTTTATGCAAGCCAATAACTTTATAGGAGAGCACATTTCCAGTATTTCACCCTGTCCCCCAAATAGGTAACCTACCCCTACAGTGATGGGCATGCATTGGCAGAATTTGCTTCTCTTAAATCCACTTTGTATGCTATAATAAATATGTTCTTTCTTGTACTGTATTAACATCACTGGTTAAATTACAAGTCTGAGAGCTATTCCCACAGACTGACACAGCCTATTTCATCTTATTTAAGTAGTCTAATTTATTTCTACTTAATTTGGCAATCTTATTTCTAGACTCCCATGAGCCAGCTCCTCCCATTTTATTATATTTAATTAGTCTAATTTATTTCCATTTAATTAATCCACCTTATTTCTAGGTTATTGGTGGGCATCTCACTGATACCCTCATATCCACCTACAGTTGACATAGTTCTTAGAGGTTTTTTTTTTCTCTAGATTTCTAAAGATAAACTCATTGAACTCATTGCAGTGTGAATTAAGGACCCCACTCAAAGCAATCAAGTTCTTCATACTCACTTTCTACTGAACTTCACCACAAGCTGTTCAGTATTACAGAAAATTCACTTTAAAGGTTGCCATTGTGTTTCAAAATAGCAGAACAAACCACAGATCAAATGTAAGGCTAAGTGACACCAGGGAAAAATTACTCATCCATTTCCAAAGTGGATGTGATATATACCTAAACATTAACTGATGAGAGGTTCTGCTGAGAAAAAAAAGCTCGCAACTGGTCAATCAGCTCCTATAGCTCTTGAGTGATTTTCAGGCAGCCCCGGCAAAGGCAGAGGGATGAACAGTTGCCCCTTGATTTCCACAGATTCTAAAATTCTAGAATTCTATAAGATCAGACTCCTATGGGACCTCTAGAAGCCTGGATGTATTTAAATCATGTTTGCTATCTTACGACGAGTTATTGCCAGGTAAGGTAACTGTTGGCAATGTGGAATACTGATTTTCCAATATAGCTTTTCTGCCAATATTGTTTTGTTTTTTGTATTGTCTTTGTTCTATTTTAGCTTCATAAGGTGAAATAAAGTTTACCTAGAAAGATGCTTTTGATAAGTTCACTGCATTTAGAAGATTTGTCAGCTGTCAAAAGTTTTCCCTGGTCTTTCAAACATCCTGCTTTACTTTTTTTTTTTTTTAGCTGATATGTGTACTTTACTTCAGGGTTTACAAGGTGCAAAGTGTTCTCACATTCTTTTTTTTTTTAACATCATTATTGGAGTATAATTGCTTTACTTGCGTCTCCCTCCCACCCTCCCACCCCACCCCTCTAGGTGGTCACAAAGCACCGAGCTGATCTCCCTGTGCTATGCAGCTACTTCCCACTAGCTATCTATTTTACATTTGGTAGTGTATATAAGTCCTGCTTTACTTTTGACAAGAAAATGTTCACTAAGCCATTTAAATCATACATCAAAAGTAAGCCAGAAGTTTTAAAGGGAATACTCTATACTGGGCCAGGATGAAACTTCCTTTAAAAAGAGAAAAATAATATACTTAGGCTGGAAATGAGGTTTTTTTACTCACTCCCAAGAAGGAAATTTTGAATGAAAATTAAATGTTCATTCAATTGTGACATGGTAGAATGTTAAAAAATGAAGTCCTCTAGACGTTATTTTTTCCTATCCTAGATCTCAAAAGATACTGATTTAAAATTTCAAACTCTTGAAATCGCAAACTAACGGCCCAGGAACCTTGCAGAAGACGGTGGTGTCCATCAGCTGCTATCCTCACAGAAGCATATTGTAGCCAAAAATGTCCCCAGGGCCGTTATCTTGTTCAGGGTCACACAAACTTCAGTTCTTCAGCTACCACTTCAGGACTTCTGTCATAGTGTGTACCATCTGCATTAGTATTTACTTTTTCTTTTACAATATCTTTCTTTAAACCAACGCTTTTTATATTAATGTAAATTTAACTTTGCTTTAAGCATTAATATCCATGAAGTCAAGGATTTGATGTGTGTGATAAAGTCTAGTTAGATGCTCATCAAGTTAATTTTCTCTTCTGGGTGACACAGGAAGACAACCCTTCCCAGCTGCCCTGCATTAGGTTGGCACCATGTAACTGGAGTATGGCCAATGCAACCAGGGCGGAAGTAATACAAGTCTGGTCTCTAAAACATCCTGCAATTCTTCCTTGCCCTCATTCTGCCATCTGAATGACTAGAAACAATGAACTCTGAAATGGCAGCAACCAGTTCCCTAACTATTCAGAGGAGTGTTAGTCAGAAGGTCATCCAGCTCTCCACCAGACTTTACATGAATAGCAAAAAAACTTTCGTTAAGCTTAACTTTTGTTAAGCTTTCGTAGTTGTGTTGAAGGGTCCTCAAGATCACCCTTGGATTCAGTGATTCTCTAGGACTCACAAAAGCTAGTACACTCACAATTACCGTTTGTTACAGTGAAGGATAGAGATTTAAATCAGCAAGGGAAAAGGCACATAGGGCAAGGTCCAGGAGAGACCAGGCACCAGCATCCACTTGTCCTCTCCCAGTGGAAGCCTGTGAACAGTACTTAATTCTCCTGCAATGACATGTGACAATATACATGAAGTATTGCCATCCAAGGAGTTTACCCAAATCTGGTATCCAGGGTTTTTATTAGGGGGAGAGGAGTCAATCACATAGGCATGGCTGAACTTAATTCCACCCTCTGCAGAAATCAAACTGGTACTATGTGGCCCAAGACCCCCACCATGAATCACACTGTTAAACTTTCTGAAGTGACCCAAAGCCTCAGGTAAATAAAGACACTCTTAACAGGCAGATTGTTCCAAGGGCTTATCTCCCAAGAGCTGGGCAAGGGCCAAACTATTTTTGGAATGTTTAGGGTTTGGACCTCCCAGACTTGCTAAGTCAGTCTTTTACTGTGCAATATCCTATTTGTTACACAGCATGGCCTAACCTATCCTGACTAATATAATATATAAATTACAGATTTGTCTAATACATGTGAAAATACCCAAATGACAAAGAAATGTTTATCTATGTACTTTCTACACGTACTACACATACTATACTTTTTTTTTTCCCCCATACTATACTTTGAGAAACATTGATCTGGTCCACCCTCTCACTTTAAAATGTGTGAAAAACCCCACTCTGCTGTTGCACTTTCTTCAGAGGGAGGGACGATGGTTGGGAGAGAGCATCGTTGGACAGAGTGGGGTCTGAGGCAGCAACGGTGTAAGGTAAGTTCTGCAGCAGCTTCTCTAGGCAGGACATCCAAAGACTACGACAGGATGTTTCCAGGAACCGTCCACGCCTTGCTCCCACCAATCCCTGGTCTCCAGATTGTTTAGATAAACTTGGCACACCCTTTCCTGAAAGATTTATTACAAGGGTTGCGATGGTTAATTTTATGTGTTGACTTGACTAGGTCTTGGGTGCCCAGATATTTGGCTAAACATTACTTATGGGTGTGTCTGGGAAGGTGTTTCTGACATGAGATTAACATTTGAATCTGTAGGCTGAGTGACGCAGACTGCCCTCCCCAGTGTGCATAGGCCTCATCCAATCTATTGAAGGCCTGAAGAGAATGAAAAGCTGAGTAAGGAAGTATTCTTTTTCTCCATGTAACTGTCTTTGAGCTGAGGCAGCCACCTTCTCCTGCCTTTGGACTCATCCTCCAAATGTAACTTACACCATCAGCTCTCTTAGTTCACAGGCCTTTGGACTCAGACTAGAGCTACAGCATTGGCTCGCCTGGGTGTCCAGCTCTCCAGTTTACTGACTGCAGATCTTGGACATTTCAGCCTCCATAATTACATGAGCCAATTCCTTCTAGTTCATATATATATATATTATATTACATATTAAATATATATCTATCTCCTGTTGGCTCTTTTTTATGGAGAACCCAGACTAACAGAATGATATCAGTAAACCAAATCCTGACCAGGCCTCAACACTCAATCTTTCTCTCTTTTCCTCTATTTCTCTCACCCTCTCTCTTCCTCTCTCTCCCTCCCCACTTGTTTCTAGAATCTATTCAATACTTCATTACCATCTCTTCTGTGAGGACCAGCTCACAGCATGACAGGGTGCAGAGAATGCGAGGGCAGGGTCCTGAGGCCATGACTCTGGCCTAACTCAAAGTGAGCCTACAAACACAGACTCCTTAACCTCCCGATTTATTCCATTTCTGTGTCTTATAATTAAAATCCAAGAGAGAGGGCTTCCCTGGTGGCACAGTGGTTAAGAATCCACCTGCCAATGCAGGGGAAATGCGTTTGAGCCCTGGTCCAGGAAGATCCCACATGCCATGGAGCAACTAAGCCCGTGTGTCACAGCTACTGAGCCTGCACTCTAGAGCCCGCGAGCCACAACTATTGAAGCCTGCGCACCTAGAGCCTGTGCTCCGCAACAAGAGAAGACACTGCAATGAGAAGCTCGCACTCCCCGCAACTAGAGAAAGCCCATGTGCAGCAACAAAAACCCAACGCAGCCAAAAAAAATAAAATAAATTTTTAAAAAATAAAATAAAATAAATCCAAGAAAGACTGGTCCAGCTTGACCCAACTGGCTGTGACTACAGGATTGGCAGGGAAGGTGGTCAAATGACACTAACAAAGAGATGGAGCTCCTGGGAGAGCGGGGATGTGGAAAAGTGAATCCAGTACAATAGAGAACCATGAAATAATAGAACCAGTGATGAAACCCACCTTCCAAGAAAACTACAGATGTTCCTGGATGAGAATCTGGCCCTGCACTTGGAAATTTCATTTTATCTGAACTAACCTTTTCTTCAAAGTGTCAATTACTTGGGACAAATACCAGTAGCTCTCTGATACACCCATCAATCCTCAGAGGAGGTATCGGAAAGTCCAGGGGCTGAAAAGAGAAGCAGAGTCTGTTTCATGGGAGGTTCAGATGGCTGTTCTGCGTGAATAGCAGTTTAGAATTATAGTTTAATGGCTCCTGGATGATATTAGTTCAAAAAGACCAGTGGGAGATCCCTGGTCTTCCCACTTTTCTGTATTTGAGAAGGCTGTGAAGGACTATTATGGTTCTGCTACCAATTTTCCTTAAAGCCATTTTCATTTCTTAAATGCCAAGTGTGTATAAATTTAGCAAGGACCAATAGCATCAGGTTTTCTTCTTGTTTTATAACTCTAACTTGTTCCATTTCAAAGTTCCCTGAGAAAGAGAACCAATTTGTACAAACTCTCTCCTGGAAGCCAGTATGATACAGGTCCACAATTCCTTATCCAAAATTATGAAATCCCAAAGCTCTGTAAATCAGAAATTTCATAAGATAGCTACAAAATCATTTGGCAGCCCAAAAATGAGGCTATTTGTACTTCTACCTATCCTATTTAGTTTCAATGTTGATATGTTTCACTGCTAAAATATTAATGGGTTTGATGGGGTACTACTCTGGACCCCACTGGGAGTATTAAGTGCTATATGGGATGTGCATCTTATCCCCATTCTCTACCCTACTGAATTTCAAAACACATCTGGCTCCAAACCTTTTCGATAAGGAATGGTGGACTTGTTCAATAGAAAAATCAAGACTTTTGGCTCAGACAGACAGACCTGAATTTGAATCCCCTCTCTAGTTGTGTAGCAAGTGATTGAACTTCTCTGAACATCAGTTTCTTCCTCTGTAGAGTGCAGGTAACAATGGGAACTACCTCATGGAGGGTTGGGATGGGGGATAGTTAGGATTCAATGAGACAAGTTGCATAAGGAGTTTGACACCCTCCCTGGTACTGGTCCTTGCACAACAAAAGGTTTTCTTCTCTTCTCCTCATAAAACCCCCTCCCTTTCCATAGAATCCAGGCACAGTGCTATGAAAATCAAAACACAGAAAGTAGAGAAAAGAAAAAAAATCACTCTCAATACAAGGAGGACACAAAAGCAAAGACTGACAGGATAATTTGTCAGAAATGTCATCCTGCTAATAAAAAGTCAGGTGCTCAAATGGGGCTGTGAATGAAGACCAATAATAACAAAGATCTACCCTCGTATGAAGCTCTTTATCCTTCTCTGAGATTGATTTTTTTATGGCCTGTTAACTGATTCTAGCAATTGGTGCAATTATGTGGGCAGGTGGGTAATTTCCTTTCTCCATTGCTTCTGTCATCCTGGTAAGTGATTGGTTGTAAACAATGCCAGCGTTATTGACCATATCGACTTCCAGAATCCCACACTTTACTTTATTATTTGCTCCCCTTTTGAGATGTATTCTTTATTTAAAGACTTCACCACTCTGCAATCAACTGCAAAGACCATAAGGCATCAAGATATATTTTTCTTCATGTGAATGCAATGAGCATGAAAAGCACAGGAACATGTATGTGGGTTCAAAGAACTTTGCTTAAGACTTAGAAGAAAGTCAGGAAGCAGTAGTATACAAAATTTTGACTTCTATTTTAACAATATTTTTAATAAATTGAAGTTGCAAGAAAGAGTATTTATGCTTTTAGTCCTCTCGAATACAAACTATGATTGATTGCTACTTTCTATTTGTAGTTCAAACACAGTGTGAGGGAGCCTCTCCAGCCCCCAGAAAGAGAGATAGGATCTGTTAGCCACACCTTTCATGGGCCCAGAATTGGGAAATGGCAGCACATATGCCCCAATTTTGCAAATCCCACTTCATATTTTCCAAGGTTTTCTCTCTATCCATCCACCCATGCCTTTTCTCTGTCAAGCAGTGAACTAACCTGCGGGTACACAGCTGAATAAGACAATCCCCAGTGGGTGAGACTGACGTGTTTTTCCTTTAAGAGTTCATAATTAACTAAAATAATGTTTTCTTTTTATATTAAAAACCTCATCAGCATCACAGGAGCTCAAACCCTACCCTCTGAGCAGGGTGAGATCTGGTCCCTGGAGGTCCTATTTTTACTGAGAGAGTTAAGATAGGTGTGGTCTGCAGGGTCAGATGTAGAAGGTAGAACACAATGAACTCTGTGTAATAAAGGGATGGAAAGCATGATGTTTCCCAGAGAAACTGGAGAATATGGAGACCAGCAAAACTGAGCTCTGAATGGAGGGAAATGCTGAGAACTGGAATAGCTAATGGCTGTGTGGGAAAGAGGAGTTTCCAGGGAGGGAGTCATGGCATCGAGAGTCAGAAAATGTCTCATGGGGAAAGTGGGCCTTTGACAATGGTTTGAAGAGGCTCCAGTTACTACTGTTGCATAATAAGACACCCTAAAACTGAGTTGCTTAAAGCAACAATTGTTTTATTATTGCACACAGTTTGTGCATGTCAGAAATTCAGGAAGAACTTGGACAGAAGTTTTGGCTCAGGATCAGATGATGGTTGGAGCTGGAAAAGTGTAGGGTGGGGGTGGGGGAGGAGCTGGAAGCAGCTGGAAAATGGCCCAGCATCTCTCTCTCTCTTCAGGTAGTCTTGGGGCTTCTGCATGTGGTCTCTCCACATGGGCTAGTTTGAGCTTCCTCACAACGTGGCGGCTACAGGGCAATTGGACTACTTATAAGGTAGTTCCAGGCTCCAGAGCAAGTCCACTGTTCCAGTGCACGATATGTAAGCAGCACTGCTTTTCATTACCTAACCTTGAAGTCATGCCACATCACTTTCACCACATTCCATTGTCATAAGCTTGCCTGGATTCAAGGGGAGTGGAATTAGACCTCACTGTGTGATGGGGGAGTAGCAGAGATCCAAAGAGCAAAAGGGATGGGAGCTATAGTTGTGGCCACCTTTGAAAAGTGCAATCTGTTCACAGTGATAGAGGTAGGGGGCTGAGAAATCTGTCCCCACTTGAATCCCTAAGTGCTAACTGCTCCTACTACCAGCCAAAAAGTCCTCCTCTAATCCTACTAAATGAGAAATCGGGGAGAACCAATTAGCCACCACTTTCATTAGGTACCTGGTGCCACCTCAACAGACTGTCTCACCTTCCAGCACCTCTGAGTCTTCACTGCCCACCTGTAGTCCAAGTTCTGCTCACCCTCCCCCTTGCCCTGAGGCTAAAGTTGATGGCTCTTTGCTTACTGTCCTAGTCTCCTAGGCTGCCATACCAAAACTGCAAATTGAGTGGCTTACAGCAATAAAAATTCATTCTCTCACATTCCTGGAGGCCAGAGGTCTGAAATTCAGGTGGTAGGCAGGGCCATACGCCCCCTGAAGCTTCCAGGGAAGAATCCCTCCACGCCTCTTCCTAGTTTCTGGTGGTTGTTGGAAATCCTTGACATTCTTGGCTTCTAGCAGCATCATTCCAGTCTCTGCCTCTATCACTACATGTTCCTCTTCCCTCTTTTATTTATTTTTTTATTTATTTTTTTTTTTTGCGGTACGGAGGCCTCTCACTGTTGTGGCCTCTCCCATTGCGGAGCACAGGCTCCGGATGCGCAGGCTCAGTGGCCATGGCTCACGGGCCCAGCCGCTCCGCGGCATGTGGGATCTTCCCGGACCGGGGCACGAACCCGTGTCCCCTGCATCGGCAGGCGGACTCTCAACCACTGCGCCACCAGGGAAGCCCTTCCCTCTTTTGTGTAAGGACATGAGTCACTAAATTAGAGGCCACATTCATCCAGTATGATCTCATCTTCACTTGATTCAACTGCAAAGACCCTATTTCTAAATAAGGTCACATTCACAGGTACCAAGGGTTAGGACTTGCACATAGCTTTTGGAGGGGACACCATTCGATCTACAACACACCACTGGGCCATTAAAGTTCTCCAGTCACCTCAAGGCTTCAGGACTGTTCCTCTTTCCCAGCCTCAGCCCTCTCATGCCTTTGAAGCAAAGCTACCACGTCCCCACCCAGGGCACACCTTTTAGTCTTTTTAATGGAACTCTTAGTCACACAGTTTGGCAGGAATTCATCAATCTCTCTGCCGCCATCTCTACTCTATTACAACCCCCTGTTGCAGCACTAGTGTGTGGCTTCACCCACGGACTCACACACGCAACAAAGCCCCCTGATTCCTGACTGCAGAGAAGGGTATTCACACACAGGGGATTATTGATTTTCTCTTCTCTCGGCTTTTCATTAGTGCCCACAATTTCTTTTGTCCTCACGGCTTCCTTTACCTCGCTTTCTTTAGAATGAGATTTGTTAGCAGAAGGATCTCACTGTTTTTCTTTGGCGCTCATGGAATACAACAGAGCTCTCTGGAACCCCAGATCATCTTACATCTTCTTTAGGACTATCAGTCCAGAGGGCCCTTTATGAGTCCAGAAATGTGCTATACAGACCTCTTCCTAACAGGCTTCTTCAATTTCAATAAGAGGTAGAACTCTGCAGCTGAAAGACTTAACCTGCATCTTGCAGGTTCCACCTGAGAAGGAAATGGGAACCCAGTGTGTGTAAGTTCTTGTGTGAATGAACATGCGGTCCACTACATTGTGAGAGACTAGGCTTTAAAGAGCCACAGTCTGACCCTTTTATCTGGGGGACTCTGCCTGTCCCTTATCCTTTTCCCCTCTGAGAATTGGATAAAATAAAAAAATCATCCATATGTCAACTTGCTCCCAATCATGATCAAACCACATGGCTCCATCAGAAGGGACTCAGCAATTCTTCTTAGACATATAGTGTGTTTTGTGTGTATGTGTGTGTTTATATTCATACACACATTATGGCTGATATCTTGAAATAAATCCATTACAGCACATTTGTTCTGCAAATGAAATGACTATATCATCCAAAATAAGTAAAAAGTAGTCTTTTTTCTGTGTAGAGAATTTTCTCCTTGCCTAGATACTCCTACATGGAGTAAAGAGTAAGGAGCCCTCCTTCCCTAACTTGGAAATTGAATTCAAATCATAATTGATCTAAATAGAAGTATATTAAAAAAAAAAAAAACACTGTCAGAACAGAACACAGTCATAACAACAGGCCTCAACACCTCGGATTAAAAGAAAAGAGTGAGGTGGGAGGGGGGAGGGGGGTTGGTCAGCAATGAAATCTTAGAATTAGGAGTGGTACTGTAACCTCACCCCGCCCCCCCCCCCAGTTCAGTTCTGTGCTGCGTTTTAGTTTATAGGTGGCCTTATCACTATTACAGGCTCTGAAGCCTGAAGCCACGTGCCTCTGAGGTGTATTCCTGCAGAACTTTGCCCTAGTCCATATCTTCCCATGACCTTCAGAGAGTCTGGCTTCTAAATTCACACAGAGGCAGAGAATACCTGAGGCCTCCTAAAATAGATTTATCAGGCCTCTTTGTTTTGGTCTATTTTGTTTTTAGGCAAAGCCACTGGGGCTTTCGAAATTCCTAAATGGAGATAATAAATATAATCCTACCCAAGTGGGAACTATTTCAAGCCCCCTTTCAAAGTCATCAAACCCAAATTACTTTCAAATATGTTTTGATATTTAATTCATTGTATATGCTGTCGGGAAAGCAAGAGACCTACAATTCTGATCAGCTTCTCTCTAGGTTGCTGACATGTGACCTGATTTTTAAAAGGATTTCAATGGTTCTCCAGTTTTGAATGAGGCTATTGAAGGTCTTATGAGCATGTTTTTGTCCATATGGACTGTAACATACGTATTCAATTACATACTGAGAAGTTGAACAAGCTTATGTTTAAGAGCTCAAGCCATGGAATCAGCCAGAATTGAATTCGAATTTCCATTATGCCTCTTCATAGCTGTGTGACTTTTGGTGAATTTAACCTCTGTAAGATCAATTTCCTTAGTGGTAAGTAGGAATAAAAATGACTGCCGGGCTTCATTGGTGGCGCAGTGGTTGAGAGTCCGCCTGCCGATGCAGGGGACACGGGTTCCTGCCCCGGTCCGGGAAGATCCCACGTGCTGCGGAGCGGCTGGGCCCGTGAGCCATGGCCGCTGAGCCTGCGTGTCCGGAGCCTGTGCTCCGCAACGGGAGAGGCCACAACAGCGAGAGGCCTGCGTACCGCGAAAAAAAAAAAAAAAAAAAGACTGCCTCCTATGGACAGTGTAAAAATTGAATGAGATAAAATGTGTCACTCGTATTAGTCAGCTGTGTAACAAACAACTCGAAAATCTTAGTGACCTACAGCCACGAAGGTGGAGTCCCGCCTCGTGCTCCATACCCAGCTCAGGTTGCAGGGAGGGTGCCAGTCCACGCCATCCTCACCCAAGTACCACGCTGACCAAGCTGCCATCGCCTGGAGCCTCACTCCTCAGCCCCGCTGGGAGAAGGGAGTTGTAAAATAGCACACTAGCTCTGAGAATCTACCAGGAGGAAGTGACACACACAGCCCTTCTGCTCACATTTCACTGGCCAAGCCCAGGTCTGTGGCCACGCCTATCTTCAGGGGAGAGAGGAAGTGCAATCCCACCACGTTCAAGGAAGGAAGAAAATCAGAGTGGCACTGATGTCAGCCACACACGGAGTGCGTGTACTGGCGATACAGGATGCTTGCATCTTGTTGCTTTCCTCCTACAATTTTGACTCATCAGGTATCCTGACCCTGGAATCTGATACAGGAAAATTTTTGGCTGGTGTTAATGACCACAAACATGTTAATGCAGAATTTGTCTAAACCAATATTAGGTGAGCCTCCTGCATGACAAGCTCTCTTGGAAATATTGCAGACAAAGCCTTGAACCAAAGCCTTTGGAGCTGACATTCTGTTCAAGGAAGTAGACAAATAGATATAATAATGTCAGGAGATAATAATTACTATGAGAAAATGGAAAGCAAGGTAAAGGGGTGGAGAGTGAGTGGAGTGACATTTGAGTAGCAGCCACCATGAAGTGACAGAGTGAGCTAGGTGATATCTGTGGGAAGAACATTTCAGGCAGAGGAAACACCAAGGCCCAAGGCCCAAGGCCCAAGGAGCACATGCTTGGCACGTGGGAGGAACGACAAGAAGGCCATTGTGGCTGGAACACAGGGTGCTGGAGCTGGGCGGAGGAGATGAGGGCAGAGGGGCCAAGGGCCAGGCCACAGAGGTCAAGGCCAAGGCAAGGACTGGGGACTCAAGCTGATGCCAGACACCACTGGAGCCTGCTGTACAGCAGGAAGGCCTGAATCACACCAACATTCATACCTTTTCATAAAGAGGTAGTTTCAGGAGTAAGTTCCACTAACTCAATTTAATTCCTTAATTAGTTAAATGATACCCAATCATTTTTTTTCCATTTTTATTTCTGTTTTAATATATTTTCCAGAACTTCCCTGGTGACACAGTGGTTAAGAATCCACCTGCCAATGCAGGAGACACAGGTCCAAGCCCTGGTATGGGAAGATCCTACATGCCACTGAGCAGCTAAGCCCGCAAGCCACAACTACTGAGCCCGTGTGCCATAACTACTGAAGCTCACACACCTAGAGCCAATGCTCCACAACAAGGGAAGCCACCGCAATGAGAAGCCCACTGACTGCAACAGAGATTAGCCCCCACTCGCCACCAACTAGAGAAAGCCCACGTGCAGCAACAAAGACCCAACGCAGCCAAAAATAAATAAATAAGTAAATTTATTTAAATAAGTAAATAAACATATTTTCCAGAAACAGACTCACAGACACAGAAAACAAAATTATGGTTACCAAAGGGGAAAGGCCTGGGGAGGGACAAATTCAGAGTATGAGATTAACAGGTACAAAAGACTACACACAAAATAGATAAGCAACAAGTATTTACTGTATAGCACAGAGAATTATACCCAATATCTTGTAATAAGCTATAATGATATATAATCCGCAAAAACACCTGAATCACTATACTATACCCCTGAAACTAACACAGTATTTTAAATCAACCACACTTCAATTTTTACAAATAAATAAATAAACTTGCTGCCATTGGGATTAATTCTTTTCCTTGTAAAATTTACAGCATAAATTGTTCATTGATTCGTTTTATGGCCATATCAAATTTTACAAAATCTAGCCCCTGCCACTGCCAGGTGTTTGTCATTATTTTGTCTTATCTTTCTGAGATCAATATTTTTGCCAAATCCAATTTTTCTAGCCCTGGCTTTTCAGATCTAAATTTTTTTCACAAATATTTTATTTTTCCATCATAAATTTCAATCAAAAAATTCTGTGCAATTTTAACTATTGCCTTGTTTATTTTGTGTTGATTATTTCTAATTTCTACCCAGGCAAATTTTCCCCAGGTCCCTTTTTTGCAGTTTTCTATGTATCTACCATGATGTAATTCTTCAGTCAGGGGTTTTGTTAGGTGATTTGTTTTGTTTTGTTTTGCACTGCTTATATCTACCAGTAATATTATAAACTGGATAAAAAAAGAAAGAAAAAAAAGTTTGTACTGGTTTCTGTTTAAATCTGCTCAGCCTGCTATGACAAAATACCACAGACAGGGTGTTTTATAAACAACAGAAATTTATACCTCACAGTTCTGGCTGGACTTCTGGATGGAAGTCCAAGATCAGGGTGGCAGCATGGTCAGGTTCTGGTGAGAGCCCTCTGTTGGGTTGCAGACTGCCAACTTCTCACTATGTCCTCACATGGTAGAAGGGGCTAGGGAGCCCTCTGGAGCCTCTTTCATAAGGGCACTAATCCTATTCATGAGGGCTCCACCATCATGACCTAGTCACCTTCCAAACCTACCTCCAAATACCTTTGGGGGTTAGGATTTCAACACATGAATTTTAGAGAAAACAAACATTCAGACCATGGCAGTTTCTTAGAGCAGAGAGTGAAGTGTAAAATCTGGGTGCACCAAAGATCAAAACAACAGAGCCAAAGCTTCCTGCTCTTACCACATACAAACTTCTCAGAAAGCAGTAGTCCTTATGTCCCCTGTTACAGATGAAGACTACATACCTGAATTCCCATTTATGCACTCCCAAGTGAAGACTTATATTTACATTTTTATTGCAAAAGACAGGCATTATTAGCTGAAGTAGGATTCCATGCCTTCATTTTATACATCAATACAAAAAAGAGTATCTCTGAAAAGCAAGATGTAAATATCAAATTTACCCGTAGAACTTATTTGTACTCACAGATACAAATTATGTCACTTCGGGTTGATAGAAAACAGATAGCCTTATCAACCATAGCCCTAATTAAATTGCCCAGCATTCTTTCTTGATACACAGTACAAGATTCTATCTCTATCCTGTGACCATCACATGGCTCTTCAAAGATGCCAAGAGATTTCTGAATCTATAGAGCTAGAAGCTGACTGACTGTGCTTCTTCTCCAGAAGTACAGGGGAGGAAAAACTAAAATTATTTAGCATTCGTCCAGGTGCTTTGTGTGTGTCAAATCTTCTACTCTTCAAAACATCCTTATGAGGCAAGAATTTCCTCCCCATTTTAAAGACAAAACAACTGATGTTCTGAGAGATTAAATAACTTGCCCAAGGTGACACGACTGGTACATAAATGGCAGAGTCGAAAATAAAATCCAGAGGTCAACCTGCCTCTAGATTTTAATCCCATATAGCCCAGCTTCATAAAGATCTGTATTCCACAGCACCGGCGTTTTCAAGCACCAGAGGGTACCTTTTCCTCAGACTCTATAAGCATTTCCTCCTGCACGCTTTCGACCCCTACATCTCTCTCCCAACGTCAGGAAGCATTATTATGAAGAGACAATGCCCAGTTTTGAGCTAATGCAGGATACTCATGATCAACGATGGAACTCTGAGGTATGTCTCTCACAGTACTGTCCCCAGGCAATGTAACCTTTACAAGAGTGTTCCAGACACACTATTGTACCTTGCAGTGTGCAACTCTGAGTGTTGTATCCTGAGCCACCCTGTTCCACATTTGCATTTCAGGAAAATAAATCCTAATTTCTCTGGCTCTGTGACATATGTACCACATCACGCAAAGCCTCCTATATCATCTGGCCTGTTATATATGTTACAACCCAAGTACACTCGCTTTGTCAAAGTAAGTCATTCCTTGGAAATGAACGGCAATAATTTTTAAAGTATATATAACAGGGAACCATTTCTTTTCATGACTCCTTATCCAACCAAAGATATCTATTTTAAACAGCCACTCAAAAACGTATTAATCATAAAGGCCAACAAATGTACTTTCTCTGACTTTACGATCTGAAGAGCTCCCAGTTAATGGCAGTCACTGCTTTTCATCCTTCCTCTCTGTTAGACAGTGCAACTGACCATAAAGGGCTGGACCTGACCTGTCTGATTTATTGTTACCATTGTATGCTGTCAGTTACTCATAAGCACTGCAAATGCTGAAACATTATGTGAATGGGAGCACTATACTAAATTATAGATGGCCAGTGTGAATAAGGGTAATACATGAGGTCCCATCAGCACAACGTAGAGCACAACACTTCAAATAAAAGTCTCTGCTTTAACGATCACCAAAGGCCCATCCACATTAAGCATACGAACTCGAGAAAAATAAATCAGAGGATCACCATTTACGATCCAAAAGGGGTGCATCAAGTTCGGGAAGAGACTAATTGCTGAGTTAAGGAAGCAAAGCAGTTCAGCAAGTTAATAGCACAAAACACCACGTAATACCTATCTAAACATCCTCAAGAAGGCTTTAGACCCATCTAAAAGCCCAATTCCAATAAAGTACACTAGGAATGAGTAAGCTAAAGAATAGTGTCTTGGGTGGATTCCCTAAGGCACAAAACTAAATTATTTCTCCAACCTGGAGCGGAATGAGGGAGGGGTGGGAAAGTGAAACGATTGGGAAAGCAATTCTGGGACCTCTTTGCACTGTGTGTATAAATCATTAAACAGCAGACAAATGATTTAACACTAATACAAACAAGGGTTCCCAGAGAATTAAATTTCCCTTCCCACAAATGAGTCAGAATAAAAGTGAATTGGACACATCATCCTCTCACCAAATGCCAGGAAATATGGTGCCATTATAAAATACACCTTGTGGGGATTGATGTGATTGTATTTGAAACCGTCCATGGTCCCGTGAATTCCTCCATCCATGCAGGATCTATCCTAAGCAGATGAATGAAGTCAGTTCTCATCTAACACACACATGGAGTCCCCAGAGGCCAGTCCCACAACCTGGGGCTCACCATGAAGCTATTTAAAACATAGCAGAAGCAAAGGTGGAAGATACCAACTGAGCTTTCTTAGGAAGGAGTGTTCTTTTTTCTGAGATCATGCCCTTCCCGATAACTGGCATAAAAATTCTTTTCCTTTTTAAAAAGATGACAATCATTTTGTAGTTATCAAGGTCCTTTTAGTCTAATGTCCTTAATTTGGCAAAGAGAAAAATTAACAACTCTATGTTGAACCCAGTTTCTTTTATTTACCAGTCCATAAAATCTAAAAATCATCATCTTATATTCTCAGGTAGCCCAACTTTATAAATCAACACATCCAGATAAAAGTCAAGGAATTCCTGGGACTTCCCTGGCAGTCCAGTGATTAAGACTCTGCACTTCCACCGCAGGGGAATGGGTTCGATCCCTGGTCAGGGAACTAAGATTCCACATGCTGCACGGTACAGCCAAAAATAAAAGTCAAGGAATTCCTGTTCTGCTTGTCTTGCTGCTTAAATGTGATTGGAGGGGAGAACCATAGAGAACCATAGAGAGGGGAGAACCATAGAGTATAAACCTAACTCAAGGGGCTGGTCCTGGCTTCCAGAACATTCTGGCTTCCAGAATCATGTAAATGATTGTCTCTCAAGTGTTCACACTAAACCAAAGTTTGATCATCTGGAATTCTATGGTGGCCTATGCTCGGTTTCCACATGGCCTCGATGTCTCAGACAGCTGAGGATTCTTCCCATACTCTGGACTGACAGTTTCTTGACCTTCTTAAATTAAATTCTGTTCCACATTAGCTACCAATAATCAATGAACCTCATTTTCTCTTGTATGATGGAACTGCCCTCTCCTTTGATCTTACAGCAGGGTGAGGGAAACCCAATAACTGAGAAGTGATGACTGAGCATGGCATCTCCCAAGGCTTGGTCAACAGAAGAGGCTTTGAAGTGAACCTCACATTCCAGAAGAATTTCTGATGGGTTTCTTGCATAATGTGGAGCCAGGGTTATGCTAGTAGGGGCCATGAGTCTCTCAAGCTCAGATCTACTGCATGGTGAGATAGCTGATTATTTTTAGAAACTTAAGGACGATCAAAGGAAAAAATTAAAAACAAACACAAAGGTGAAAAAAAGTAATCTTCAAAACAGGAGCACAACCCATGCTAGGGGTCAAGGGGACTTCAACATCACAAGAAAAGCCTGCCATTGAGAACGTACCTGTCTCTACTCAGGTCATTCCTCTGCCTGGATGCCCTCCGTCCCCCACCCCATTCTCTAAGTTCAAATCCTCTCCATTCTCTCAGACTCAGTCAGGAATCTAACTGAGTTTCTTACAATAAGCCTTGCTGCCGCTTGGTGATAAATTCTCTCTCCTTTCTCAGTGCGACCACAGCACTGAACTAGACCCCTCTTGTGAGAGTCATGCCTATCATTTCCTACTTTGTATTATTGGCTTTAAGCTAAGGGCACTATTTCTCTATTTTGAAAGAATCTGAAGAGCAAATCCATGTTTGATTCATCTTTATATACAGTTGACATTTAATAATTACTTGCTGTATAGAAAAACAAACCAATGAATGAACATAAAATGGCATTTATTCACTTTAGACTTCCTGCAATTCCACAGAGGCCTCTCTGCCACCCTAGATCAAATAAGTCAGTAAGACCTCAGGGAGTAGGGAAGCAGTCTTTAGACACCGTGAGGTGTTTGGCCATGACTTTCAGCATTTTTAATTCTCTGCTGCTTTGTATTTCCTTACTTGGCACCGGTGGGTATCTGTGCCATGGCGGGGAAGGCAAACACAACTCTCCAAGTTGTTGATGATGCTGGTAAGTGACAGTTACAAGAATTCTACTTTTGGTTCCTATAGTTACTTCTGAGTTTTCAAAAAAAATCATCTCATTTGATTCTTACTAAGACCCTGTCGTGGGAGAGACAGAAGCAACACAGGAATACCTTCCTCATGGAGTTGATGGAAAAACTGAGATTCTCAGAAACGTGGTAACTCATCCAAAGTCACAGAGCTGCCCAGTGCCAAAGGAAGTTTCAAATTTGGTTCAGTCCTTTGGCAGAGAAAACACACCTGAAGACACTCACCTGGTGGGGTCCACAAGATGAAGAAAGCAATGTTGGAAAATGGCCTTTGAGAGAAGAAGTTAATCCACATGAAATAAACAAGAGCGGATAGTGTACATTCTCCCAAGGAAACACCAAACCTCGCTAACGGGCCAATCACTGTAAGGAACCCAGGCGGTGCTTTTGAAGACTGTAAGCACGTCCTTACAGGTACTGATCCATAGGCTCAAGGCACTCGAAGTAGATGAAGCCAAACTTCAGTGTTATGGTTCATTCATTTATTCAACAAGCATGATTTGAGGCCTTATTCTACAAGGGGTTGAGATAAGTTTTGTTTCTGATTTCAAGGACTGCAAACTCTGGTAGAGAGACTTTAGCGACTTATAAGAGAAGGAAACAGAGATTTCGAAAATCAAACCTCTCAGGTCTACATAGTGGAGCAAGGATTGGAATGTACATTTTCTGACCCTTAAGTCCTTGGTTTGCTCTCTGCTCTTACAGGAAGGGGGAGCTGAGTCACGGTGAGGTTGACTTAAGCCTCACTTTGGGTCACTGGAAGAGAAGAGCTAAGATTTATGAAAGCTAAATCCCACATCTATGTTTTAGCCACTAGACAAGTCTCCCTCCGAGTGAAAGTGACAGCATTACTTCCCTTCCCTTCCCACCAAAAAGGCCAAAAGTTCAAAGTCTCGTCCTCTGGAGCCCCCTGTAACGGAGCAGCTCCCCTCAGCTGTCAGCAGGGCTCTCCTGGGGCTGGCCTATGCATTTGCATAGCAGATCTCTCCAAACCAGAATCATACAAGTTCTTACCAACAGAGAGTTGCTTATCTGCCTCAAATTCAAATGACTAATTGTCTTTGATCACATGTTTTGTGGTAGGAAAATGAATTTTGCCAAAGGTATGGTCATTAGCAAATAACAAGACAAAAGGTGCCCAGTTCACAAATAATAACCTGTTTTTCGCTCTGGATCTGAAAGCTCTCCACCTGACTCTAGCTTGTAATGCACAATTTTTCTGCTCTCTGTGTTTCCCTGTAAGGGGGTGAGAATGGCATGTGTCTTGCTCACCACTGTATCCCTCACATAGTGGCTGGCATGTAGCAGAAGCCCAATCAGTATCTGTTGGATATTTTATGTGCACACATGTGCATGAAAAAAAGGCTGCTATGTAACCTGCCGCCCTTGCAATACTTACTCCTCATGGAAGGATTCATCTGATTTGCAGGGACATCCCCTAGGCTTGGGTTGGGGGGGGGCGGTACAGAGGGTGGAGGATGCTGGCTTCTCCATTCTCTCAGCAGTTCCAGTGATGATGCACCTGGACGTTAAATACCTATGAGGACCTAAATATGCCCACCCACACGGATGAGCACGTTTGTATGCAACTGCTTCCTTTAAGAGACATTTGGGCAATTGAGCCAACTGTAGCAGGCTGATCTTGGGATACCTGGACACTGGGCAGTTTGCAGAAATCTGCTGCTTCAAGTCACCATGCTGGAAAAGTAGCAAATGGTTCTGCAAAGCCACCAAGACTGTCTGGCCCAGTGCTGTGACAGGGAACAATGACAAGGAAGAAGGGGCACAGAGTCACCATCTATTGAGCATGTCACTGAGTGTTTTACATACATTGTCTCATTGTTATCCTCACATTAGAACTGAGAAAACAGCCTTCAAAGGTCAGGTAGCTTGCCCAAGCTTATTCAGCTCTCAAGGAGCAGAGCTGGAAGGCAAACTCGGTTTCTTTGAAGCCAAACCCCATGCTCTCTCCACCCCTCCACTTGGTTTGCTGAAGGGCCCCTAGATTCCATATACAATTCTGTTCTTCCTTTTCTGAGAGCAGCACTTTGCCTGTACTTGAGCATGTGCACTCCTGTTCCAATGACAGCTCATTCATCAGGTGAATTTCTAGTAAAATAGGTCCCACGGAAGGCAGGCTCTCCCTTCAGTGTGAACATTTGCTCTCCCACTTTCCCCCTTCTTAATCTCTTTATCTTCCCTCTGACTTCCTGTCCTTTCTGCCTATATCTTGGGCTTGCAATGACAGCCCTGTGACCCTCAAAGCTAAAACATATGCCAAGCCCTGGCGCTAAATAGTTTAATTTAATTAGGTCCTGGGATGGCCAAGTTCACTGCTGACATCATTTCTCAGAATCCAGCAGGGCACAGCCCTTTTGCCTAAGGACACGGTGTTAGGGTCCAGAACCAGGAGCTGGTTAAATGTTCCCACCAAGAGGCGAGGCTCCAGTGGCGCGGGCACTCCACAGGTGCTAGAAGTCTCCTCCGGAAAGCTAAGTGTGCTATCTGGGTGCAGAGCTTCAGAGATGTGATAAAGCAGGAGGCATCATGTAGTTCTAACCAAGGGAAAAGGTGTCCTATTGATGTGAACAGAGGACAATGGTTGGTTAGTGGGCAGAACTTAAAGACCAACCAGGAGGGGACTTCCCTGGTGGTGCAGTGGTTAAGAATCTGCCTGCCAATGCAGGGGACACAGGTTCAAGCCCTGGTCCCGGAAGATTCCCACATGCCACAGAGCAACTAAGCCCCTGTGCCACAGCTACTAAGCCTGTGTTCTAGAGCCCATGAGACACAACTACAGAACCCCGCATGCCGCAACAAGAGCTCTAGCCCATGAGCAGCAAGAGAAGGCGCTGAAATGAGAAGCCCGCGTACCGCAATGAAGAGTAGCCCCCACTCACCACAACTAGAGAAAGCCGGCACACGGCAACAGAGACCCAACGCAGCCAAAAATAAATTAATTAATTAATTAAAGAAAAAAAAAGAGACCAACCAGGAAGCTGCCTCAGGGACATCTGTCATTAGGCAGCAGGGACCCAGCCACTGGCCTGAGGGTCAAAGCCAAGATCCCAGGTCCAAAAGGCTTGGCAGGAGCAAAGCAGAAGCCCAGGTGTGCAAGGGTTGGCACCTGGGCAAGTTAACAAAACCTGGACTTGGGCAAGAGGTTCAGGCATCAGAACTAGAGTTCAGGGCGGAGACCACATCTAGGGATAGAAGCTGCTTGGGACACATCAACTAATTCTCCAATTCTCTGACACCAACTCGGTGTCCTACAATTCAATTCAATTGCAGTCAGCGTCAAACTCCACAGGTTAAGGGTTCAGTCCCACAAAACTGCCCTCGTGTTGGAAACCAGTCACAAGTATTGGGTCCCCAAGTAACCTGCATTTCTGTCTCATTTAGGTACAAAGTCAGGGGCTCCCACTATCTCCTCCCCCTCAGTTTTGATAATTTTCTAGATGACTCATAGAACTCAAGAAAATGCTGTACTTACTATTACAGTTTATCACAAAAATACAAATGAACAACCAGATAAAGAGGTACTAGGGTGAGGTCCAGAAAAGTCCAGAGCACAGGAGCCTCTGTCCCTGTGGAGGTGGGTGCGCCACCCTCCTAGCAGATGGATATGTTCACCAACTCCAACGATCCTTGAACCCTATCATTAAAGGGTTTCTTGGAGGTTTCATTAGACAGCAGTGCAGCTGCTGGTGACTAACTCAATCCCGGAGGCTGGGAGGTAGCGTTGAAAGTTTGAAGCTTCTAATTGCAGCTGGCTTCTCTGGCAACCAGCCCCCATCCTGAAGCGAGCAGCCCCTCAACCAAGAGTCATCTCGTTAGCACTCTTATCACTCAGGAATATTCCAAGGACTTTAGGAGTGTTGTGTCAGAAACAGGGAACAAAGACCAAACTTTTTACTTATACCACAGAGGCAAGTGTCCAGCTACCAGAATACAGGCCAGAGCCACACCGTTGGCAAGGATGACTTACAGCGAACCCCCCATATTGAGCAGAGCCTCAGAAATCCCTCCTGCTGAGAGTCAGAACCAGTTCTACGGCAAAGGACAGAGGTGAGCCTATAAACCCCAGACGATGTGGGAAAGAAAGATGCGGGAGCTTGACCAGCGATGAGAGACCAGGAAGAGGAGTCTGGAAAAGTCCTCTGCTGCTTATATTATATTCTGAGCTCCTGCAAAGGCTTGATAGTCACCAAGGCTTCTCTGCTTTCCCCAGACACATTTTAAAAATCAACTGAAGAAAAAAGATTAACTCATAGAAACAGAGAGTAGAATAGTGTTTGCCAAGGGCGGAGAGGGTGGGGAAAATAGAGAGAGGTTAGTAAAAGGGTACAAACATTCAGCTATAAGATGAATTAGGTCTGAGGATCTAATGTATAACATAGTGACTATATTGATAACATGGTATTGGGTAATTGAAATTTGCAAGAGAGTAGAACTTAAATGTTCCCACCAAGAGAGAAGGAAAGAGACAGAGAGAGAGAAGGAAAGAAGGAAGGACGGAAGGAAGGAAGGAAGGAAGGAAGGAAGGAAGGAAAGAAGGAAGGAAGGAAGGAAGGAAGAAGGAAGGAAGGAAGGAGGGAGGAAAGAGAGAGAGAGAAAGAAAAAGGTAAATATGTGAAGCGATAAATGTGTTCAGTAGATGGGAGGAATCTTTTCACAATGTATATGTATATCAAATCAACACGTACACTTTAAATATCTTACAATTATATTTGTCAATTATACCTCTGTAAAGCTGGAAAAAGTCAACAATAATTACTGAGCTCCTTTAACTATGCACTGGAGTCACAGAGGATTAACAAATAGTCCTTGCCTTTGAAGTTTTTTATTCTAGTCAAAGACAGGAAACTAACATACATGAAGTAAAGAATCTTAGCATTTGTATGTTTCCTCTTGCTGCAGTAATAAATTGCCACAAAGTGGCTAAGACAATGCAAATGTATTATCTTGCAGTTCTGGAGGTCAGAAGTCTGAAATGGTTCTTAACTGGCTAAAACCAAGGTGTCGGCACAGCTGCCTTTCTTCTGGAGGCTCTAGAGGCGAATCCATTTCTTGGCCTTTTCCAGCTCCAAGAAGCCACCTGCATTCTTTGGCTCGAAGCGTCTTTCTCCATTTTCAAAGGGCATCACTTGGACTTCTGCTTCCACAATCACATCTCCTACTTTTGATTTTGATCCTCCTGTTTCCTCTTGTAAGAGCACGGTGATGACACTGGGCCCACCCACATAATCCAGGGCAATCTCTTCGCAGGATTCTTAATCGACCTGCAAAACCCCTTTTGTCACAGAAGGTGGCATACTCACGGGTTCCAGGGATAAGGACATGGACATCTCTGGGTTGGAGCTCCCCGCAGAGCTCCTGTAACATAGCCACCCCCATGAGGACATTTAAGCACAAGGAGGTAAACAGCTTGCCCAGGGCCGCGAGTCTAGACTAGAACCCAGGATGTCTGATTCCCATCATATTCCTAGACAAGAGTTCCTTTGGCTACCACAAAAATGAACAATACAAACCAGTATAATGGTAAGTGCAAATTACTCTATATATTTATAAATACACAGAATTACAGGATCAGAGAGTTCGTGCTCAGAGGACCTTAGAAATCTTCATGTCCAACCAGTCTGATCCTAGTTACACTCATATATTCCATATCTTCAGTTAAGGGGAACCTCACACCCATCAGAGCAACCCACAGCCCATTTCTGAGACTGCTAATTGTTAGCAAAGTGTTCCTTGAATAACTGGACTGCCCAGCTTCAGAGTCTGGACAATCTACACCGTACCCCAGCCCCGAGGAGAATGACCCACACAACACTGGGAATCCCACAAGCCCAGATGGACCAGAAGTCCAGGCCCCTTCCTGGGAACTCCATCCTCTGACCCAGGCAAGAATACTGCTGGGACTTGCTCCTGGTCAAGGGCCAATCCCTGGGTTCCCGTCTCTCTGCTGCAACCAGAACCCAGATCACACCTGCAGCAAACACTGCTAGACAAGTGTCCAAATACATTCCTTATTAACAAGATTGTGGGACTTCCCTGGTGGCGCAGCTGTTAAGCATCTGCCTGCCAACGCAGGGGACATGGGTTCGATTCCTGGTCTGGGAAGATCCCACGTGCCACGGAGCAACTAAGCCCATGCGCCACAACTACTAAGCCTGCACTCTAGAGCCCGCAAGGAGCTGGAATGAGGAAGTAAGAGAATTAACTAGTTTGGTAACAAGAAAACCTCAGAGAAGTGACTGGTTAGATTCAGAGATTCCTCCATTTCCAAAATTTTGCACTTGGATAACTAGGACAGTGATTTGCCATCCATGGAAATGTGAAGAAGCAGGGCTGGTTTGGAGGAGAAGATGAGTTCCTTTACAAATGCTGAGCTTAAGGCAATAGTAAAGTATCCTAATAGAGAGGATTGGTAAGTGGCTGGAGATGTGGGACTAACACTTAATTGAAAACTCAAGTAGAGTTATAGAGTCAGGAGTCATCACTATCATGCTGATAAGCAGTAAACAAAAGTGGATTTGTTTACTGGGCCAAATGGCTGATTGAATGGTAAGGGAAAAGGCAAGAGAAGACAAATGACTCTTCTTTCAAAAGTCATGGCTGCCTGTCATGAGCCAGGTACTGTCCTAGGTGCTAGGAATGCAGAGGAGAGCCTCATTAGTTCAGTAGAACCACAGACTGATCCTGGCACAAAAAAAAGCCCTTCGTGCTGCTCCGAATGCACAACTATGGACAGCCTATTGGGCAATTACCACCAGCTCGTGCATTTCTGCATCCAGGCCACTGGCTAAATTAGAAGATGGGTAGTTTTTTACTCCTAGAACTCACTTCCTCTACAAAGCCCATGTTTCTTGACCTCCATGGAATCCTATGAGTGATATATTTTTCATTTACTTATGCCTCTCAAAAAGGCAAAATTCCCTCTCACACTCCCATCTTCCCTATTTTTCTTAAGCATTGGATTTTATCCAATGTTCTTAAATTCCTTTTTTTAAAAAATGAATTACCTTTAAAGAAATGCCTTTCAGAGAAGTATATACATTTTGAAGTTTAAAATAATTGTAGATACATATATTCCAGCCCTTACATCTCCATCTCTGTTTGTGGGGGACTCCCTCCGAGCAGTTTTGTGCAGGGAGTCAAGGGGCAGAAAAGTCATTCCCTGCTGGGGGTAGAGGCAGACAAGTCAGAAAATTGTGGGAACTTGGTTTTTGGCCTCCAAGTGGGGAAAATATGTTAAAAACTACACAGAGTTTTATTTATTTATCAACATTTCTCTTTGTCTCATGATATGAAAGAGGCTAATACAAGTTACATGAATGTTAAAGGAGAGAATCTTTTTCACCTTAGTGGTGTTTCCGCTATAAAAAAGGTTATTTTTTTTTCCTCCTCAAGTTTGGATTCCAGTTTACCAAGTGGTCAGCATTCTTCACAGTCAGCCCTTTGAGTGCTTCATATTCTTTGTACTTGTTATAGAAAACCAGGACCTGTTGGGTCACTGCTGAGAACTTTCTGGCAATGGCGTTAGCACTCGTATATAAAGAAATCCATTGTTTATGCATATTTTGATTCTCTTTTTTCCAAAAGTTCATTTTAAAAATGGTTTTAAAAACAGAAAGGTGAGTCCTTGAGTTTTCTTCTTCTCACAAGAGCCTCTAAGATTTTTTTAAGAGGCCATCATTAGTATATTTTCAGTGGAGTCTCTAGTGATCTGCAATTTAATTCGGTTAAGGTAACATGTTTTTCCATGATCAATCACAATTCTGAGTTTGTTTAAAGATAGAATAAGAGTCTTCAATAATCATCATTATGAATATATATTTGGCCAAGGTGACTTTTTTCCATTGAACATAATTTTTAGAGGATGAAGTTCCCAGGAAAGAATGCATTTAAGACACTGAAAACAAAATTTGTTCTTTATTCAGTGTTGCCCTTGCCTACTCAAAGAAAGAGATTCTTCCAACAACTACACTTAAAAAAAAAAAAAAAAAGAGTGGCTAGAAACTTTAACATTGATGCAGCATCCAAGCTAGTGACTTGTTTGTTTGAACAAGGTAGAGGTCAGCTTGAAAGTCCTCTCTCTCATGTGATCACATGTGGTGAAGCCACACAGTGGTCCTGGTCTATGATGGATTAGAAATTGTAAAAATAACAATAATAAAAGAAAGAAAGAAAAAGAAGAACTGATTCTTCACCACAGACAGTTTGAGAAGCGCTGGTTTGCAAACCTGTTGGTTTGATGTCCGTACTCTGACACAGCTTGAGGCTTCCAGAACTTCAAACTACCTGAGTTAAACTTGCACAGAATTCCAAAAATAAAAAATAATTCAATGAAATATTTATTTCCAATGAAACTGAGAAGCTGAAATTTCTAAAACCAAAAGAGTAAAAAGAGATTCTGAGTTGCTCCAGTGTTTTATTTATTTGTGGGAATTTTTAGAGAGTAAAGATACAGTTTTGTATTACACTGTACGTAAAATAAGGCAAAATAAGTTAAGTGTAGGGAAAAACAATGTATTTCCAAAGGAACTCATGGCAGCCTTGTTTATAATAGTGCAAGACTGGAAACAAACTAAATGCCATGAATGAGAGGCTAGTTAATTAGAGTGTGACACCATCATGCAACAAAATAGTTTATAGTTGGTAGAAAGATTGAGACATCTCTACATGTCCCAATATGTCACGATTTTCAGGACATATTATCAAGTTAAAGAAAAAAAAAAGCAGGGGTGTAAAACAGCATACGTGGTATGATACCTTTGTATAAAGGTAAGAACACATACATGCACACATGTACATTTAAATGCATGGATTACACTAGGAAGGAGAGAGGAGTTGCCCCCAGGGAAGTTAAATGGGAACCTGGTACAAAAGGAAAGAGAAGTTGTCTTACTTTTCACCTTTGCCCTTTTGTAACTTTCAAGTTTTGTTCTGTGTGCAAGTAATTTCTATTCCCAACAATATATTAAAATAATTATTAAAATATCAAAAACAGAAATTAGAAATAAATTACTCACGTTCAACCATCCCCCAAAATTGAAATGACATCTGCCCTTAAATCTCCCTGCGGGGTCTGGCACAGTGTCTTCCATTCAATATTTGTTAAACTGTTGAACTAAAAGTAATAGCTCATACAGAATTTAACATACCAAAAAAAAAAAGATCATTCAATATTTATCCTTTAAACTTGATATGTTTTCAAAAAACTAAATCATTTTAGCCAAAGTGAATAAACTACATTATAGGAACAGATTAAACCTCTAAAGCTGCTAAAAGACTCTGGAATCAACCTTAGTATCAAAAAGCTTCCTGCAGTGGGATAATTTACCCTGATCAATTTAATCAGTAAGTTAATAAAATCATGAATTTATAATTATATTGTAATTTGACTGGAGAAGATCGGAATCATATGTCATCCATGGGCTGCTCTCAATCTTTCATTAATTTACATGAATCCATAGATTCAGCAAGGCTATTCCATGTTTGTTTAGATTGAACCTGAGAAAATAACATTGTTTTGAATGAAAATGAAGATGGCAGTAAGAAATAAAGGAAATAGTAGGGAATCAGGTATTAGGAGCTCTCTGAGGAAAGTGCAGGACTCTGCTATTCAGAATACAAGACATAAAAAAGTAACATTGAAACTGTTATAGGCAACAAAATAAATATTAGCCTGAGCTTATTTCTCTATTACTTTCTTCCAGGTATATAGCTTGGCACATCTGGTTACACAGTAACATCATGATCCCAGCTATATTTGTGTTTGTACTTTGGTGTTTATTCGAGTCAGTCTTCTCATATCCCTCAAAGAAGTTCACATCCTCTTTAGATATTCTCAAGATTCTCCTAAGACGTTCAATTTTTCTCCCAGCAAAATTGCTTACTTATCCAGTTGTTTCATTTAGGAAAGAGTAGAAGTGTTCAGCAAAAGTCTTCATGCACTTCCCCACCTCCACTCCCAAATCCACATGTGTTGCCATGGGTCATTCAATTCCCTTAATGAGGAAATGACATTGGGTCACTCTGAAAAGAATCAACTGAGGGGTTCTGTTAATTTTTTAAAGTATTCCCCTTCACATAAAGAAAAGGTTTTAAAACAGACATAACAACCCTAAGCATGTAATGTCAACTCCACCACAAACACCTCAAGAGAAGCTCAACACTTTAATGGAGAAAAATTCACACTTGATTCAAGGAAACTCACTGTACTCCCTCACTGTCATCAGGAAAGCCCTTCCAACAGTAGAATCTTGCTCCAGGATCTCACTGATTATGTCATCTGCCAGAGGAATATACACTAATCCCTCCAGGTCTCCCAATTCCCAGGGATCTAGGGAAGTGACAAAGATAAGGGGGAAAGAGCTCATTTCAAACATTAAAAAAAAAAAATCCCTGAGGTTTATATGCATATAATCCATTCACAGCATCAATACCCTTGAGAACAAGCCAACCCCAGGGGAAGGGTTTTTTACCCCCTTAACTTCTCACATGTATCTCCCATAGCTCAGCCTTTTGGATGCTCCTAATGATCATTTGACTTTGGTTTCACTTACATAAACATACCTGGTGTACCAGTTAGCTATTGCTGTGTAAAAAAACTGCCCTCAAAATTTAACAGCATCTGAGAAAGGAAAAAGAAATATACAAGTGCTTCCTCAAGCCTCTACGTGTGTCAGTTGTTTTGTACCATTGGCTAAAGTCATGTCACCAAACCCAGAGTCAGAGTAGAAGGCCACTACCAAAGGGCTTTGATATGGGGAGATGCAAAAAATTGGGTCCACCTATGCAATTAATCCACCATGCCTGGAGAAAAGCAACACAGGGTGGTATATTTAGAAAGCCCCCAAAATGACCCCAGCACTAAACCTTCTACTCCAATCACTTACCCTGACAGTGTGGAGTAAATTGCTGAGCTGACCAGGTGAGAACTAGGGTCAGCCTTGGCTTGTTTAGGTGCAGCATGACTGACTGGGGTATAGAAGGGATGATTTCCTGCCACACCAAGGCTGGTAACTGGGATCAAGGGGCAAGACTGTACCTCCCAGCAGTTGGAAAGAGATGTTCACTACTCAATCTAGGAAATAGTGAGCCAGATGAGAAGGAAAGATATGCCCCAAGGGAGGACAGCCTGGGTGGTCAAGCTAGAAAGGGAGCCACAAGGACAGCTTTGAATTATGTATAATGTGGTGAAATTCAAATTCCTTCTAGACCAGGGCCTAGGAAACCTGTCATGTTCCCCAAGCTGAGAGTGGCTGCAATGAATTGATTAAAGGCTTTACCTCTAGAAGCTGTATCACAGAGGGAACAGAGAAGTTGTGCTGAATGAGCAAGTAACAGAGTCCCAAGGGTGGAAGAGCTTTTTACTGGTGATGATCGGACAGGGAAGAGGAGATGCTTTGGCAAACAAAAGAGGAGATACAGGCACAATGATAGGCACATCCTGGCCAGGCAACAACAGCACAGAGGAGGGAAGGTATGGGATGAGGTGGCCAAGAGGAGTGTGTGTGAGATGTCCCTATAGGTTCCCTAAATAATTTAGCTAGTGGGGAATGAGCTAGATAAAGCCCTTTCAAACAATTTGAATGGAAGAATGATTTTCTTAAGTTTCTAAACTGTTAATGGACTCAGACTTTTATAAATACTATAAAAAATAAATTCTTCCCCCCCAAAATTTTAAAAAGGCACAAATCCAAACAAAATGAAAGGTCAACTATTTTACTACTAGATCCAACAAACATAAGATTGTTCTGTCAAATTATCAGAGTCTCTAAATACTCATTCTCAATTTCAGTGCTTGTGCCATCAGGGACTAGTAACAAACAACTCACCAACTGGCATAAGTCTGTGAACCACACTAAGGGTAGTGCTGAGCTAGACAGCTGTCAGCTTTTGTTTGATGATATAAAAATAAGAGCTACCAGTTGCTTGGAGCAACTACTGTCCTCTAAGCTCTGTAGTCAGTACTTCACTTTTGCTATCTTCATTCTCTTGAAGTTATTCTCCCCATAAGGGAACCAAAGCCAGTGAGGCTACAGACTTGCTCTAGACTACAAAGAAAGTGTCAGTGACCAAGGTGGGCTTTTGTTGATGGCCTGGTCCACAGTGCTTGAATAAAGATGGCTAAGGATATAAGCACATACAGTATTCTCCACTGTCTAAGACTCAAATAAGGGTAGGAGGTGCCAGGAAGGCTTCCAAAATACCTGAGTATGAATTGCCCTTGACACTGGCTCCTCTTTGTAGCTGCCATTTTTTCCTCCCTCTAAATGCATAGACTTGAAGTTTTGCCAGATTCATTACAATAATCATCTCGGCTCAGAAGCCATTCTGCTCTTTCTCTTTAACGTAGTTTTGCCCCACAAATGCACGAAAATCCCTCTGGAGCCTTCGAGTCTTAGGTCTTCCGGCTGGAATTGACTTTGTGACCTTCGAACCAGGTGGGGTTAGACATAAAGCCATCATATTAGGGCTTCATCCCAGCTGTGACAGGCTCCTGACACTGAGCTTTAAGTTTAGTGGAGGTATTTTTGCTGTGTTGGTTGTTTTCATTTGTCTCCTCAGCTGAATATGAGTGAGTTGGGCCTGATCAATTGCCTCACCCCGTCTACAGACTCGAGCTCTAGGATGCAGGGGAAGCATGCAGGCAAGGGCTGGGCCTTGGACTTCCCCAACCAGAACTGAGGACAGCAGAGCCCTCCCCATCAGTCTGCCCTCTGGAGCAATCACAGCAGAAGGGGCTCTTGGCACCAAGCCAGAGAGGAGAGTTTCCAGGGCTAGAGCCCAACACAAGATGAAGAAAAGGGAGGTTGGAATCACAGCTGGTGATTATATGGGTTGAGATGGACAAGAGAGGAGATGAGGCCATATCCTCTATGAGGCTCTCCATGACCCTCCATGCCAAGTGGACCCTCCCTCCTTTGTGTTACTACCACAGCCTCAGAGTACGTCGTGTATTCTTCTCATAGTGCAAGGCAGTTATGTGTTTACATATTCAGCTCCCACGTGAGGCTTTCACGTCCAGGGACTCTCACTCATTTGTGTATCTAGTACGATGCCTGGCAAGCTGTCGGCATTCAATAAGCGGGCTAAGGCAAACCAGTGCCAGTTGAGTCTTACAAACATTAACCAGGGAAGTCCTATGGGCAAGATGAGCAAGAGTGCTGTGAAAATGCAAATTCCTTTTTAAGACCTGAAAGTAGAAATCAAGAGTTTAGAAAGCCTCTAAACTCTACACGTCAAGGCAATCTTGTCCCAGGAGTTCTCTTACAAGTTCAACAAAATAAACCAAAATCATGAATTAAAAAAAAAAAAAAAAAGAGCCCCTGTCAATGTCATTGTCAAGGATCAAGCTTTCTTAGAAATGAAAAATGGGAGCTGGAAATTCCCAGGAGCACCAAGCCAGCCGGTCTAAATACAAATCAGGCTGCTTTCAAGAGCCATGTCATCTCTTCATTCAATTTAAAACACTTTTTTAAATTCTTGGCCCACAAAGACTGAATTCAGATATAAACACAAAATCTCACCACTCCTGGCAAGATTTAAAATTTAAGGAAGGAAAATTATTTTCAGATAAAGATATCCACATAGGCAAGGAAAAACAAATGCTTTCAAAAATCTCAAGGGGTTTCAGCCTGGGACTGGCCATCCACTTAGCCTGTGACTTCCTGCCCAGTAACTCCACCATGCCTGAGCCAGAGCCTAGAGCTTCTGTGATGAAGAAACAAAGGAGAAATCTGGAAGCCCCAGCACCATCAGGAGCTGTGCCCAATGTCACTTCAACCAAATGTAAAATAGCTAGCTAGTGGGAAGCAGCCGCATAGCACAGGGAGATCAGCTCGGTGCTTTGTGACCACCTAGAGGGGTGGGATAGGGAGGGTGGGAGGGAGACGCAAGAGGGAGGGGATATGGGGATATATGTATACATATAGCTGATTCACTTTGTTATACAGCAGAAACTAACACACCATTGTAAAGCAATTATACTCCAATAAAGATGTTAAAAAAAAAAAAAAGAAGCAATAGGCCAATAGATACACTGGTCGGCTTCATACTTGCTGTGGTGGGAGGGTGGACTGAGTGCATGGACAGCTCTTGTGAACCAGTGTGAACAGCTCTGGGGGTATCTACTCAGCAGTAGCCTATCTCTGACCTGCTGAGAATTGAGTGGACCCCATGACCACGTTAGGACTGTGTGACTCTACCACCCAGCCACAGTGAATGGGTTCAGGGCTGGGTACCTGGCCCAAGCTGCGTCTCTCCCAGAAATCTGGATCTGGAATCCACTGCCGGTCAGTAAACCCCTTTTTCTGCTTAAGTTGATTTGAAGGGGGTCTCTGTTACTTTCAACCAAAGGAAACTTGACCCAGTTCATCAACATATCTGCGGGGGTGTTCAATGGGCAAAAAGCAAACAGGTTCTCTGTAAGTGGAAGTGTCTTCAAATTGTTTTGGCAAAGGAAGTGATCCTAACATCTGGAATTTTTAGCAGAGACTTCTTTCCCCATTACACCAAAAGGATTGAGTTAACAGAATTACAAAGACAACTCCCTCCAACAAGAGTCTTACAAGCAATAACAGCAATTAGTCTAGAAAAGTATAGGTTAAAATGCAAATTATATATATCTAAATAGATCTGAAGTGCCCAAAATAGGTATCAGATTTTTTTAACCTAACACTAAAGTCATATGAGCAATCATTAATTGGACTTACTGAAATGTATTGTTTGGCATTTTTTACACTCTTACCATTTCTTTTATTGTGATGCAGGAAACTTCACACCTACCTATAATTCTAGTTTATCTCATATATAATGAGAAAAGGCCAACATAACTTGAGCATCAGTATGTATTAATATTTCATTATCATTTTGCTTTAGTTTAGTTGGGGAAGAGACGGGTCTTGATAGTATCTATATATATGGTTGATTATGTAACCTGAAATTTATATCTTAGCATTTAAAAATGCTAAGTGTCTTTTTAGATCTCAATCTGCTTTTGGTTTTTGTTGTTGTGTCCTTTCCTGGACATTGGTCTTTCAGCTGGGATAGATTTGATTAGATGCTTCCTCCCATCTTTTGCTCACATGCTTTCCTCTGAGTAATGGCCACCCTGACCTCTTTAAAAGTCAAGATGAGCTCAGTCTTTCTCAGGGGCCTCAGCTAAAAGTATGGATCTCTTACATCAGCAAAAATTCACTCTCTCCCAAACGCCATATGGCTCTGCCCCGTTAAGCCATCATTAGGCCAACTAGAGGTTGTATTCTTAACATCCTTAAGGAGAATGTACACGTGAAAAGTAAGGAGAGGGAATTGATATTGATTCTTGCTATTCTATTTTATAAAACATTCCTTGGGTTGCAAAAACGCAGGCAGAAACTGGTTTCTATTTTAAAGATCACCAAATATACTCTTAATCCTAAAAATTTAACATTACACCATAAGTATTATCTTTGTGTAGAGCTGCTACCGACCTGTGCTAAGTGCAAATTAGAAAAATTGTACAAATTAGAAAAGGTGCCACTGTAGGCAGACACCACCCTTAGATACTGAGATTGGCCAGAAGCCCAGGGCCAGATTCCAGGCCCCGCACACCCTCTCAGCCACTTTACGGGTTAGATCAACAGTACAGTCACAGACACTCACCTGCCTTTGTGGTTGAGAAGCTGTCTTTACCTATTTTTCCAGCTATGCATTTGAGAGAGGTGGTATAATAAAAGTGTACAATTTCTACTAACCTATGAAGTTTTGAAAATGAAAAAGTTATGGAAAACTTTGAGATCAACTTTAAAGTTCTTTTCCAACAGACACCTGGGCATAAACATGGAAGAGAAATAAGCAAGAAGCTGTATTATTAGAAGTTCTGTTTTCGGGGGGAAGCTGGATATACACACAGTGAAGTGAATAAAGTATATTAATCCTAAACCTATACCCTGATGATTTTCTACTGGTCCAGACACTCAATAACAATAGCTCAGTTCAAGATCTAGAACATTTCTAGCACCCCATAAGATTTCCTCTTGCCATTTCCCAGAAAATCGCTCCTGCCCACAACAATCCCTTTCTGACCTCCATCAACTCCATTCACCTTGACTGTCCTTGGACTTGGTATAAATGTAATTACACAGTACATACTATTTTATGCCTGGCCTCTTCCACTCAGCCCCGTGTCTGAGGGGTCCTTCCATGCTGTAGCATGTATCAGTAGTGTGGTCTTTTTTGTTGCTGTGTAAAATTCCGTCATATGATGGTACCACAATTTATTCACTCTCCTCTTGATGGATATTTGGGTTGTTTCTAATTTGGACCTATTATTAATATAAATTTAGTAGCTCCTTTGAATCTAAGGACTAGAAGTTCATATTTTTTACTCAATGTTTTCCACAAAGAAGCTTACACAATGAAATAATAGTAAAATAGAGAAATGCAGGAAACTAAAATAAGGATAAAATATCAATGCCTTGGGCAGATAAGCCCAGTATGCAATCTGTCAGGTCTTTAGAGTTTCAGTAATTGCATTTCAAGTTAAACTCTGAGCTTCCTGGAAGCCTAAGCAAAGAGGGCAATGTGGTGAATTACATAACATTTGTAATAGGAGAAAAGAATTAGTCAGGAGGAACAAAACTTCTGTTGCCTCTAAGTTCCAAAGAAAGACCTTCACATGGAGCTTCATGGTAGGAATTATTGAGACATGTAAAGACTAATGTCCTCAAGGTGACTCTATAAGAAATGTATGAACAGATTTTTAGATGACTATTTCTTTTTTTTAATTAATTTTTATTGGAGTATAGTTGATTTACAATGTTGTGTTAGTTTCTGCTGTACAGCAAAGTGTCAGTTATACATATACATATAACCACTCTTTTTTAGATTCTTTTCCCATATAGGTCATTACAGAACATTGAGTAGCATTCCCTGTCCTATACAGTAGGTTCTTATTAGTTATCTATTTTATATATAGTAGTGTGTATATGTCAACCCCAATCTAGATCACATAAGACGTGATCACAACTCAGCAGATTATTCAACAATATCATAGTACAGTGGCATTGTTCATGGGTGTGTATTTTTAAAGAGAGAAAAGTATATTAGAACATCATATACCCTAAGTCAGGGGTCAGCAAACACCAGCCCCCTGACCAAATGTGACTTGCCACTTGTCTTTGTAAATAGTTTTATTTATTCATTTACATACTCTCTGTGGCAACTTGCCTGAATAGTCAAATGGTTGCAACAAAGGCCATTTGACCTACGAAGGCTAAAATATTTACCATCTAACTCTTTACAGAAAATATTTGCCAACTCCTGCTGTGAATTAGCAATAGGATAGAATACCAGGTATTGTTTTCTTCTTGGTTATATTGTTCATGCCTTTATATAGTCTCCATCCCTTTGGTATGGGCAGGACCTGTGACTGGCTTCTAACCAATACAATATGGCAAAAATGAAGAAATTTTGCCAAATTGGTAGATTTTTATTTCATCAAAAGAAAGATTATCCTGGATGAGCCTGACTTAATCAAGTGAAAGTGCGAAAAAGAAGGACTGGTCTACCATCAGAGACTTCTCTTCCATGCTGGCTTGAAGAAGCAGCCTGCATGCTGCGAGGGGGCCTCTGGAGAGGGCCATGTGTCAGGGAGCTTTGGATGGCCTCTAGGAGCAGAGGGCCTCAGTCCTGCAACCCCAAGGAACTGAATTCTTCCAACAACCAGATGAGCTTAAAAGAGGACCCTGGGGCTTCCCTGGTGGCACAGTGGTTGAGAGTCCGCCTGCCGATGCAGGGGACATGGGTTTGTGCCCCGGTCCAGGAAGATCCCACATGCCGCGGAATGGCTGGGCCCATGAGCCATGGCCGCTGAGGCTGCACGTCCGGAACCTGTGCTCCACAACGGGAGAGGCCACAACAGTGAGAGGCCCCCTTACCGCAAAAAAAAAAAAAAAAAAAAAAAGAGGACCCTGAGCACAGGGTAAGACTACAGCACTAGCCAACACCTTGAGTAAAGCCTGGTGAGACCCTGAAGCAGAGATTCATCTCAGCCATGCCTGAATTCGACCCACGGAAATGGTGACTAACAAATACATGTTTTAACCCACTAAGTTTGTAGTAAGTTGCTACACAGCAATAGAAAGCTAATACACTTACCTAGTCTCCCCAGTTTTTTCTACAGTACACATATGGTTTAAACATGAGAGACAACCACAATTTTTATAGAGTTCTTATCATTTAGAAGTACACACTGAATTATCTAAGGATAAAATGATATGATGTCTGAGATTTGCTTAAAAAAATGGAGACGGGACAACAGAATGATACAGATGAGATGAGATTGGCCATGTGCTCATAATTCTTGAAGCTAATTGATGGATTCATGGGGATTAATTACACTACCCCTTCCACTTTTGTGTATGTTTGAAATTTTCCATAATAAAAAAGTTTTTAAAAATTAGACTCATGCACACAGAATTAGCTTAAAGGATGTTTATAGTTTCTGATACAGGAAAACTAAACAATTTAAATGTCTACACAGGGAACTGGTTAAATTAATCACTATAGATGTACAGTCTGTTTATATGTATCTTTAAAATTGATTGCATAGAATAATGATGCTGTTAACATTTTTCTGTGGTCTTAGAATTTGATATAAAATAAAATATTTGTAAGTAACAAAACAAAAACCACAAAGCTTATGTATTTTTCAAAAATCCATCTGAGAAAATCCTGCTCTGCCAGGCAGTGACTGAATTCAGTCTAAGTTCCCTGGTGGCTCCCTTTTAGTGGAAGGATCATAGTGGGCGTGCCTGGAGGAGGGGGGAGCCTTGGAGCCACCCAGTGACCCCCCCCTACCCATCACCGATCCCTCAGTCCTCTGCTGGATCACAGGCGACTTCAGGTGGCATGTTTGGCTGAGGGTCTCCAATCCTGCTATGAACAGACGGGGAAGGCAAGGAAGAGGCTGGAGCCAAACAGCTAATTCAAAATCTCAGTACATCTTGAATAAACACAATCACGATTCTCAAGAAAGGTTTGAACTATGACCACCTTTAGGGACTTCCAATTTTTACCTCAGCCCATATGGCTTCTGATTCATATTGTCACCAAGAGATTTCTCCATTTTCCTAAAAACCGTAAGTTCCTCAGTGCTGCCATGTCCTATTTCCCCCAGGTCCCTTGGTCAGTAAGATCAAGGGACAAGTTATACCCACACTACAATGACTCTTGGGTTCATTTTTTACAATCACTATTCCAGATCACTTTAGGGCGAAATTTCAAAAGGCAATGAGAACATGGTAAATGTTCTGCCAAAATATGTGCAATCACAAAATGCCAGAGATGAAAGTGCCCTTATAAATCATGTAAATATCTTTATTTTACTAAGAAATAAAAAAAAAAGGAGAGAGAAAGAGAAAGAGAGAGAGAGAGAGAGACACGCAAGACATAATGCAACAACAACCAAGGTCACAAGGACAGGCAGAATACCTGAAAGTTGATCCCAGATATGTGCTTTCCCACTAGTGCTGGGTTGCCCTCTTCGAGTCAGTCCTTTTCAATGTTAATGAGTAGCCCAAGTTCAGACTAATATGTAGACTTACAGAGCAGCAGCACAAACCTGAAATATGGGTGGCCAGGGAGTATAGAAGGAAAGGAGACAGGGAAGAAGGGAGAGACGAAGAAGAGAAAAAGAGAGAAATCTAAATGGGCAATAGACAAATTAAAAGATGTTCAAGGTTGTTAGTCATCAGGTAACCGCAAATCAAAATCACAGTAAGTTACCACCACCCGACATATCAGGGAAGTTAAAATCAAAAAGATTGACTGTACCAAATGTGGCAACTGGAACTCTCAGACATCACCTGTAGGGGTACAAGTGTGGTACATCATATGGTGAAACCACTTTGGAAAACTGTTTAGCAGTCTACTAAAATTAAATACATGCATACCTGGTGAGAAAGCAATTCCACTCCAAGGTGTTTTCCCAACAGAAACGCATATAGATGTTCACCAAAAGAGATATACCAAAATGTTCATAGCAGCACTATTCTTAACAGGCAAAACTAGAAACTATCAAAATATCTAACAACAGCAGATGTATAAATAATGTATTCCATCATTCATATGCAGAAATATGAATGAAGCACTGCCATAGGCAACAACATAGATGAATCTCACAAAAAATGTTGAGTGAAAGAAGCCAGTCACAAAACAATATATTTCAATGTATATAAGTTTCAGAAGCAGGCAAAGCTAATTAATGGGTGTGAGAAGTCAGGTTCATAATTATTTAGGGGGAGAAGAAAGTGGAAATAATTGGAAGTGGTCATGAAGGCATTTTTGGAGGTGCTGGTAGAGATCTATATCTTTATCTTAGTGGTAATTTTATCAGAATTATTCACATTGTGAACATTTATTGTGCTATATACTTGTAGTTTGTGCACTTTTCTGAATATATGCTAACTTTCAATAAAATAGTTTGTTTTATATACATTAAAATAAAGAAAGCGGAAGGAGCTGGTTTGGTAGAATTCTTCTAAGGATCTCAAGACTCTTGATCAATGCAACTTTCTTGAACTTCCTAACACCACTGAAGGACATTTTTTCATTGTGATCTCAAATGCCAGCCCATTTCATAGCTATAAAAAGAGATGTCTAGTAGGTGGTAATACCAAGTAAAGATCATAGACATCATATTAGATCACTAATAACCTCAAAACAGCAGAAGGGAAAAAGGAACTAACATAATCAAACAACAGATAGGTTACCAGTGATGTTCTCTATACTTGGTATGAGTTATCTCTAGAATTCTCTCAGTAACTCTTTGTTATAAGTATTATTATTAATTCCATTTTATAAAAGGAGGAACTAAGACTCAACGCACTTAAGCAATTTGCCCAAGGTTGCAAAGCTCCTAAAGAGCAGGACCTAGATTCAAACCCAGAATTGCTTTTGCTCCAAAACCCCAGAGTTGTTCCATCACAACCCACATGGCCCTGGGCTGCTAGTGCCTTTGACTTTTACCAATAAAACAACTTCATAAAACTTGTGTCCTTATAAATATCTCATATAAACAAAATAGCCTGAGGTGATTTCCTAGGAATATTATTGCATTGTGGTTTGTTACCATTTACAACCCATAAAATGTCCCTTTACTCCTAATAAGAAAAAGAAAGAGGAGGTACAGTTTCCCTGACTCCCAAATAATATTTAACTGCCCAGGACGTAGCCAGAGTACAGCCAAACCACTCCCACCACAGGGCCCCAGAAGCCCTTCTGCAAAAGGGTGGGAAGGGAGCTACCAAGACCAAGGTACTCTTTTAAAGCTTTTCTTATTGTAGCTGTTTTATCACTCATATACTTTTAATAGCATCTCAATGACTGTTTTATAGGCCTACTATAGCTTAAGGTAATGCTAAAGACATTACGAGTAGCTCCCTTTTAAATTTTTAACCAGAATAAAAGTTTACAAAAATCACATATGCTCCTGAAACCGTCAGATCCTGTATCCAAACAGAAACCTGGACAGTTTTACAAGGCAGCTTACGGATTTTATGAGGCCCCACCAGTATTTGATGTCCATTACAAATACAAAAACTAAAGTCTTGGTGACTATCAATAGCCAAGTATGTGATGTTTTCTGACTTAAAGGTCATTTTCAAGAAGGATTACAGGGGCTTCCCTGGTGGCACACTGGTTGAGAGTCCGCCTGCCAATACAGGGGACACAGGTTCATGCCCCGGTCCGGGACAATCCCACATGCCGCGGAGCGGCTGGGCCCATGAGCCATGGCCGCTGAGCCTGCACGTCCGAAGCCTGTGATCCACAATGGGAGAGGCCACAACAGTGAAGGCCCACGTACCGCAAAAAAAAAAAAAAGGATTACAGAAGAAGATGAAGAAAGAAGACATTCTATTTTTCTCCTTTTCATTAGACAAGAAAACCAAATGTTTCCACACTTGGGGAGGGGAGGCACTGAGCAGGAAGACAGGAAAAGTTTCAACATTATGCAACCACTGAAGAATCAATTTAAACTACCCAACTTGATAACACTTAGTTTAGAAGAGGTTAATGGCTGTCTTTTATTGAAGAGGAATGAGCTTTGTTAAATGTATCGATAGTGCAAATATTAATAACTGAAGCATAAATCTTTCCCACTATCCCATTAGACTTACTGTATCATATACACGATGAAGAATTTAATGCTTCTGCTTTTATATATAGGAGCCAATAGCAGAATCCCTCCCAAATCTAGACGGCTGGGTCCCTGAAAAGTCTTCCTGGCAGGAGAATTCCCAGCTGTAACAGTAACCTTACAAGAAAATCAGGGCTGAAGGAATAGGTGGAGGGAATCTTTATTAAATATTTTTGTATTTACTAACAAACAATGATAAAGCCAGCATATTGCAGTCAATAATGACATTTTTACACACCTTAAATTAGTAATAACGGCCTCTATACAGTTACCCTTCATTGCCTTTCTCTTGATTCCATTAAGATGTTCATTAAGATCTCCTTTCCTCAAGTTTCAAAGGGATGCTAGTGAATCCACTTTATCTTTACAGGTAAACTACAAGCTAAGAGGCGGCTTTTCCTGTCTTTCGTTTTTCCAGCGAAATGCCTTTCAACCATTCAGATTTCACAACTCAGAGATGTGGCTGCCGCAATCCCTCACCCCACCCAAATGCCTTACTGCTTGGTCCCCCAGATGCAGGGATTCATTTTCAGTAGAGAACATCTTATAATACCGAATTGACTTGTGCATCCCAGAATTATGGCCCTGATGTCAGTATACTCCTTCCCCCTCCTACCTCCTTGCCATACCAGAATAGTCCACCTTGAGACCTAGCTTTCCTTTCCCTCAGTTTCCTTCTGCCTCACTGCAAACACTCCAGCTTTACTTCCTGTGATGGTTAGTTTTATATGGCAACTTGGCTGGGCTATGGTACCCAGTTACTCATTTAAACGCCAATCTAGGTGTTGCTGTGAAGATGATTTTGTAGACATCTGTAATCAGTAGACTTAAGTAAAAAAGACCACCCACAATAATGTGGGGGGGTCTCATCCAATCAGTTGAAGGCCTTGAGAGCGAAAACTAAGGTTTCCCAGAGAAGAAGACATTACCGTCAGCTTCTGCCTGATTTTCTAAGCTGCCGGCCTGGACTGCAGATTTCAGATTTCAAACTTACCAGTCCTTACCCCACAACTGCATGAGCCAATTTGAGAAGGCTCCCAGAGAAGCGACATAGACAAAGACAGAGACAGAGAGACAGAGAAAGAGCAAACCAGTTCTATGTCTCTGGAAAGCCCTGACTAATGCACACCCCCTTCCTACCTTCCCTATTCCTACTACTGCTAATTATCTCAAAACAAAAGACTCACAAGTCACTCATCTTACAAGTGGATCTCACGGTCATTCCATGGTAAATTTTACACACTAGTATTTCATAGAAGAGGAACTTAGAGTTGTGTGAAGACGGCTATAATTTTCAAGGCAGCTTCTGAAAAAGATTCTTCGCTTGGCCAAACTTTAGTCAGGCTCCTGAACCTTCTCCTGGGTCCATATGTGCACCTCCTTGTAAAAATCTAGTTTTAGAAAGAACCCTGCTAAAGAGTTTACCCAGGACCTCCCCCCACCCTCAATATCTGATCCCCCTCCACCATCCTCCAGGTGATGTCTGCTCACCCTGGCCTGTCTTCAGCAAAGAATCCTGTTAGGTCAGTTTAGCCAGAATTCCCCTTACCCTTAATGTTTCCTCTTAGTATTCCATGCACTGACCTCTACCCTGCTCCTTAGCTATGAATTCCCACTTGTCCAGACTGTATTCAGAGATGAGCCTAATGTCTCTCCCCGACTGTGAAATCCCATTGCAGTGAGTCCCTGTACCTATTGCGATGGTCCTGAAGTAAGCCTGCCTTAACATCTTTAATGAGCATCATTATTTTTTTCTTTAATAGTTCCAGTTAGAAAAAAATTGCCCTGTCACTTGATTGGATTGTAAGCCAACATGGATTTGTGTTACTCACAAGACACAAGAAAGGGTGGCATTTCATCCAGAAACTTGTTTTCTCCCTCCAAAGCCGAGCACATCTGGGGAACCCAAATCAGCTTCCTCAATCCAAAGAATCGTGGGAAACCCAGGCGCAGCTCCAGGACACACTGGGACAGGCCTGACTGCACCAGCGCTGAGCTGGTGCTTCTGAAACTTCACCCCACACTGTTACATTTGCAACAGAACTACTCGGGATTCCTAAGGACGTTCTGCTAGATGTCAGCCTAGGACCAGGTCAGACATGTGGGACTACTTCCCACGAGAATGACCAGTTGCCAAGCACATCTCCAACTTGCTCTCAGAAATCTGCATAACATGTGGCTGAATTTTCTCCCCTTTGAAGGGAAAAAAAATTAAGATTTTTGAAATCTAAAACCCTACTCAGAAGTTAACATATATCCTGTAGGGATGAAAGAAAATAACCCAGAAGTTTCATACTGCTTGAGATTCAAGCATTTATCAAACAGTTATTTTTCTATTTCTAAGAAAGTTTTTTTTGAAAGAATTTTCAAAATTCTTAAGGCTTCTAATTGGAAGAAAAAGGGTAACATAAAGCTTAGCTTATTTCCAACAGAAGAATGTCTACAAACAATCATTATTACTGGGATGGGTGGTTATTGATTTGAAAACTCACCAATAAGATATACAATGAGAACACTCCACTTTCCACGTCACTTTTCAGGACTTATGACCAGAAACTGTCATTAGTGTCCTTCATAGGAAGAACCACTGGCCAACCCCAGTTGACTAAAGGATCCTCTGTAGATCTGGACAAACTAAATCCTAGAGCCAGTGATCAATGAATAATGAAGGAAGATTTTTTTTTTAAGTTTCTCAGGTCATTGGTGAGAACAAAATATCACAGAGAAACAGGGCAGAGGTATCCTGTAACCTCTTAGTCCCCTGAGGAAAAGACCATCTACAACAGTTACCAGCTGCCCCTTTACCAGGGTCCCGAAAGCACCCAAAACTCCAACACCATCCCACTTGAGGTCACTGACCTCTGCAGGCCTAGACAAATGGGGTTTCCTGCCCAGTGCTGATGTCATCCCTGGTGGGGAGGGCAGATCTTTACCCCACATCCTGTGACTACTGTGGTTCTATAGGAAAAGGAGACACAAGATTCCAACAGACACTGTCCTGCAGAGTGCTAAGCCTCAGATCTCATGCTCCGTTTACCTCCTGATTCATCAGCAACTGGAAGAATCTCAATTAGAAACAGCTGAAGAATGCAGGGATATCCCACCATGCAGGGATAAATGCAATCTCATGTTTGCAAAGCCCCGGGGTTTTGGCAACGCACGTAGAATGATTTATTTGAATAATTACTATGAGTGAAACATTATACTTTATTAGATAAACATGAATGAGTCAAGGTCCCCAACCTCAGGGGGCTTATATCTGATGGGGAAGGCTGGCAAGTTCAGAGCTAAAAAGTGGTGGGTGACATTTGCTTAATTGAGGAAGACAATCCTACAGAAACCCACAGGCGGAAACAATTAATTGCAACTAGGAAAATTGAAATAGCTGTCTAATAAATTAACATGAATTTGGGTGGTTTCCCCTAGAAGCGCAAAGGAAATTTAGGGGATACTTGGAATTAAGGGAAGAAAAAATATGGAGAGAAGTGACACAAAAGGGAGAATGACCCCCAGCAACATGGCAGCAGGCAAAGGCCCCTGGAAAAAGAAGACTTGTTCTGGGTTTATAGACTGAGCTGTCTTCCCCATCTATTTTTCTTAAGCCTTCAGTGTAAGTCTGTAACACACGAGAGTCCTCTATAGAGTGCTTGGGGACAAAAAAAAGAAAGGGACTGGGTCAATGCTTGGGATCAGTGAGACAAACAGAGCCCTTTTTCCTCCAAGATATATAAATGTTGGAAACTGTATTTGGAGGATTGTGCTTGAATATTAAAGAAACAGAGACCAGAGGACTTGGCAATATTTGGGTTTCACACATAAAAATGGTAAAGCAATAAATTTAAAAATGACAGCGGGAGTGTAAAGGAAGGAAATGACTTTCACGTTCTATGACCCTGAGCCAGTCCAATCGGTATTCATGCTTTCTCTCACTGTCCTGTTGTTAACTCATTCTGGTCCCTCGGACTAAAATATCTTCTTAAGGTGCGTCCAAATGCTACCTCCTTCAGGAAGTCTCTCTGCCTCTTCCAGGCCGACTTAGGCACTCCTCCTAAGCTCTCATGCACTTACCTCAATTAATCCCATTCTCACTGGCTAAAAAATGCTTAGTCACTGGAAGGTCTCCCAATTAAACAGAAAACTAGACTCAAGAATAGGAGCTGGGGCTTCCCTGGTGGCACAGTGGTTAAGAATCTGCCTGCCAACGCAGGCGTTGGCAGTGGATACGGGTTCAAGCCCTGGTCCGGGAAGATCCCACATGCCGCGGAGCAACTAAGCCCCTGCACCACAACTACTGAGCCTGCGCTCTAGAGCCCGGGAGCCACAACTACTGAAGCCCAGGCACCTAGAGCCCTTGCTCCGCAGCAAGAGAAGCCACCGCAGTAAGAAGCCCACGCACTGCAATGAAGAGTAGCCCCCACTCGCCACAAATAGACAAAGTCGGCGCACAGCAACGAAGACCTAACTCAGCCAAAAGTAAATAATTTTTTTAATTAAAAAAAAAGAATAGGCGCTGCATGTCTCTGTGTGACCTCAGTGTCCAACACAGCAGCTGGCCCATAATTGGTGCTTAATCAAAGTTTCTGAAAAAAGGAGACGAAAGAGGAAGATTTCAACTGGAATGTAAAGGACAGTTATGATGTGATTAAAAGGAAGGAGGGACATAAGAGGAATGGCCTGGTTAAATATGGTGGCCTGAATAAATGCATTTACCTCTGCTCTCTTCTGAAATGCCACTGAAATGCAAAAAATTTAAGGAATTCGAGGAATGTTTTTCATATCAAGTCACAAGACCAATATTTTGGGGAAATGGGAAGTAGAGGAGGAGTTAATGTAGCTGTAAAGGATGAAGACCAAGTGCCTAGAGAGGGAGACTCCAAAGAGCAGTAGAAATGCATGCCTTGGGAGAGACTGGATACAGGCCCAACGAATCATGGGTCCGAAAACAGGGAAGTGGGTCAAACCTGAACACAAAGCTTCCAGAGCTACCATGCAATTCCATCAGGGTACCACCATCTCCCACGCTGGCAGGCCACTAGGGGATTGTTCTCTGGAGATTTTGAACGAGATTCTCTAGATCTTCTGGACATGCTATATCCTTCTTTGATATACTACATATTAAATAAATGTGTACCATATCCTTCCAGCTCCCTTATGCCAGGCCTGTCAACAACTCCGACCCTAGATCTTGAGGTTCCACCAGTGGAAAAGTCCAGTTTAGGGCCTGATAACCAGTATTGGTAAGTTGACTCTGCACACAGAACTTTTAATAAACTTTCTAGTGACTCATTATTAAATAAAAAGTTTTAAAAGCCATTACTTTCACTTTATTTCCCCTTTAACTACAATCTAATTTATTTATACCCTGCAGGTGCCCAGTGTTAGTTTTAAAATGTAAAGACTATAGCCAAACAGAGAAAATGTCTAGAGGAAACCAAAAAAGCCAAATCCAAAACGATTTAGTGTGGGTCAAGCCCCCACAGAGAGAAGCACAGAACTAGAGACCCAATTAGAGCAGAAGGGAGTCAGGTTTTCAATAGAGAGGCTATTGTAATTAAAAATCAGAGTTTACTTTCTAAAGAAGCTCAGATAACCCTTACAGATGTCAGAATGAGGCTGCATCAAAGATCTGTCCTCCTCTAATTCTTAATAAGATAGAAAAAATTAATAAAATAAAATAATTTTTTAATTAAAAAAAAATTTTACCCAAATTCTAATCAAGGAAAGGTGATGTGACTTTTTGTCCTAAATTTGAAAAGTGGCAGTAAATGAAAGAAATGGGAGATTCTCAATAGACTTGGCGGGGGGGGGGGGCGTCTCTTGGATAGATTGGGGGAAAAATTCCCAGTTCTCTACTTCCTCCCATTTATAGACTTTTCCATCCTTGTCCTTTGCCATGTGATGCTGCTGACTGCCCACTGGGGTTAGATTTGGCCATAGGATATGTTAGCAGTCATGATGCAAACAGAGGCTTTAAATGTGCTTGTGTGACTCGACTTAGCTTTTTAGGCTGTGATCCCACCAGGTAGCAGCCCCTTTCCATCTTGCTCCCCAGAGTGAAGATACGGAGCATCTCTGAAGCAGACAGGGAGCATGGAGTCCAGTCAATGCAGCCAAACCCAGCCTAGATCAGACAAACCAGAGCTACTGGCAGACTCCTGAGCATGAAAATAAGCATTTGTTTTGTAAGGCACTGAGATTTTACAGTTGTTTATTGCACAAGAAAATACTATTATAGGCTCCTAACTTAATCCCCCTCTCTTAGAAACAATCCTGAGGGATGAAGATGTGTAGACAAAATCCTCCAATGTGTACTGTATACACACTAATTTGGAGAGAAGCATATTGAGTAGATGTACAGGCAGCCCAGGAAAATGCAGGGAGGAAATCCTCCAGAGGAGAAGCATTTACCTCCCATTACAAGAGGTCAGGATCTCAGAAGAGGCAAGAAAATCACCAGAGCTAAATTAAGGGAACTCTAAAGCCTGGGGCTTCCATGTTCCTTGGGAGTAGAATAGACGTAGGCAGAGTAGACCCTGGTGTAGGACAAGCCCAGGGCTCCAAGAAAGGACTCACTGCCCCAGCAGAACATTCCTCCACAGCCCCAGCCATACACCTGTGGACAAAGAATGCCACCTGCCACATCAGCAAACAACCCATGTTGCAGCCATCAAGTCATCAGCTACTACAGCTGCCCAGCTGGTGAGCCCTGAGGGAACTCGGGATGGAGACAAATAGGCTACTCACCACCAGGCCATCAGCCACTGTAGTTGCCCCCACGTGTGCACCCCGAGGGGATTCAGGATGGGAAAGCACAGGATACTGGCCTTAGACAGTTAAGGTGCATATCAAAGGAATGATGTCAATGAGCCCAGACTCTTTCATCTCCCCATACACAGAAAAGCACTAAATTCATTAACTTGAGATGTCCGGTTTTCTTTAATTAACAGTAATCTTTTGATGTTCCGACTACCTGGGTTTTGTTGCAAAAACTCCTATGTATCCTGGTTCCTCCCTTAGCTCCTCAGAGCATCCCTCAGGGCTGAGAGGCTGCCTGCCACCCACCTCCCCTCCACAGGGTGAAGTCCTCAGAAAGTCCACAAATAAAACATAATTCTCAACTTTTAGGTTGTGCATTTTTTTTCAGTTGACACACAACTTCACATGTCCTGGTAATGTCAAAGTAACAAGAGTACATGGAAAACAATATTCAGTCTTCAGACTGCAAGTCAGAAAGACAAATAGGTGTTAGATAAATAGAGAGTTAGGGAGAATTCATGTATAATACATTATATGGACCAGAAAGTGGGCAGAGCTGTCTAAGCTAGATCAAGATCAAAAGAAATGGTATGGCAGCCAAGCAAACACTAAAGCACAAGAAAAAACAAAGAAATAAAGAGGGAGAAATAGAGACAAGGAGGAAGTAAGAAAGGGAGGGGAGAGGCAAATAAAGGGTATAATCAGAAAGAAGGAAAGAATATAATCCACAGAAGACAAGACAAATTCCCTGTGAGTGCTTCTTGCTACAAAAGAATATAAGAAGAACATGAATTCAGTAAAGCACTAACTCAAAGTGAAAATGAAGAGGTAGTGGAGTGAAATGAAAAGGGAGATTGTGGAACTAAGGAAACAAAGTAGGGATCAAAATAACATCATTATAGAAATAGTAAGCAGAAACAGTGACTGACATGGAATTATTGGCATAGACTGACAAATTGCTGACATAGAATGAAGGCTTGGGTTAATCATAGTATAGAAGGGTAGAAAGTTTTCCTCGACCCTCTTAGGTCCCTGGCTGGGTCTGAAAATTAAACTGACAAAGACAGATTAACAAGAGAAAAGCATACAAGTTTTATTGAATTTTTACATGTACATGGGAGACTTCACAAGACACCCAAAGAAATAACCAAAGCAGGAAGCTTTTATGTCTTCTAGACAAAGAAACAATACATTTGTGAAGAATTGACAAGAGAAAGGGATTTGAGCTAGGAGTAGCCTAACTAGGGCTAGTTAGTCCTTCTCTTCCTTAACTAGGAAGATAAAAGTTAGTTTACCAAGGTTTGTCTGCAGGATCCTCAGGTTGGTCTCTGGGCTAAGTTTCTGTCTCCAGTTATAGGAGACTTTATTTCCCACCTTTAGGCAGAAAAGGGGAAGCTTCCTCTGCATTTACTACTTCTCGATTGCTTTCATCTCAAAATAATTTTTATGTCAAAGAGGCATATTTTGGGGTGACATATTCTGGTTTCCTTCAATAGCAAATGAAAGCAAAAGTGTAAAAGCAATTGAGAGGATACACAGGAACAAAGACAATAATTGATGTCCATAAGATAAAGAATTCAATGAAGGCAACAGAGAAGATAGTAAAAAACAAAATAGAAAAAAATTTTCACAACACAAAAGAAGAACTAAACCTGAAGTTCAAAGGGGGCACACAACTGACAGGATACTGTGACATTCTCAAGAAGATATTAATTCCAACAGTAAAGAAGGATTCCTTCAGGCATGGGGAGCGAGATACCCAAAGGGATGTGAACAAAGCTGTGCTCAGGCTTCCAAAAAACAATATTCAATGCCAGAAGCCAAGGAGCAATGCCTATAATATTCTCAGGCCTGGAGAGATTACCACAAGTGTGACAGATACAGCCAAATAATCCTCCAGCATGAACACAGAGATACATGTTTTCCAACAGAAAATAACAGAAGAAATGTAGCACCCAACAGCACAGCGGGGAGGAAAAAGTGGGATTCTGGACCACAAAATACAATCAGACAAAAGAGTGGAGAAGCTGTGATTTTAAAATTATACAACACTTGACAGAAAGTGTAACCCGGGAACTTTGCAACTAGACAATTTGCCCTTCGAGTATGATGCTAAGGGGTGAACTGGGGAATAAAATTCCTATAAGTTCTTCTTGAAAAATATTACTTATAAATAAATCCAACTCAATAAAAGAAAGAACAACATTTAAAAAAAAAGACACATACGTGGAGAAACCTTGATCAAAAAAAAATTAGTGGTAAGCATTAGCCCATCTATTTAAGCATCTAAGACTAAAGACCAAGGTAATTGTGGTTACAGAACAGGATGTAAATCATCAGCTTTGACAATTTAAAACAATCAAATAAGTAATGAGAACTCAGAGCAGCAGAAGTAGAAGAATGCACCTTTCCTCATGGGTCACAGTAGGGAGTCCACTGCTCCATCCAAAACTGAAAACTGAAATTTAAAAAAGCAAAACGATCCCCAACCTTTTCATCTTTTTTTTTCCCCTTAATTTCAGAAGCACTATTTTAGGAACTATTATCACATGTGGTGAAGAAACGTGTGTCTGATGTTCAGCAGTTCCTGCTGTTTCCCTTCACTTCTTCTGTTAAATTCAAGTAAAATTGAACTTAATATGTTTTAAATATAGCTTTCATTTTTATGAAAGTGCTTTCATTTATATAAAATTAGTTCTCTCCCTTTTCCTCTATGGATATATTCACAAAGACACATGTAAGAAGGAAAATATATATACATTTGGGAAGTGATGTGTACCTAATACAAATGAGGGTTATTCTAGATTAGGGATTAGCAAACCACAGCCTACAAGGCCAAATCTGGCCCTAAATAAAGTTTTATTGGAACATAGTCACACCTCTTCATTTACATGTTATCTATGGCTGCTTTTCTGCTACAAGGGCAGAATTCAGTTGTAATAACAGAGACCATTGGGCCTCCAAAAGTGAAAATATTTACCATCTACATATCTGCAGAAAGTTTGGTGATCCCTGCATATAGATGGTGAGATTTGGGGGTGTGACGTGTTTTTTGGGTTTTTACCTTTTTTGTTATTTGTTGTATTGCATAGAATTTTCAATAAGTATTGTAATTTTTAATAAACCAATGAAACTACTTTGTATTTTAAAAATAACACCCTTCACTTGTGAGGTTTAGGCTAAATGACCTTCTGGCTCACCTGGAGCTTCATGCCCTTCTGTCTGAGAGACTGGTGTTTCCACAGAGAAGACTCAACATACGGCTGGCTGTCAGCTACGGGAATCTGGGCCAGTCTGTCAGGTCCCCATCTGAAGAAGGCAGCTGTGAGACAGGAGGGAAGGGGGCAGGACACAGCCTTTAAAAGAATGACATAGCCGTTGAAGATATGACAAAAAGTCAGAACTAACTAAAAAATAATTATTAACTAACTAACCAATATGGCAGAAGATTCAACCTCCAGTAGACCTCATTATATGCTCGTTGTAATACATTAGCATATGCTAAATGACACACCCACAGGTGCGATGACAGTTCCGAGGCCGACCATAAAAGGCCAAAATGTGGCCCAATTCCTGGAAATCCCCACCTCTCCTCCAAAATGGTTGGAATAATCCTCCCACTTGTTAGCCTATGAAATTACCCAGCCCACAAAAACTAACCACCCCATATTTCAGGGCCACTCTCGCCTTCTGAGATGGACTACATTCTGTCTATGGAATGTGTATCTCTCTAAATAAATCCACTGCTTACCTATCACTTTGTCTCTCACTGAATTCTTTCTGTGACAAGACATAAAGAACTTGAGCTTCATTAAGTCCTGAGACCAGGTGGGCAACTTCAATTAAAAGACAGTGAGTGAAGGAGGAAACGTTTCCACACACTAGGGAGCCCCTTCACGGGCGGAGACTGCGGGTGGCGGAGGGGGAAGGCTTCGGGGCCGCGGACGAGAGCACAGCAACAGCGCTGCGAAGGGCAAAGCGGTGAGATTCCCGCACAGAGGATCGGTGCCGAACAGCACTCACCAGGCCGAGAGGCTTGTCTGCTCACCCGCTGGGGCGGGCGGGGCTGGGAGCTGAGGCTCGGGCTTCGGTCGGAGCGCCAGGCGAGGACTGGAGTGGGCGGCATAAACACAGCCTGCAGGGGGTTGGTGCACCACGGCTAGCCAGGAGGGAGTCCAGGGAAAAGTCTGGGCCTGCCGAAGAGGCAAGAGACTTTTTCTTCCCTCTTTGTTTCCTGGTGCGCGAGGAGAGGGGATTAAGAGCGCTGCTTAAAGGAGCTCCAGAGACAGGCGCGAGCTGCGGCTAAAAGCGCGGACTCCAGAGACGGGCATGAGACGCTAAGGCTGCTGCTGCCGCCACCAAGGGGCCTGTGTGCGAGCACAGGTCACTCTCCACACCCCTCTTCCGCGGAGCCTGTGCAGCCCGCCACTGCCAGGGTCCCGGCATCCAGGGACAACTTCCGCCGGAAGAATGCACGGCGGCCTCAGGCTGGCGCAACGTCTCGCCGGCCTCTGCCGCCGCAGGCCCGCCCCGCACTCCGTGCCCCTCCCTCCCGCCCCGCCTGAGTGAGCCAGAGCTCCCGAATCAGCGGCTCCTTTAACCCTCCGTTGTCTGAGCGAAGAACAGACCCCCTCCGGCGACCTACACGCAGAGGCGGGGCCAAATCCAAAGCTGAGCCCCTGGGAGCTGTGAGAACAAAGAAGAGAAAGGGAAATCTCTCCCAGCAGCCTCAGAAGCAGCGGATTAAAGCTCCACAATCAACTTGATGTACCCTGCATCTGTGGAATACATGAATAGACAACCAATCATCCCAAATTAAGGATGTGGACTTTGAGAGCAAGATTATTTCTTTCCCTTTTCCTCTTTTTGTGAGTGTGTATGTGTATGCTTAGGTTTGAGATTTTGTCTGTATAGCTTTGCTTCCACCATTGGTCCTAGGGTTCTATCCGTCCGTTTTCTTTTTTAAAATTTTTTTCTTTTTTTCTCTTAATAATTATTTTTTTATTTTAATAACTTTATTATATTTTATCTTATTTTATTTTACTTTATCTTCTTTCTTTTTTCCTTCCTTCCCTCCTTCCTTCCTTCCTCCCTCCCTCCCTCCCTCCTTTCTTTCTTTCTTTCTTTCTTTCTTTCTTTCTTTCTTTCTTTCTTTCTTTCTTTCTTTCTTCTTCTACTACTTCTTTCTTTCTACTTTTTCTCCCTTTTATGCTGAGCCGTGTGGATGAAAGGCTCTTGGTGCTGCAGCCAGGAGTCAGTGCTGTGCCTCTGAGGTGGGAGAGCCAACTTCAGGACACTGGTCCACAAGAGACCTCCCAGCTCCACATAATATCAAATGGCGAAAATCTCCCAGAGATCTCCATCTCAACACCAGCACCCAGCTTCACTCAACGACCAGCAAGCTACAGTGCTGGACGTACTATGCCAAACAACTAGCAAGACAGGAACACAACCCCACCCATTAGCAGAGAGACTACCTAAAATCATAATAAGTCCACAGACACCCCAAAACACACCACCACACGTGGAACTGCCCACCAGAAAGACTAGATCCAGCCTCATCCACCAGAACACAGGCACTAGTCCCATCCACCAGGAAGCCTACACAACCCACTGAACCAACCTTAGCCACTGGGGACAGTCACCAAAAACAACAGGAACTATGAACCTGCAGCCTGAAAAAAGGAGACCCCAAACACAGATAAGCAAAATGAGAAGACAGAAAAACACAAAGCAGATGAAGGAGCAAGATAAAAACCCACCAGACCTAACAAATGAGGAGGAAATAGGCAGTCTACCTGAAAAAGAATTCAGAATAATGATAGTAAAGATGATCCAAAATCTTGGAAATAGAATAGACAAAATGCAAGAAACATTTGACAAGGACCTAGAAGAACTAAAGATGAAACAAACACTGATGAACAACACAATAAATGAAATGAAAAATACTCTAGATGGGATCAATAGCAGAATAACTGAGGCAGAAGAATGGATAAGTGACCTGGAAGGTAAAATAGTGGAAATAACTACTGCAGAGCCGAATAAAGAAAAAAGAATGAAAACAACTGAGGACAGTCTCAGAGACCTCTGGGACAACATTAAACGCACCAACATTCAAATTATAGGGGTTCCAGAAGAAGAAGAGAAAAAGAAAGGGACTGAGAAAATATTTGAAGAGATTATAGTTGAAAACATCCCTAATATGGGAAAGGAAATAGTTAATCAAGTCCAGGAAGCACAGAGAGTCCCATACAGGAAAAATCCAAGGAGTAACACACCAAGACACATATTAATCAAACTGTCAAAAATTAAATACAAAGAAAACATATTAAAAGTAGCAAGGGAAAAAAAACAAATAACACACAAGGGAATCCCCATAAGGTTAACAGCTGATCTTTCAGCAGAAACTCTGCAAGCCAGAAGGGACTGACAGGACATATTTAAAGTGATGAAGGAGAAAAACCTGCAACCAACATTACTCTGCCCAGCAAGGATCTCATTCAGATTTGATGGAGAAATTAAAACCTTTACAGACAAGCAAAAGCTGAGAGAGTTCAGCACCACCAAACGAGCTTTACAACAACTGCTAAAGGAACTTCTCTAGGCAAGAAACACAAGAGAAGGAAAAGACCTACAATAACGAGCCCAAAACAATAAAGAAAATGGGAATAGGAACATACATATCGATAATTACCTTAAATGTAAATGGACTAAATGCTCCCACCAAAAGACACAGATTGGCTGAATGGATACAAAAACAAGACCCATATATTTGCTGTCTACAAGAGACCCACTTCAGACCTAGAGACACATACAGACTGAAAGTAAGGGGATGGAAAAAGATATTTCATGCAAATGGAAACCAAAAGAAACCTGGAGTAGCAATTCTCATATCAGACAAAATAGACTTTAAAATAAAGACTATTAGAAGAGACAAAGAAGGACACTACATAATGATCAAGGGATCGATCCAAGAAGAAGATATAACAATTGGAAATATTTATGCACCCAACATAGGAGCACCTCAATACATGAGGAAAATACTAACAGCCATAAAAGGGGAAATCGACAGTAACACATTCATAGTAGGGGACTTTAACACCCCACTTTCAACAATGAACAGATCATCCAAAATGAAAATAAATACGGAAACACAAGCTTTAAATGATACAATAAACAAAATGGACTTAATTGATATTTATAGGACATTCCATCCAAAAACAACAGAATACACATTCTTCTCAAGTGCTCATGGAACAGTCTCCAGGATAGATCATATCTTGGGTCACAAATCAAGCCTTGGTAAATTTAAGAAAATTGAAATTGTATCAAGTATCTTTTCCGACCACAATGCTATGAGACTAGATATCAATTACAGGAAAACATCTGTAAAAACTACAAACACATGGAGGCTAAACAATACACTACTTAATAACGAGTGATCACTGAAGAAATCAAAGAGGAAATTAAAAAATACCTAGAAACAAATGACAATGGAGACACGACGACCCAAAATCTATGGGATGCAGCAAAAGCAGTTCTAAGAGGGAAGTTTATAGCAATACAATCCTACCTTAAGAAACAGGAAACATCGTGAATAAACAACCTAACCTTACACCTATAGCAATTAGAGAAAGAAGAACAAAAAAACCCCAAAGTTAGCAGACGGAAAGAAATCACAAAGACCAGATCAGAAATAAATGAAAAAGAAATGAAGGAAACGATAGCAAAGATCAATAAAACTAAAAGCTGGTTCTTTGAGAAGATAAACACAATTGATAAACCATTAGCCAGACTCATCAAGAAAAAAAGGGAAAAGACTCAAATCAATAGAATTAGAAATGAAAAAGGGGAAGTAACAACTGACACTGCAGAAATACCAAAGATCATGAGAGATTACTACAAGCAACTCTATGCCAATAAAATGGACAACCTGGAAGAAATGGATAAATTCTGAGAAATGCACCACCTACCAAGACTGAATCACGAAGAAATAGAAAATATGAACAGACCAATCACAAGCACTGAAATTGAAACTGTGATTAAAAATCTTCCAACAAAAAAAAGCCCAGGACCAGATGGCTTCACAGACGAATTCTATCAAACATTTAGAGAAGAGCTAACACCTATCTTTCTCAAACTCTTCCAAAATACAGCAGAGAGAGGAACACTCCCAAACTCATTCTACGAGGCCACCATCACCCTGATACCAAAACCAGACAAGGATGTACAAAGAAAGAAAACTATAGGCCAATATCACTGATGAACATAGATGCAAAAATCCTCAACAAAATACTAGCAAACAGAATCCAACAGCACATTAAACGGATCGTACATCATGATCAACTGCGGTTTATTCCAGGAATGCAAGGATTCTTCAATATACGCAAATCAATCAACGTGATACACCATATTAAAAAATGGAAGGAAAAAAAACATATGATCATCTCAATAGATGCAGATAAAGCTTTCGACAAAATTCAACACCCGTTTATGATGCAGAAAGGAGGCATAGAGGGAACTTTCCTCAACATAATAAAGGCCATATATGACAAACCCACAGCCAACATCATCCTCAATGGTGAAAAACTGAAACCTTTCAAGACAAGGTTGCCCACTCTCACCACTCTTATTTAACATAGCTTTGGAAGTTTTAGCCACAGCAATCAGAGAAGAAAAGGAAATAAAAGGAATCCAAATTGGAAAGGAAGAAGTAAAGCTGTCACTGTTTGCAGATGACATGATACTATACATAGAGAATCCTAAAGATGCTACCAGAAAACTACTAGAGCTAATCAATGAATTTGGTAAAGTAGCAGGATACAAAATTAATGCACAGAAATGTGTGGCATTCCTATACATTAATGATGAAAAATCTGAAAGTGAAATCAAGAAAACACTCCCATTTACCATTGCAACAAAAAGAATAACATATCTAGGAATAAACCTACCTAAGGAGACAAAAGACCTGTATGCAGAAAATTATAAGACACTGATGAAAGAAATTAAAGATGATACAAATAGATGGAGAGATATACCATGTTCTTGGATTGGAAGAATCAACATTGTGAAAATGACTCTACTACCTAAAGCAATCTACAGATTCAATGCAATCCCTATCAAACTACCACTGGCATTTTTCACAGAACTAGAACAAAAAATTTCACAATTTGTATGGAAACACAAGAGACCCCAAATAGCCAAAGCAATCTTGAGAAAGAAAAACGGAGCTGGAGGAATCAGGCTCCCTGACTTCAGACTATACTACTAAGCTACAATAATCAAGACCGTATGGTATTGGCACAAAAGCAGAAAGATAGATCAATGGTACAGGATAGAAAGCCCAGAGATAAACCCACGAACATATGGTCACCTTATCTTTGATAAAGGAGGCAGGAATGTACAGTGGAGAAAAGAGAGCCTCTTCAGTAAGTGGTGCTGGGAAAACTGGAGAAGTACATGTAAAAGTATGAGATTAGATCACTCCCTAACACCATACACAAAAATAAGCTCAAAATGGATTAAATACCTAAGTGTAAGGCCAGACACTATAAAACTCTTAGAGGAAAACATAGGCAGAACACTCTATGACATAAATCACAACAAGATCCTTTTTGACCCACCTCCTAGGGAAATGGAAATAAAAACAAAAATAAACAAATGGGACCTAATGAAACTTCAAAGCTTTTGCACAGCAAAGGAAACCATAAACAAGACCAAAAGACAACCTTCAGAATGGGAGAAAATATTTGCAAATGAAGCAACTGACAAAGGATTAATCTCCAAAATTTATAAGCAGCTCATGCAGCTCAATAACAAAAAACAATCAACCCAATCCACAAATGGGCAGAAGATCTAAATAGACATTTCTCCAAAGAAGATATACAGACTGCCAACAAACACATGAAAGAATGCTCAACATCATTAATCATTAGAGAAATGCAAATCAAAACTACAATGAGATATCATCTCACACCAGTCAGAATGGCCATCATCAAAAAATCTAGAAACAATAAATGCTGGAGAGGGTGTGCAGAAAAGGGAACACTCTTGCACTGTTGGTGGGAATGTAAATTGATACAGCCACTGTGGGAAACAGTATGGAGGTTCCTTAAAAAACTACAAATAGAACTACCATATGACCAAGCAATCCCACTACTGGGCATATACTCTGAGAAAACCATAATTCAAAAAGAGTCATGTACCAAAATGTTCATTGCAGCTCTATTTACAATAGCCCGGAAATGGAAACAACCTAAGTGTCCATGATCGGATGAATGGATAAAGAAGATGTGGCACATATATACAATGGAATATTACTCAGCCATAAAAACAAACGAAATTGAGCTATTTGTAATGAGGTGGATAGACCTAGAGTCTGTCATACAGAGTGAAGTAAGTCAGAAAGAGAGAGACAAATACCGTATGCTAACACATATATATGGAATTTAAGGGAAAAAATGTCATGAAGAACCTAGGGGTAAGACAGGAATAAAGACACAGACCTACTAGAGAATGGACTTGAGGATATGCGGAGGGGGTAGGGTAAGCTGTGACAAAGCGAGAGAGGCATGGACATATATACACTACCAAACGTAAGGTAGATAGCTAGTGGGAAGCAGCCGCATAGCACAGGGAGATCAGCTCGGTGCTTTGTGACCGCCTGGAGGGGAGGGATAGGGAGGGTGTGAGGGAGGGAGACGGAAGAGGGAAGAGATATGGGAACATAGGTATATGTATAGCTGATTCACTTTGTTATAAAGCATAAACTAACACACCATTGTAAAGCAATTATATTCCAATAAAGATGTTAAAAAAATAAAAATAAAAAAAAAGACAGTGGGTTCAAGCCCCAGGTCATGGGTTTAATTCCCAATCAGAGTTTCGTCTGGGTTCGAATCCCATCTGAGTTGTGCGGTTTCAGTTGTGTCACTGATTTTGGCAAATAATTTGAGAGTACTGTCCAAATAATAAGAAAATAGATAGGGGAAGGCAGGGGAAGAGAAATTTTTTTTCTATTTAGCATTTGCCAAAATCACAGCCTTCAGCAAATATCACATAACTCATTAAAAATTTCCTCATTTACTGAAACTAAAATGGAAGTGGCCCAAGAATCCGAAGAAAAGCTAATCAATCCTGCTCATGTGTTTAAAATCTCTTTCTCAACAGCATGTTAAATTCCCCATGCCCAAATAAAGGCATTTTCTCAAGAGTCACCTCATAAAATGTTTCAGAATTCACACAATCCAAAGAAGGATGGTCAGAACCTGTGAAATACCGTCTGATTCACTTGTGAGAGAGAGAGGTTGTCACACCGACAGCTGAGAGGAGAGAAAAGCTGCCCAGACGTGTCCATCACTTTGAGCTTCGCCCTTCAGCCTCTGGGCCACCCTCTGCACAGAGCTTTTCCACCAGGCAAACCTCCCTGATGATTTAAGCAGCCAAAGCAATCCCAGTGCAGGACGTAGGCTTGTCCCCGTTCTGCGTATCAGTTCACCCAGCATAAATTATTAATTAATTGCAGAGCATTCCAAGGGCATGGAGGCCTCATTCTGCAGGATGAGCTAGCTATCAGCCACTGGAAACAAGGAGAAAACTTAAGACCTATGAATTACAGGTTTCATGATTCAAGATGTTTTCTGTCTTAAAATAATCATTAATGTTGATTTTATTCCCTCATTGAATAAATGTGCATATTCCCAGAACAGTAAATCTCCCCAACAGCAGCCAGAATAAAAAGGGCTCCAACAGAAACCTTCTGCTTCCTTCCTGATTAGAAAGCAACTTTATTTTTTTCAAGAAAAGAAAAAAATTTATATTAAGGATCATTTTTACTAGAAAGGGTAACTGATCAACTATATCTAAAATCAGAAACTGCAAAAATTTTTCTTCATACATCTTCAGGTTTCTTACACAATCAGAAAGTTTTAAAATCATTTTTTATAGGTAAAAATTGAATTAGTTGGATATGCAACACAAGTTGAAGTTGTCTAAGAAAAGTGCTTATAGGGCTTCCCTGGTGGCACAGTGGTTAAGAATCTGCCTGCCAATTCAGGGTACATGAGTTCAGCCCTGGTCCGGGAAGATCCCACATGCCGCTGAGCAACTAAGCCCATGCGCCACAACTACTGAGCCTGCACTCTAGAGCCCGTGAGCCACAACTCCTGAAGCCCGTGCACCACAACTACTGAAGCCTGCGTGGCTAGAGCCCATCCTCCGCAAACAAGAGAAGCCACCATAATGAGAAGCCCGCACACCGCAACAAAGAGTAGCCCCCACTCGCCACAACTAGAGAAAACCCGCAATGAAGACCCAACGCAGCCAAAAATAAATAAAATAAATTTTTTTTTAAAGTGCTTATAAATTCTTGTCATGAAACAAAAAGCTAGAAGAGGGCTTCCTTAGTGGCACAGTGGTTAAGAATCTGCCTGCCAATGCAAGGGACATGGGTTCAGGCCCTGGTCTGGGAAGATCTCACATGCCACGGAGCAACTAAACCCTTGCACCACAACTACTGAGCATGAGCTCTAGAGCCTGCAAGCCACAACTACTGAGCCTACATGCCACAACTACTGAAGCCGGTGTGCCTAGAGCCTGTGCTCCGCAGCAAGAGAAGCCACGATAATGAGAAGTCCGCGCACCCCAACAGAGTAGCCCCCGCTCACCACAACTAGAGAAAGACCACACACAGCAATGAAGACCCAACACAGCCATAAATAAATACATAAATATATAAATAATTTTTTAAAAAAACTAGAAGGTATTTCTTTTGGAGAATTTACAATTTTTTTCTCAAATTTTACAGTTCCTCCTTATCTTATTATCAGTCATCCAGATGCTCAATGAAATCTAGGATATTCTCCCAAATATGTAAAGTTCTCCACCCTGTCTTGCCTCCACTACCCCATCCCCATTCCCCAAAGTCCTCTATTGAAAAAAAGAAAAAGACAAACATGACAATCTTTTTAAAGAAGAAAGAGAGGAAATGCAGATGTGTTTCAAAATGTCATCCTTCAACTGAACCACAAAAATGCTGAGGTCCAGTTAGGGAGGCCAGCCTATCTACAGAGGTACATTTCTCCATGAATACGCAGGACAATTGCTCTGCAAATCAGCCAAGATATTAAGAGCAATTCAAAAACAAACAACTTATTATTCTGGATCAGAAATCCAATCCTGGGGATGAGAAAAATGGGTGAAGGAGGTCAAAAGATACAAACTTCCAGTCATAAAGTAAATAAGTCCTAGAAATATAATGTACAGCATGGTGACTATAATTAACAATACTGTGTTGCATATTAGAAAGTTGTTAAGAGAGTAGATTTTAAAAGTTATCATCACAAGAATAAAAATCTGTGACTACATAAGATGACAGATGTCAACTAGACTTACTGTGGTGATCATTTCACAATGTATACAAGTATGGAATCATTATGTTGTACACCTGAAACTAATATAATGTTATATTCAATTATATCTCAATTTTAAAAAGAAAAAAAATCTAATCATATTGCTAAAGCCCAGATATTCCATGGTCCATTCATCATTTAAGTCAAACTAAAACATTCCCAAAGGAAAAAAGCCAACTGAGAGAAAATGTTTGGGGTTTCAAGCCTAAGGAAGCAAGGTCTACATATCTAACTTTACTCTTTGCCTGTCTAGACATCTTCTTTTGTGTGCTGAACATTTTGAATGATATGTTGTAGAGACTCTGAATTTTGTTGTATTCCTCTAAGAAGTGTGACAACTTGTTCTGACAAGCAGTTAAATGCTAAGAGGTCATCTTGATCCTGTTCAGTCTTGGGTTTGGGCCTTTTTAAGGCAGGGCTATTTCATCTTTGGTGTCAATGCTATGGCATGCATGCCCCTTATTCCTAGGACACAGTCCTTTCTCCTGAGATGAGCCTTTCTGGGGACTCAAATAAGTGTTCAGCTCCACTTTAGCTGGATCCGAACACCAACATCTCCCTAACATGTGCAACTTCTAAAATCACTGTTCACCTTTCAGTCCTCTAGAAGCTGTTCTCAATTGACTTTGTAGAGTCTCATTCAGTGCATATGTAGCTGAAGATTTGGCAAAGGACTTGAAGGAAGTCCCTAAACAGATTTCTGGGTCTGTTTCTCTTCAGCTCCCTCCTCTCTGGTACCCAAACCTGCAAGTTCCTCGGCCTTAGCAACTTTGACCTTCTGACTTTTCATCCTTCCCGCAGCCAGACTCCTTACAGTAGAGAAAATGCCTCAGGCGAAAAGTTGGCGTGAAAGAGGACTTCACCTTGCATACTTCCCTCCTCTCAAGAGCTGCAGCCCTCTGACACTCACTGCCTGAGAATAGTTGCTCATATATTTTGCCCCATTTTATAGCTGTTAACAGTAAAAAAATAAACCTATGACTCTGTCTTGGCAAGAACGGGAAGTTCGATGTATGTTAACATGCCAATAATGTTCATTGTTCTAAGCATAACAAAGACCTCTAAGCTGAAGTCACCAACAATCAGGTTTTTGTTGTTGTTGTTGTTGTTGTTTTTAATTGAGGTATAGTTGATTTACAATATTGTATTAATTTCAGCTGTAAAGTGATTCAGTTATACACACGTATTTTTTTTTCCAGATTCTTTTCCCTTATTACATTCCCTAGTTGTCATTTAAGCTCTCCGAATCTCAGTTTTCAACTCAGTAAAATAAGCTAAGCTACACTATCACTGATGTCCCTTCTGGCTCTAGCACTTTATGACCCTTCTACTTCCACTATGTATGCTGGCTTAATGAGATGCACTACTTCAGGGGATCAAACCAGCAGTTCTTTGCAAAGAAAAAGTCCTTTCTGAAGCTCTTAGCCCATAAGAAATTCGTTGGGCCTCCAAACCCTCCAGCAGTCCTCTCCATTCTTGAACAATGGTGTACGGGGGTCCAGGTCAGCACAGAGGGTGGGAATCTACAAGCAGAGCGTGGCAGACCAAGTCAGACTTCAGAGCCCAACAGACCCAATTTCCAAGCTCCTATATAGAGAGGTCCTTTCACTTCACCTCTCTGAACCTGCTTCTTCATCTATGAAATGGCCAGAATAATGCTACCTTGCAGGGCTATTTTGGAGATCAAATGAGCTAAGCTGCTAATGTATATGTTTGGAGGTAACCCACTGAAGACTTTTTTCCTACTGATATTTAAAGATGCACAGAGACCTCTGGAAAATTGCAACTCATACATTAAGTTTTGAAATTCCTTCCCCACCCGCCCATCGGCACCATCCCCCTTGCATGACTGCCATTATCACCACCACTGCATGGAGGGGGCAAGAGCAGTAATCAGTAGTCAGTAGTACCCCCAAAGTGGTGTCTCATTGCCTATACCCTTCCTTAGGAAGGAATCAGATTTGGTTTTTTTCACTTTAAATGAAAAACAATTGGGAAGGCTTTGATCAATGAACATTATCTCCAGAAGGGAATGGAATACATTTTTTAGATTTTGAGAACTGCAAAGGAAAACCACCTCAGCACCTGGTCTCCTCAATGTCTTTAACCACCTGCCCAAAATATTCTCAGAACTACAGGGAGGCAGGGTTTCAGATCCTCGGGGGAGGTCCCATGAGCCATTCAGGGGTGTTCAGCCCTAGAGGAAAAGGACTGAGGACAGAGAGCTGCTCCAGAGAATCCACCGAGTGAGGCCCAGAGGGGGGAAAACCAGCCTTCCTCTGAAGGGCACCAACCTGCAATTGGTGATGGGGCAGGGGCCACACGGTCAAATGGATGGGGATAATCTGTGTTCAGCAGCGCCCCCAAGTGTCAAGAAGTAGCCACTACAGAGAGCTGGCCAACGCTAAGATTTTCCCACACTCGAAAATGGAAGTTTGTAGTAATTTCTTCTCAGTCCACAAATGTTTCAAGAAGTTTATGGATGATCCAAAAAGGAGAGGAAATCCCACGGCTGTGATCATCAGCTTTCTGCCAATCTAGTGGCTGGACACCTGGGCCTATGTGTTCTGCATCAGCTCCCACCTACATATTACAGGCATGCAGACCAGAAAAAGGGCTCATCACATGGCAGGTACTCAACAAATTCTTAATATCAACAAATGTGAGCTAAACTACATAAGGACAAATGCATATATATATATATATATATATATATATATATATATATATATGTATATATATATATGATGGAGGCAGGACTTAGTCAAAATGATGTTCACTAAAATATAAGCTTTGTAAAGATAGAATTTTTCTCACTTTGTCCACTGCTCGTTCCCCAGAATTTAGAGCAATGCCTGACATGCACAGATTAACAAATATTTGTTAAATTTCATGTTAAACAAATGGAAGGGAAGGCAGGACTTCTTATAAGTGTCCAACGACTATGTCCTGATCCCTTTACTGTCCATTATATTTATCAGCAGCTTGAAAAAAGACCTAGAAAGCCCACTTATCAAATTAGCTGACAACATTAAGCTGGGAAAAATAGTTACTATGCTGAATAACTTGCATTAAAATACTGGGAAAAAAAGAACTCAAGCTAGAAAACTGGGCTGCAACCAACAAGATGAAATGTAATTCATACAGATTTCCACAGACAGGCTGAAAAAGTCAAATGTACAATTTCAGGACAGAGAAGGCCTGGCTTCACAGAAGTCTCAGAGGAAAGGACTTAAGCAACAAGGCCTGTATTAGCAACACTTGACACTATCACAACACTCATGCATGACAGATGGCCTCGTTGGAAGGGAGGGTCAAGAATAATGGTGAAGTGGTGGAGTAGTTCTATGGTGTCACGTATAGAATGTCACATTCATCTGGGGTATCACTTGGGACCAATGGGGTGGGCCCAGAGAGGAATGCATAAAATAATGAGTGAGGAATCTTGAAAATGTATCATCTGAGGACAGTTAAAAACAAGAACAAGGGTTCGTTGCAGAAAAGAAAAGGCTCCTGGAGGGACAAGACTGTGTTTTCCAATACTAGTAGAACTGCCTTTGGTTCTGTATACACCCAACAGACAAAACTAAGGCTAGTAGATAGAAATTACAAGGCTTTAGAAGAGCTTCTCACAATCTAAAGCTGTTTGGAAATGGAATTAGCTGTCTTGGGAAGTTGTGGTTCCCAGTCACTAAAAGGAAAGAGAGGAGAATGTATTTGTATTTGTATTTGTATTTGCTGAGCACGTGCTGCGTGTCAGGCACTGGACTAGAAGATTTGTGTGATCTTAGTTCTTCCCCACATTCATCCTGTGATATAAGCATTTATTATTGATATAGAATCCTTATATTCAAAACTACCCACCTGTAGATGGGTGGTTAATTGGGAAAAAAAATAAAGCACGGAATCATAAAAGACGATACGTACATAACTCAAATATTCAATTTCGACTTAATACATATGAATGTTCTTTCATTCCCCAGCTTTGGTGTTGACCCAAGGCCTTTCTTTGAGGATAGATCTGCTGATTGGATCCACATGGTCTTTCTCTCATAAACTCCACCTATATGTAGTGATCATGATTTCCAGTTTCTATTTCTTTAAAGTGGAGCAAGAATTTAAACCCTCTTAAGAAGCAATCTAAATTGGAGACTTTTTCCAGGTTTTCACCACACCTTGATACCTATCTCCTCTACACCTAATTTAAAAGTCAGTTTTTACTACTGGAATCTAGCAATTCTACTCCTGGTTATACACCCAAAGGAAATAAAATCACTATCTTGAAGAGATCTCTGCACTCCCAAGTTCATTGCAGCATTATTTGCAATAGTCAAGACATGGAAACCACCTGGATCGATTGATAGATGAATAGATAAAGAAAATGTGATATACATGTCTTATGCTAAATGAAATAAGTCAGACAGAGGAAGAAATACTGTATGATATCACTTACACGTGGAATCTAAAAAAGAAACTCACAGGCGCAGAGAGTATGTTAGTGGTTGCCAGGGGGTTGGAGCAGGGGAAATGGGGAGCTGTTTGTCTGAAGGGTACGAACTCCCAGTTATAAGATGAATACGTTCCAAGGATGTAATGTACAGCATGGTGACTATAGTTAACAATACTGTATTATATGTTTGAAAGTTAAGAGAGTAGACCTTAAAAGTTCTCACCATAAAAAAAAAATAGGGCTTCCCTGGTGGCGCAGTGGTTGAGAGTCCACCTGCCGATGCAGGGGACACGGGTTCGTGCCCTGGTCCGGGAAGATCCCACATGCCGCAGAGCGGCTAGGCCCATAAGCCATGGCCGCTGAGCCAGCATGTCCGGAGCCTGTGCTCCGCAGTGAGAGAGGCCACGACAGTGAGAGGCCCACATAACGCAAAAAAAAAATAATAAAATAAAAATAAAATAAAATAAAATAAAAGTGTAACCATGTGAGGTGATGTATGTTAACTAGATTTTGTGGTAATCATTTCACAACGTATACATATATGAAATCATCATGTGTACACCTTAAACTTACACAATGTTATTTGTCAATTCTATCTCAATAAAGCTGGGTGGGGGAAGCCAGTTTCTTATCAACTCACCCCAGAACAAACAAAGCAATGGCAGGACCCCAGAATCTGGGTATTTGATTCATTTCCCCAGTGATCCAGGGGAAGCCATGAACTGAGGACCCTGGAACCTCAAAGGTGGACCAGCCCTGTAATCTCACCTAAGAGGAACTTGGCCTAGGAGGTTGCTGAAACTGCCCAAAGGCTTCAACGCTGCAGCTTCCCCTCACTTTTCACCGCCTCGCCCTCTGCAAGTCTTGGGTGGAAGAAGCTCCCCCTTCCCCGCCCCACCCCCGACCCCTCAGAAAGAAAGGCCCTGGGGGCTCCAGCTGGTAAGTGAAAGAAAACGACAAGCTCTCCATCAAATCCAATCCCTTTCTTAGGTTCTGGGGTCTCGCCCCGTCCCCGGACACCCTTGCCTGATGGACACAACCTTGCTCTTTGCCTCGCCACCCTCACTCACATCCTGGTCTGCCTAAATCAACCCAGCTTCTCCCTCGGATTCTTTCGTGCAATACACCCCCTGCTTGCAGCTAAGGGGCTCTTAGCCGGGAGACATTCTAATAGGAAAGAAGACAGGGAAGAGCCAGAGGATATCTGTTACAGCCATTATTTTCCACTCAGGATCTTATTTAGCATCTTTACTTGAGGGCCATAAATTGAACCTAGAGGAAGCCTCCCCGCCCCTCCCCCAGTGCACAGTGGGGAGTTCATTAAAACGGGGACGCGTTACCTTGGGCCGATCCAAGGGAAACACTGTCACCACGTGGCCACTCCGGGTCATCACAGGCTGCCGCCGGCTTTCCCAGCGCCTCCTCCACCGGAGTGGGACCCAAACGGCATGAAAAAACAGGTGGGCGCTCACATCACTTCCCTTCTTCTCTTTAAAAACTATTTCGTGTATAGTAATAGAAATACACTCACATGGCACAAAACTCATAAGGTACAAAAGCTCTACAATGTAAAGGCAATCCCTCCACCCTTGCACCCAGAGGCATTATTTAACTGAGCATTTCTTGCGTAGCCGGAAGGAGGCGCTCTAAGCACACACGCAGGTACTCTCGTATCTGCACCAGTGCGAGGACGCTCGCCTATGGTGTTCGCTGCTGTATCCCTGGTGCATGGCTGACACAACCAGTCTGTGCCTTGATCTTTTCACCTACTTTATCTCATGCACAGTCCCTTTCTCTTGCAAATTTCAAAATCCCTTCTCTCACAAATACAGTAGGAGAAATCAGAGATAGTTGATAAGAGACATGATTTTAGCAAAGTGGTCCTGCCTGCCCACGCAAAATCAACCCAGAACACTCACAGTGAAATAAGTCTTAGAAACCCCCAGTTCAACCTTCTATTTTACAGATGAGAAGACAGAGGGGAAGATGTCCTGGGCTCATGTAGATTGAGCTGAACGTTTAGTTAGGGGGTCTGTACCTTGTCTTTAACCTCGTGCCTGCCAGCTCTCCAGCTTTGCCTCCTGCCCCCTGTCCTAAGGGGTCTTGATCCCGAGGGCCCAGCGCTGACCTTCCTCCCAGCGTTTACCAGAAATCTGGGCTCATTCCACCTGAGATCTGCTGCTAAATTCGACAACTCCAAGGACCCTCCCTGGTCCTGAACAGCCCTGAGCACCAGCCCATGGGGTGAGCCAAACAGAATGGGCCTCAGCTGCCCTTAGAGCTCAGGTGCAGCATGAGAAATTTAGGCTGGACAGACCCAAAGAAGACTTTCTGAATGGGCAAGATTTTACAATCCAGAAATGAGTGCCAAGGAAACTAACAGAATCTTTTCTGGAGATCTTTACAGATGGATTAAGTTTTTAAAAAATGATGTGTATAATAATGAATCTATAATACCATAAAACACCAGATAAAACCTAATTAAAGAGCTGGAGGACTGCCTTGCATTTGAAATTCTCTTTCCAACATGCACTGACTGTATGCATTTTGCATAGTCAATATTTATTAATATTTAATTTTTTATTAATTCATATAAGGTGTGTATATTACACACCTATTTAGGTGAACTATATGTGCCACACTTTACACTGCCATTACCATGATGGTAACTTGAAGATTGTCAGGCAAAATATTTGCATTTCTATTTCATGAGGAAAGGAATCCAAGTGTTGTTTTCCCCTTAATTGGTAGTTTCATAATTAATTGAGTGCATTGCAAGTTTTAACTTTTTGGCTCGTTATATAATGGATCATTTTGGAATCGACCAAGGAACTATCCTTATTTTTAATGATCTGCAAATAGAAGTAATGCTAGTTGGCAGCATTTGATTTTAAGGACTCGATCAATAATTGTGTTTTAGAATATGGAAAAGCCCAAACGTGTGCAGGAAGGAATCTAGGATCATGGAAGGTTAGAGCTGGTATCTGAGAGATGGAACCCTAGCAAGAGGGGGGAACTGAGGCACAGTGACAGCCAGAGAAGATTTGGGGGAAGTTCAACCTCAGTCTGCCTGTGACATGGGTACCTGGTAAGCTCCCAGTTCGAAACAGGGGCTTGTTTTACCAGCTTCCTGGCCTCCTACGTATAAGCAAACATCCCTAGGGCAACTCTGAGGGAGAGCCTGTTCCTTCTCCGGACATTTGAAGTGACCTTCCTCCCAGCTTCTCCCACCTCCCCCCACCCCACCTACCTCCCAGCTTTGACCACCAGCCCCCTCTCCTGGCAGTTCGTTTGCATCACTGTGAATAATTGAGCGCCTTAAATGCCAGCTGCTTCTAATCAGTGCCTGCCTGCATGACATGCATAGGTTTAGGGAAGCAACTGGCAAAGATGGGGCATGCTTTCTGTCACCAGAGCCAGAGTTAGCCAAGGCCCCCGCTTTCCCTGGAGGAACAGGTACTTAAAGGTACTAAGTCCTCCCCAAGGGCCCAGAATGGCAGCTGAGTGCACCTGAGACCCGCTGATCTCAGGGAGCAGATCCCAGCTGCCCGAAGACTCTTGCCATGAGTGGGATGGCCAGCCGGTAGGTGGAAAACGGGAGAAAGCAGAGAGAAAAGCGTACCCCTGAGCACGGGCCAGCAGAGGGTCTGCTCCGAGCCCTGTGCTCTGGCCAGGAGAACACACCTTCCCGGGAGATTGCGACTCTTCCCTGCACAAAAGTGACTTCTGCTCCAAAGTTGCACATCCGAGGGCTGCAGTCTCCCTTTCTAAATTTATCTACCAGGAAGAGACACTTTCTCCCAAAATTTACACACAGAGGCCAGCAGGGCCCCACTCTGTCCTCCCTGAAGGCCCTGTGGGGAGCACGTTCCAGGACCAGCTGTGCAGGGTGAGAGGGTGGCTCCCCGACCTTCTTGCCAAGACAGGACAGGAGTTGAGTGGGAAAGTGCACGGTGCACAGCCGTGACCTGGGGAAGCCTTACAGCACCCAGATGGACCATATGTCATCACCTCGATCTGTGAGGTGAGCCAGGCAGGGCTGATTGCCCTGCTCTCAGGCTTCAACACCCAGGACTGAGCCCAGGGGTGGGTCAGCGAGCACTCCCAGGCCACAAACGCAGGTGGTTGTAGTGGGACTTGAACTCAAGGTTTTTACCTCCATACCTTCCATCCTCTGCTCCTCCAACAGGACTTCCTGACGTAGTGTGATGTCCCCAGCAGGGCTGTGAGATCTGCTTTGCAGACATGCTGTGGGTTGGAAATGTGAGAGAGGTGGAGGTGTCTGGCCTTGCTCCGCATTTTTACCCCATCCCCACAGTCTGCTGATGGTATCATCCACTGTCTGTGGATGGTATCTATCCACCTCCACTGCCACGGTCAAAGCTACCAACATCTCTTGCTTGAAAAACTGCAGCGGCCTCTTCAGAAGTCAAATATGTATAAAAAATTACACATGTTCTGGTTGCCTCACAGAGTCACAGTGAAGGTGAAATGAAATATTGGATTGGCCAAAAAGTTCCTTCAGTTTTTAAGTAAAAATAAAAGACACATTTTTCATTTTTACCAAGAACTTTATTGAACAACATATTCACCCTTTTGTTCCACTACCTTCGGCCATTTTTTAGGCAACTTCATAATTCCATCTTCCCAAAACTTTTTATCTTTTTGAGCAAAGAACTGTTCCAGGTGCCTTTTACAGTCTTCTAGGGAATTGAAACTTCTTCCATTAGGAGAATTTTGTAAAGACTAAAATAAATGGAAATCCGAAGGTGCAATGTCTGGTGAATACAGTGGATGAATCAGACCTTCCCAGCCAAGCTGTAACAGTTTTTGCCTGGTCATCAAAGAAACATGTGGTCTTGCGTTATCCTGATGGAAAATTATGCGTTTTCTGTTGACTAATTCTAGACGTTTTTCATCAAGTGCTGCTTTCAGTTGGTCTAATAGGGAACAGTACTTGTTGGAATTAATCGTTTGGTTTTCCGGAAGGAGCTCATAATAGAGATCTCCCTTCCAATCCCACCATAGACACAACATCACCTTCTTTGGATGGAGACTGGCCTTTGGTGTGGTTGGTGGTGGTTCAGTTCGCTTGCCCCACGATCTCTTCCATTCCACATTGTTGTACAGTATCCATTTTTCATTGCCCATCACCATTTGTTTTAAAAACGGAATGTTTTCATTACATTTCAGTAGAGAATCATATGCAGAAATAGTGTCAAGAAGGTTTTTTTCACTTAACTTATGTGGAACCCAAACATCAAAGCGATTCATATAACCAAGCTGGTGCAAATGATTTTCAGCGCTTGATTTGGCTATTTTGAATATGTCAGCTATCTCCCACATGGTATAACGTTGATTGTTCTCAATTAATGTTTCAGTTTGATCGCTATCAACTTCAACTGGTCTACCTGACCATGGGGCATCGTCCAGCAAGAAATCTTCAGCACACAAAACTTCGCAAACCTCTTTTGAGAAGTTCAGTCAATCACAGCACCTTCTCCATACACTGCACAAATCGTTCTTTTGCGTTTCAGTTGCATTTTTACCTTTATTGAAATAATAAAGCATAATATGCCAAAAATGCTGCTCTTTTTCTTCCATCTTCAATATTAAAATAGCTACACAAAAATTCACCAATTTTGATAAGTTTTTATTTTTTAATAAATTTATTTAGTTATTTATTTATCTTTGGCTGCGTTGGGTCTTTGTTGCTGTGCGTGGGCTTTCTCTAGTTGAGGCGAGTGGGGGCTGCTCTTCGTTGCGGTGCGCGGGCTTCTCATTGTGGTGGCTTCTCTTGTTGTGGAGCACAGGCTCTAGGTGTGTGAGCTTCAGTAGTTGTGGCATGCGGGCTCAATAGTTGTAGCTCATGGGCTCTAGAGCACAGGCTCAGTAGTTGTGGCACACAGGCTTAGTTATTCCATGGCATGTGGGATCTTCCCGGACCAGGGCTCGAACCCACATCCCCTGCATTGACAGGCAGATTCTAAACCACTACACCACCAGGGAAGTCTGATAAGTTTCTTTCTAATGCACACTGATATGACAGCTGTCACAATACAATCTAACAAAATTGCTTCGAATGAAGTTAAGGACAGCTAAGTGCTACTAGAGCTAGCTTATGGAAAATGAACAAACAAACCTTTTGGCCAACACAATAGTATATGGGAAAATACCTATCCCAATGCCTGGCACATTCTATATGCTCAAAAATGTTCTTTCAATTTAAAAGGGAGATAAGGTGGGAAGATGCAGAGTTCGCATCTCCCCAGAACTATGGTGCCTGCTGGATGCTGGTGGGGGACCCCTACACCCAAGGAGATGGGAGGAAACCCCAAGCGAACCGGTAGGATGTTGGGGGACTGAGGGGGGAGGAGAAGTGGAGGCTGGACAGGACCGGCGCCCTGAGGCGTGGCTGAGAGGGGGAGGGGTTCCCACGCCTGGAGGGACCCTCGGGGGCTCGGGTCAGTGGGGGCGCATGCCCAGCGTTTCCCTTGCCCAGTCGCTGGGGAAGTCTGCCCAGCTCTTGGGCTGGGTTCTACACCCTCAGAGATCCCCTCCTGACCCGGTTTGTCCTGAGGGCATACGAGTGAGGCCAGGAGAGAACAGGAGAGGCAGGGGAGGGGAGTGGAGGGTGTTTGCCCCACCGACTCGGCCCGGGGAGCCTGCTGAGCTTCCAGGCCTGTCCCCCACCCTCCAAAGCCCCCTCCAGGCCACGTGGGTCCTGAGGGCATAGGAGGGAGGCTGGGGAGATCAGGAGAGGCAGGCAGGAGGGGGCCTCCTGACTGGAGGAGCAGGAGAGGAGTGGAGGGCATTTATCCACCCACTCGGGGCCAGGAAGCCTGCTGGGCTCCCAGGTGGGGTCTCCCACCCTCTGAGACCGGAGGTGGGAAGCACGCCTAGGCCCCTTCTGTTCCGTTGAGCCTAAGCCCCACCCCCCACACCTCCCAGGGCCTTTTCCAGCCCTGTGGGTCCTAAGCATAGGCCCCACCCACCACCCAGACCTCCTCCCTGCTTAGCCCCGCCCTCCACAGCCAGGGCCTTTTCCACCTTTTTTTTTTTCCTCCTCCTCTTTTTTACTATCGTGGTTCTGTTTTACCTTCTGCTTGTTGTTTCACCTATATTTTTATTTTTATATTCTTTCTAACATATCTGTAGTTTCCTAGTCTAATTTTATTTTTTACTTTGTTATTGTTCTCCTTTTTTTAAATTTTTTGCCACCCCCTGCGGCTTGCAGGATGTTGGTTCATGAGCCGGGGGTCTGGCCGAAGCTCCTGAGGTGGGAGCTCTGAGTCCGAACCACTGAACTAATAGAGAACCTCAGACCCCAGGGAATATTCATTGGAGTGAGGTCTCCCGGAGGTCCTCATCTCAGCACCAAGACCCAGCTCTACCCAACAGCCTACAAACTCCAGTGTTGGAACACTCAGGCCAAACAACCAGTATGACAGGAACACAATCCGACTCACAAAAAAATAAATAAGATGGCAAAAGATATGTCACAGAGGGCTTCCCTGGTGGTGAAGTCGTTGGGAGTCCACCTGCCGATGCAGGGGACACGGGTTCGTGCCCCGGTCCGGGAAGATCCCACATGTCGCAGAGCGGCTGGGCCCATGAGCCATGGCTGCTGAGCCTGCGCGTCCGGAGCCTGTGCTCTGCAATGGGAGAGGCCACAACAGTGAGAGGCCCGCATGACACACACACAAAAAAAAAATCTTCCAACAAACATAAGTCCAGGACCAGATGGCTTCACAGGTGAATTCTATTAAACATTTAGAGAAAAGCTAACACCCATCCTTCTCAAACTCTTCCAAAAAATTGTGGAGGAAGGAACACTCCCAAACTCATTCTATGAGGCCACCATCACCCTGATACCAAAACCAGACAAAGATACTACAAAAAAAGAAAATTACAGACCAATATCACTGATGAATATAGATGCAAAAATCCTCAACAAAATACTAGCAAACAGAATCTAACAACACATTAAAAGGAACATACACCATGATCAAGTGGGATTTATCCCAGGGATGCAAGGATTCTTCAATATATGCAAATCAATCAATGTGATACACCATATTAACAAACTGAAGAAGAAAAACCATATGATCATCTCAATAGATGCAGAAAAAGCTTTTAACAAAACTCAACATCCATTTATGATAAAAACTCTCCAGAAAGTGGGCATAAAGGGAACCTACCTCAACATAATAAAGGCCATATATGACAAACCCACAGCAAACATCATTCTCAATGGTGAAAAACTGAAAGCATTTCCTCTAAGATTAGGAACAAGACTAGGATGTCCACTCTTGCCACTATTATTCAACATAGTTTTGGAAGTCCTAGCCATGGCAATCAGAGAAGAAAAAGAAATAAAAGGAATACAAATTGGAAAAGAAGAAGTAAAACTGTCACTGTTTGCAGATGATATGATAGTAAACATAGAGAATCCTAAAGATGCTACCAGAAAACTACGAGAGCTAATCAATGAATTTGGTAATGTTGCAGGATACAAAATTAATGCACAGAAATCTTTTGCATTCCTATACACTAATGATGAAAAATCTGAAAAAGAAATTAAGGAAACACTTCCATTTACCATTGCAACAAAAGGAATAAATACCTAGGAATAAACCTACCTAGGGAAACAAAAGACCTGTATGCAGAAAACTATAAGACACTGATGAAAGAAATTAAAGATGATACCAACAGTTGGAGAGATATACCATGTTCTTGGATTGGAAGAATCAATATTGTGAAAATGATTATACTACCCAAAGCATTCTACAGATTCAATGCAATCCCTATCAAATTACCAATGGCATTTTTTATGGAACTAGAACAAAAAAATCTTAAGATTTGTATGGAGACATAAAAGACTCCGAATAGCCAAAGCCGTCTTGAGGGAAAAAAACGGAGCTTGAGGAATCAGACTCCCTGACTTCAGACTATACTACAAAGATACAGTAATCAAGACAATATGGTACTGGCACAAAAACAGAAACATAGATCAATGGAACAAGATAGAAAGCCCAGAGATAAACCCACGCACCTATGGTCAACTAATCTATGACAAAGGTGGCAAGGATATACAATGGAGAAAAGACAGTCTCTTCAATAACTGGTGCTGGGAAAACTGGACAGCTACATGTAAAAGAATGAAATTAGAACACTGCCTAACACCATACACAAAAATAAACTCAAAATGGATTACAGACCTAAATGTAAGACCAGACACTATAAAACTCTTAGAGGAAAACATAGGAAGAACACTCTTTGACATAAATCACACAAAGATCTTTTTTGACCCACCTCCTAGAGTAATGGAAATAAAAACAAAAATAAACAAATGGGACCTAATGAAACTTCAAAGCTTTTGCACAGCAAAGGAAACCATGAACAAGACAAAAAGACAACCCTCAGAATGGGAGAAAATATTTGCAAATGAAACAACAGACAAAGGATTAATCTCCAAAATATACAAACAGCTCATGCAGCTCAATATCAAAAAACAAATAATTCAATTAAAAAATGGGCGGAAGACCTAAATAGACATTTCACCAAAGAAGACATACAGATGGCCGAGAAGCAGATGAAAAGATGCTCAACATCACTAATTATTAGAGAAATACAAATCAAAGCCACAATGAGGTGTCACCTCACACCAGTCAGAGTGGCCATTGTCAAAAAATCTAGAAACAATAAATGCTGGAAAGGGTGTGGTGAAAAGGGAACCCTCCTGCACTGTTGGTGGGAATGTAAATTGATACAGCCACTATGGAGAACAGTTTGGAGGTTCCTTAAAAAACTAAAAATAGAACTACCATATGACCCAGCAATCCCCCTACTGGGCATATACCTTGAGAAAACCATAATTCAGAACAAGTCATGTACCACAATGTTCATTGCAGCACTATTTACAGTAGCCAGGACATGGAACCAACCTAAATGTCCATCAACAGATGAATGGATAAAGAAGATGTGGCACATAGATACAGTGGAGTATTACTCAGCCATAGAAGAAACGAAATTGAGTTATTTGTAGTGAGGTGGATGGACCTAGAGTCTTCATACAGAGTGAAGTAAGTCAGAAAGAGAAAAACAAATACCATATGCTAATGCATATATATAGAATCTAAAAAAAACAAAAACAAAAACGTACTGATGAACTTAGCAGCAGGGCAGGAATAAAGACGTAGACATAGAGAATGGACTTGAGGATGGGAGGTGGAGGGGCAGCGGAAACTGGGGTAAAGTGAGAGTAGCATCAACATATATACACTACAGAATGTAAAATAGTTAGCTAGTGGGTAGCAGCAGCATAGCACAGGGAGATCAGCTTGGGACTTTGCCATGACCTGGAGGGGTGGGATAGGGAGGGTGGGAGGGAGGCGATATGGGGACATGTGTATGCATATGGCTGATTCACTTTGATGTCCCACAGGAACTAACACAGTATTGTGAAGTAATTATACTCCAATAAAGATCTGTTAATAAAAAAGGGAAAAAATACCAAGGATTTGTTGAGCTGCAATATTAATAAATGCAACACAAATTTTAAAAAAGAAACCTGCAGCCGTCTCCCAACTAGTCCATCCGTGCACTTGGGTCTCCTCCAGTTCCTTCCACACACAGCAGCCAGAACCAGATTTTCTAAAGCACAAATCTGATTATGTCCAACTTTGATGTTCAAAAGAAGTGGATTCACTACAGTACAAATGCCACCCGCCTCCCACCTACCCCTGCTGCCTGAACCAGCTAAGGGTACAGTAGCCCCTTCTCTTTAGGAATGGTACCTGAGGCTTGTTCCATAAATGGTCCTATATCCAGCCATTGAGAGGATTATATTTGCATGATGCATGTAAAGTTAGCCGCATCCAACCTCCTCACTATTATTGCATCTGTGCCTCTAAATCTAGCCTCAGAGAGCTGGGGCTTCATTGAGCTCATGATTATGTTGTATGAACTGATTTGAGCCTACTTGCCAATCAGTGTGTATTTAATACATGTCTACGTGGGGCAAAATTTGATCTGAGTCCATCTAATATTATCCACCTCTACCTACTGGTGGCTACTGTGATCTACCAAAAAGAGAATCTAATCCCTGTGCATGACCACACAAAAGGTCATGTTTCAATATAAGAAGAAAGATATGGGTGGGAAGAGGGGGAGGGGGAGGGTCCCCAAGAAAACCCTGCTGTTTACAGACCTACAGTTCCTGGAGAGAAGTTCTACCTGGCAAGAAGTATCCAATATTTGAAGTTTCCAGGACTCCAGGAAAAATCAATACAATCTTACCTATGCTTTTCAAATTCTTAAAAACTCTCCTAGGAGTGTAGCATGTGAAAATGATGCTGCCTCCTGCTCTGCCCATCTCTCTCATTCATTCATCCAACATACACATTTAGAGTCCCTGCAATGTGCCAGGCACATGTCTAAGAACTGAGGATTCAACAGTGAACAAGACAGACCAACTTCTGCCCTCAGGGAGCTTACAGTCTGATGAGTCCTGCAGGGTTGGTCCCTGTTATACTCTCCTAATTGCACAGCTGGACAATTCTGATTAGAGCACAGGGTAGGCAGAACAGCAGTGGACAATGTTGGTGCCCGACCTGGACCCCTTAGGGCTCTGTGTGAATAAACCCGGCACACTGACACAGTGCAGAACCCTACCCTCCTCCCACCCTCAACCCCTCATGCCTTCTACTCTCTCCCAGTGAAATACTTTAACCTCCTTATCTGTGCCCTTTCCAGCCCATCCATCCTCCTTGACCCTTCTCCCCTCTGTCCATCCTTGATAAAATTCATCCCAGAGGACCAAATCCCCGTTTCTGAACTACACTCAGCATCCTGACCCATTTCCAGGAAGGTTATACTTGTCCCAAAGATGGGGGAAGCAAGAAGCCTTCGTGTAGGAAGGCACATCTGTGTTGGACCTTGAGGATGGGTGGGATTTCCATATAGACCCACAGGGAAAAGGCCATCCCAATGAGGAGAAGCCGGAAGCAGGAAAGGAAAGGGGAGCAAAGGCAGTGGCTTCAGCTCAGAGGACACAGGGGGTGAAAGGAGGAATGAGGAAGACTGAGAGCGGGAGGTGGGGGCACAGTGTGCAAGGCCTGCAGCACCAGGCTCAGAAAAGTAGTTCCAGCCAGTGGGTAGAACTCAGGAGGTGATGAGGGGATGGAAAGAATGGTGGGTGGGTGGTGAGAGGCATTTTGCAAGAAAGGCTATTAGATTCAACCTGAGAAGGGGGAGCATCTCAAAGCCCTCAAAACTGGGAGGATTTGAGCACATAGGAGAATTGTAGTGTCACTTTAGAGACTGACACGGGAGTGGTTAAGAGCACCGCCTGGCTAGCTGTGTGACCTTGGGCTTGTTGCTTCCCTACTCTGAGCCTCCACTTACTCCACAGAAAAATTGAAATTACGATCATCCGTACTGTGATGGTGAATTTTATAAGTCAACTTGACTGGGCCACAGGGTGCCCAAACATTTGGTCAAACATCATTCTGGGTGTTTCTGCTACAGTGTTTGTGGTTGAGACTTACATTTTAATAGGAAGAGTAAAGCAGACTGCTCTCCCTAATGTGGGTGGGCCTCAGCCAATCAGTTGAAGGCCTGAATAGAACAAAAAGACCAACCCTCACCTGAGTAAAAAAGAATTCTCCAGCAGACTGCCTTTGGACCTCATCTACACCATAAGCTCTCTTGGGTGTCAAGCCCACTGGCCCACACTGCAGATTTGGACTTGCCAGCCTCCATAATCACGTGAACCGATCCCTCATAATAAATCTCTTTCTATATATATATACACACATTCTATTGGTTCTGTTTCTCTGCAAAACCCTGACTAACATACATTTTACCTGCAAGGCACTTAGAACAATGCCTAGCACATACTAAGTCTGAAGGGGTATTATAGATATGTGTGTAAAGATGATTCTTCATCTAGGAAGGTTGGTCATCATATAAAGACCCATAATCAGGAATCCACACTCCAGAAGTGTTCAATTAGCAATAATCAGAAGAACAGTGATCATAAATCCATACTCCTATTAAAACCGTGCACCAAGCTTATGAAAAGTTGAGGCGTAATTGCTTCATGTTCTATGTCATGCTGGAGCATCTCCCAATAAGTCTGCCTGACCCTCACCTGACACGCCCAGGGACTATAAGGTTAGAAGTTAGCCTGCATAAATTGATAAGTCATTTTGACTATATGACCTGGTAGAAATGTGAACCCCAAAGCTGTCGTAGTTTCTCTGCGCTGTAGAAAGTTAAAGTCATGCATCCAACCTGGCCTCTGATCGGGCACCCATTTCCCTAAGGACTCCCCGAACCCCTTTCCTTCAAATGCCCTGAAGCAGCACTTTGGTCTACCTGCTGATTCCCTCATTAAAGAATTAAATCAAACCTTGCTTCCTGGTTACTACCTATTTGTAAGGGAATTATGTTTATAGCACCACAGAGGGTGCCACGTCTGCACCCAAGCGTTCATGATCTTTTATGAGATGTTTGAAATAATGTTTTCGTGAAAGAAAAACTGCTGCCCACGAAATGTGATTGACACAGTGCTTCTCAACCTTTTTTAGTATTAATGTCCTCCTTAAGGAGCCTTTTGAGACATTTTTCCCCTGATCATCCCCCGCCTGTGAAACTTTAGTTTAACAGATCTACTGTATATCTGTTGATATAATGTGATCCAATTTCAATTCCCATTGTCCCAACCACAAGCCGTTGTAATAGCTAATATTTTTTCACATCCCGTCCAAGAGCTCATGTGTTCTCAATATGGTAATATGGCTCCGAAAGGGGAACTTTAAGCTCTGGCCTACTACCCATTTGATCTTGGGGAGGTGACTTCCTTTCTCATAGAACAATTGTGGGATGCAGGGGTTGGGGAGGGGAGAGGATCACTCTTCCTAAATCTGCCTGTTTGGGCAGAGTAGTTAGACTGTAATCCCCTTCCCCACATCATCACCCCACCCCTCTGCGCATAGACACACCCATCCTGCTTTAGGGTTTGGGGGTTTTTTGGTTTGGGGTTTTTGTTTGTTTGTTTGTTTGGCTGGTTGGTTGGTTGGTTGGTTTTTGAGCCTTCAGGTCACACTGCCTTGAAGCTCTCAGGGCAATTTTTTTTCTATTAAACATATTGCTATTTTTTTTTCGATTAAAAATATTGCTAACTCTACATTGTCTGTTGTTCATTTCAACTTACTTCTGTGCTGCTTGCAAACGTGAAGCATGGATAGCTGACCCGAGCAGACCTCTCTGGTCACCAGGCTTCTGGGTGTGCTCCTCCCTTTACCTGGCTGTGAGCGATAACTTCTGTGAGGGACACCATTTCTAGCCCACAAAGGAACACACTAGAAAGACTAGAAGACCTTCTACTAAAACAATACTTTTACTAAATCCTTCAACTAAAATGATAACGGTAGTGATGTGGTCATAGCTTCAAAGATAATCCTCATAGAACTTAGTCAAATTTATTTAAAAGTTCTGTGATTTTGTCCTTGAAATTTAAAATGTTTTCTCACTTCAGATTCAGAGAGGGCCAGGCTTCACATGGCAGCAAAGAACAGGATGGCCTGCTAGACTCAGGCCCACCGCTAGGTGGAGAGCCTCTTAGGGATGAGACTTGAAGGCAATACCATCTCAGGGAAGGCCCTTTGCTAGGAAATGGGGGTGGGGGGCAAGACTGGGAAACGAGCCCAGGGCGGCATCTGCAGAACAAAAGAAGGGATGCCTGATTCCTCCAGCTCCATTTTTCGATCTCAAGAAGTAAGTCAGAAAGAGAAAAACAAATACTGTATGCTAACACATATATATGGAATCTAAGAAAAAAAAAAGAAAGGTCATAAAGAACCTAGGGGTAAGACGGGAATAAAGACACAGACCTACTAGAGCATGGACTTGAGGATATGGGGAGGGGGAGGGGTAAGCTGTGACAAAGTGAGAGAGTGGCATGGACATATATACACTAGCAAATGTAAAATAGATAGCTAGTAGGAAGCAGCCACATAGCACAGGGAGATCAGCTAGGTGGTTTGTGACCCCCTAGAGGGGTGGGATAGGGAGGGTGGGAGGGAGGGAGATGCAGGAGGGAAGAGAAATGGGAACATATGTATATGTATAACTGATTCACTTTGTTATAAAGCAGAAACTAACACGCCATTGTAAAGCAATTATACTCCAATAAAGATGTTAGAAAAAAAAAAAAAGGAAGGGATGCAGGTGAGAACTCCTTTCTTATCCCCACATCATGAAAAAGTTACCCTTTCCCTTACTAGAGACCAAACCTCAGAAGTTTGGTCAAGAACAGAGGGCAAAAGTTTCAAACAGACCATGAATCAATCAATTATTCAACCAGAAAGGAGCAGGAGCATGACTAGTACAGCCAGCAGGGCGGATTGAGTGACACTGAGGCACTTGGGAAAGTGTTTCTGCTTGAAGTTACAAGCTAACTCAAGGAATAAAAGACCAAGAAGGCAATCCCAGTTGCCTCAGACCAGCCCATTTGCTTTCTTACTTCTTTTTTGTGTGTGTGGTACGCGGGCCTCTCACTGTTGTGGCCTCTCCCGTTGCGGAGCACAGGCTCCGGACGCGCAGGCTCAGCGGCCATGGCTCACGGGCCCAGCCGCTCCGCGGCATGTGGGACCTTCCCGGACCGGGGCACGAACCTGTGTCCCCTGCATCGGCAGGCGGACTCTCAACCACTGCGCCACCAGGGAAGCCCTCTTACTACTTCTTTAGTCCTTCACACCCAGGCGTCTTCCAAATGCTTTGTGTGTCCTCTACGAGATTCCATTTGAATCAGATCACCTTAATACACGGCATATTCTTGAGCATCTACTAAGCCCCCCCGTAATGCATTTCCAGCACAAAATGGGAATTGAAATTGGATGTCCTACAATTAGTAGAAATGTTCTACAAGCAAAAGAAAATAGACAAGGGAAAAATTACAACGACTGCCTGGGGTCAAATGAAATAAAACCTTCCTGACGTCCTAGAAAGGCATATTTTCTAAGCCATCTAATGTAAAAAAGTAAAGTCATTCCAGCATATTTATTATACCCACAACGATGCACCAAATTTGTCAGCACGTTTTGTAAGCCTCCACCTACTGCCACTGCAAATGTATATTTTTCAGTTTAAGGCTCAGTACAGTCAATTCTTTTTACTTGTGATAGCTGTGTTCTATAAATTCATGGCAAAAACTGAATTAGCAAGTACTGAACCACTGTTCCTAGGGGAAACCCACAGGTCAGCTCCTGAGAAACTCTGGTCACATTTTCATCAGCCAACAATACACAACTTTGTTTTATATGTGTTTCTGCTTCAAGATCCCTTATTTAATATATACTGTTGTTTCGTCAATGCTGAATTTACAGCCAAAAGCACTATAACTCATGCCTGAAAGCAGCTTATCTAAGGCAGCACATCTTTTCTCTGTAAGACATGTCACAGCCTTCTTTGCCCTTGGGAATGCTAGACAGCATTTCAGCACTATGCTTGAGGCCTATATTAAATAGCAAAGTCACCAACAAATATGGGGAAAAAAATATTTTTGCATAAATACGCAAAAAAAAGTGGCCCTAAAAAGATTGGGAAAAGAACGCTTGCTCACAGTATGAGAGCTGTGTCATCTTGTCTGACCTCAGCTGGGAACGTGCAGTTGAAATTCTTCTCCAGTTCACACACATCCACAAATGACTGCAAAGGCACAAAGAGTACTGATTTGGGGATTACAAATAATTTTTAACAAGTAGGTGAACTCGCAAATACAGAATCTGAGTAATGAGAATCAACTCTTTAGCACCTATTGCGTAGATTATCAGAGCTGAGTTTGGGGAGTCCTCCGAATATATACAAACAGAACTTACACCAAATATGAGAAGCCCTTCAATTCCATTCTGACTTTCTGCGTGCAGGAATCCAGTGCTCCTCTTGGCAGCCGGTCTTACCTACAATTAAAATCTTCCTCCCGGGACTTCCTTGGTGATGCAGTGGTTAAGAATCCACCTGCCGATGCAGGGGACACAGATTCGATCCCTGGTCTGGGATGATCCCAATGCCACGGAGCAACTAAGCCCATGCGCCATAACTACTGAGGCTGCGCTCTAGAGCCCGCGGGCTGCAACTACTGAGCCCGCATGCTGCAACTACTGAGCCCGCATGCTGCAACTACTGAAGCCCGCTCACCTGGAGCCCATGCTCCACAACAAGAGAAGCCACCGCAACAAGAAGCCCACGCACCGCAACGAAGAGTAGCCCTTGCTCGTCACAACTAGAGAAAGCCTATACAGCAACAAAGACCCAATGCAGCTAAAAATAAATTAAAAAAAAAAAAAAACTCCCTCCCCTGGTAGACCACTGAGCCTAGTGGTTAAAAGAAGTGGACTCTCAAGCCTGCCTTCTGATTTTGTACCCCAGGCTTGTCCTTATAAAGGCTTGTCCTTTGGCAACTCAACCTCACTAATCCCTAATTTCCTTATCTTTAAAATGGGGACGGTAGGAGTATCTACCTATTGGGTTGCTGCAACACTTAAATGATACACTTACATTTAAAGCACTTAGCTCCATGCCTGGCATGTTCGATAGTCCTCAGTGATCAGTGAGTATTATATTGAGTTGAACAGAACACATTTCCCATCATAGTCACACAGAAGGCCATGCATGAAACACTACTTTCTTATATTTGTCAAAGCTGTGAGCTTCATTGCCAACACCATGAGAGAGAAAATAAAAGTGTCCTTAAAAGAAGGATTCCCTCTTTAACTCTTCTAGTGGATTTAATCTCAGAAAAGGGAAAAAGCAAAAGTTCCATGGGGGTTCTCCAGCATTTTTCCAGATCACAAGCTTTGCCTTGACAAATGATCTGCCTCCCTGTAAAGTGAAGTTTCCTCGGTTTCCTCATCTGTAAAGTGGAGGTTTAACCGATGATCTCCAAGGACCAATCCAGAACAGTAATGTTGCAGCCCAGCCTGACTTAGGGCAACTTTTTTCCTTCTCTTACCCCAGTCTCTCTAAGGTGCTCCAGTTAAAACAGTCTTCCCAATAACAAAATTAAAAACAAAATTTCATAAGATGATATTGTACCCTGAATTGCCCCTGATTTTCAGCCAGGGGCAATTCTGCCTCTGAGGAGACATACGGCAATGTCTGGAGACATTTCTGATTGTCACAAAGTGGGACAGGGGAGGTGCAACTGGCATCTAGAAAGGAGAGGCCAGGGATGCTGCCCACATTCTACAAGGCTCAGGACAGCCCTCACACCACAGAATTACCCAGCCCAAAACTCACTAGTGCTAAGGTTGAGAAAGTCTGGTTTCTCTTAAAGCACAATTCCCACGGATGATTTAATTGCCCTTGGCATTGAGATCCAGGGGTGTGGGTGTAAAGGGACTACCTGCTTTGCATGGTGTTCTGGTCATGACCTGTGATTTCCTGCCAACGCTGAGAGCATATGATCTGCAGCATTATTGGCTACTTGAAACCCCACACACTGCTTAATCCTGCCCTAAATCTATGTTCCAATGGCCTGACTTTTTCCTAGTGCATTGATAAGATCTGATTAAGCTATTTTTAAAACTTAAAACTAGAAACAAGTTGTGGATTTGGTTAAATTACAGACCTTCGACCTCAGTGGAACTTTTCACATGGGATGACTTTTTCCTGAGAAAGAATTAGCAGCTGCTGGGGGGATGGGAATGTTGGTGGCTGGAGAGGCTTTAGACTATGATTAACAGATTCTCACTCCATCGCACTTACTCATTCTGACTTTGGAGAAAGCAGAACATACACACCTAACGATGCTTTCAGAATTCTTTTCAGCTGATTGCCTTTTTTCTACTCCCTAAGCCTGCTATTCTTCAGGACTTTACCAGAATCACGACCGTGCTCTAAAACTATTTCCTGGACTGTTTTTGACCAACTTCCAGGGAACACAGTCCCTTAACGCCCCACACAGAGCAACAACAAACGACAGAGTTTGCTCTCAGACGTCACTCACTGCTTCAGCAAAGCACTTAAACCCATCAGGAAATCCCTCAAGGGGAAGAGATTTGACACCAAAGGTGTGTGAAATAGTCTCGCTGTTAGGTGAGCTCTTCCAGTCCAGGCAGAATCTTGTGCAATTAGAAGAAAAGGAGAGGCGATTCCAGTGTCCCTCCAGGTGGAATAACTCCATCAATTTCCCAGGAGGGTGTGACAACAGAGCACCTTAATTCCTTTCCTAGACCTCGGCTAACAGCCCTGGTATCACAATTTTGGATCACGCTTTCCATTTTGAACTGATCATCTCATCAGTAGCAGCTGCAGAGAGTATTGCCCTTATCTTACAGAAATGGAAAATTGAAGTACAAAGTTCAGTACCTTGGCCCAAGAGGTCACGTGATTAGTGCGGCACTAGAGCAAGGTCCCCCTCTCCTGGCTTGGAGATGTAAACTGAGAGAATCTCACAAACTTCCAAGAAAGAATTGTACCTCCTTTTCACTAACAAAAACATTTCTGATGGTATCTAATGGTAATGTCCTGTCTTCAGTGATAATATGGGCAAAGAAGAACTGATTATTTTACAAGTTATTGAATTCTTAATCTTAAGATTTGCTAAACCTGACATATAACCATGAGGGTAGAAGCTATAATACCCATTTTACAAGTGAGAAAACTGAGGTCTGGAGACAGGGTAGTGACCTGTCCAAGTCACATACCCGGGGATTCAGACCCAGATCTACCTGAGCCCAGAGCCCGGTCTCTTAACCTGTACACTGTACTGCCCGCCTCCCATTATTTTTGTAATTGATATATAACATCCATACAGTGCACACATTTTTACAGGTCACCACCACCCAGATCAAGGGACTGAACATTCCCATGACCTCAAAGCCCCCTTGGGCTTCCTCCCTGGGTAGGTGCTCTCTTGACACTCTACAGTATTTTTTATCACACTTCTGGAGAGCTGGAAGGTGCCGGAGCAGACACAAAGTCTGCTTTAAGACCACATACTCCTTCAAGAAACCTCTACAGAAATGCCATGGCTGATCTTTTTGTCACAGCTATAGATGTGCCTGACTGTGGTCAAAACAACAAAAAATAGACCCAGCATGTGGTGCTTGAACACCTGAACATCCACATTCAAAAATAAGGAATATAGTCTTCACAAAAATTAACTCAAAAGAGATCACAGACCTAAATGTAAAACACGATACTATAAAACTCCTGCAAGATAACATAGGAGAAAATCTAGATGACCTTGGGTTTGGCAATGACTTTTTTAGATACAACACCAAAGGCATGATCTATGAAAGAAAGAATTGATAAGTTGGACTTCATTAAAATTACATTTTTCTGCACTGTGACAGACTCTGTGAAAAGAATGAAAAGGTAAGCCACAGACTGGAAGATAATATTTGCAAAAGACACATCTGATAAAGGACTATCATCTAAAATATTCAAAGAACTCATCAATAAGGAAACAACTGATTAAAAAATGGGCCAAAGACCTTAACAGACAACTCACCAAAGAGGATATATAGATGGCAAATAAGCATATGAAATGATGCTCCATATCATAGGTCATCAGAGAAATGCATATTAAAACAATGAGATACCACGAGACACCTATTAAAATGGTAAAAATTCAGAACACTGAAAACATCAAATATTGGTCAGATGTGGAGCAAGAGGAAATGCAAAATGATACAGCCACTTTGGCGATTTCTTACAAAACTAAACATATTCTTACCAAATGATCAAGTAATCATGCTCCTTGGTATTGATTCAATGGGGCTGCAAACTTATGTTGACATAAAAACCTGCACATGGATGTTTATAGCAGCTTTATTCTTTCTTTTTTCTTTTCTTGTTTTGGTTGCACCAGGACTTGGTTGAGGCAGGCGGGCTCCTTAGTGGCAGCATGCAAACTCTCAGTTGCGGCGTGCCTGTGGGATCTAGTTTCCTGACCAGGGATCGCAGTCTTATCCACTGCGCCACCAGGGAAGTCCCTATAGCAGCTATTCTTAACTGCCAAAACTTGGATACAGCCAAGATGTACTTTACTAGGTGAATGAATAAATAAATTTTAGTACATTCAGAAAATGGAATATTATTCAACACTGAGAAGAAATGAGATATCAAGCCATGAAAAGACATGAAGGAACCTTAAATGTATATTACTAAGTGAAAGAAGCCAATCTGAGAAGACTACATACTGCATGAATACAATTATATGAACTCTAGAAGAGGCAAAACTATGGAGCAGAAAAAGATCAGTGGTTGCCAGGGGCAAGTGGGGAGGAAGGAATGAACAGACAGAGCACAGAGGAATTTGAGGACAGTGAAACAACTCTGTATGATACTATAATGATGGATGCATGTCAATATATATTTGTCCAAGACCATAGAATGTACATCACCAAGAGTAAACCCTAATGTAAACTGTGGACTCTTGGTGATAATGCTGTGTCACTGTGGGTTCATCAACTGTGATAAATGCACCACTCTATTGGGGGATGTTGATAATGGGAGAGGCTGTGCATATGTCAAGGCAGGGGATGTATGGGAAATCTCTGTTATTTTCCACTCAATTTTTCTATGAATGTAAAACCGCTCTAAAAAATAAAATCCATTTTTTAAAAAAAGTCATCTCCTCCCCAGGATATTCAGAAATTGTTGCCCTAGGGGTTCCCCCACCCCTCAACAAGGGCCCCTGTTACAGCCATGTTTGGAAACCACTGGCTTCTTGTGAACCAGCACCTGCCATTTAATGGCCTGTGGCCCTGTAATCTCAGGCAAATTCTTTCACCTCTGGTTTTAATGCATTACTCATAAATCACTACCTTATGGAATCCTGGGAGGGATTAAATGAGGATTCTATGTAGAAAAAGTACTTAACCTATAATTCCTTTCCCTTTCCCTAAGGAGTTTGGGCTTTGGTCTCAGAACAATTTTAAGAATTTTAAGGAGGGGAGTGATGTGATTAGCTTGGTTTAGAAGTATCACTGATTTAAAAAAATCATTTAGTAGGCAATGTGGATATGGATGGATGGAGGAGGAGAGGGCAGGCTTGAGGCCCCGGGAAGTGAGCTGACAGTGTCTGGTAGCTTCTCAGGGTGAGAGACAAGATCTGAGATAGCAGGGGCAGCTAGCCTTGACTCTTATCTCCCCTTCACAGCCAACATCTGCTCCAACAGCAGGTCTTACCTTCTCCACCAGAGTAACCAGACCCTCCCCTCTCTAACCTCTGCTGCTCCTACTGCCATCCTACACTGCTCAGTCCCTAGTCCTGGACTTGTTATAATAGGCTCCCAGCACTTTTCCTGCTTCCAACGCCAATCCATTCTCTATAAAGCAGTCATCAATGTAAATCAAATCTCATCCACTCGCCACCTTAAAATCCTCTAGTAGGTTCCCATCGCACTGAATACAATAAAATTCTCTACCCTGGCTTTAGGATCTGGCCGATTTCTCCTCCCCCGCTGTGCTCCAGCCTTTCTGTCTTCCACCAAGAGGGTCCGCACCTAGCTGTTTCCTCTTCCTACAAGGCTCTCCCTGCCCTGGCTAACCTCCACCTCATTCCTTCCCCCACCAGCCCACCCCACACCCTCCACATTTGCCTGAGGACTCAATTCTGATCTGAGCTGCAATGTCACCGACTCAGAGAAGACGTCCCTTCCTGTTTTAATTTTATACCTAAAAAGATCACCACCTGCTATTTTTCTTACTCATTTATTGGTTGATCATCACATTTTCTATCTCTTCCTATTAAAATGTTGCCTCTCCAAGACCAGGAACTGCCTGTCTTATTCCTTACAGTACCTGACCCGTAATAGGTGTGAATGAATAAAAGATCGTTGAATGAATAAAATAAAGTTATGCGAGGGTGGAGGAGGTGTTTGCAAAAATGTCTCTGATGATCCCACTCCAACAACTATTACTTTCATTGCACTGTTAACCATTGTTGTAGTATACAGTGTACGTTATTGGGTATCTCTTTTGTGTATCAGTCTTTCCCATTCTTTTTCGGCAAAGGAACCATTTTCTTATTTATCTTTGCATGCCCAACATCTTGCTCAGTATCTGACAGCCAGTAAGCGTTCAACAAGCATTTGTATAATGAATGAATGAATGAATATGTCTCAGTTGAGGTTTTACTTATTGAGCCAACTTTTAATTCTCACAAAGTCACTTCCTGAATGATGCCTCCTGGCATTGGTTTGCATCCTCTCCCTTCCCAAACTTGTAATCAAGACATGCTCACGTTCGACATTCAACTGTCCTCATATTGGACGGGAAAGGAGATGCCCTCTAACCTCAGCTCCCCAAACTTCTCTCTTCTTCACTGCATAATTTCTCTGAAGTGGCTCACTTCCTCTCTCCTCCACTCTTGTCCAGTTTTACCTCCCCAGTTCTCCCCTATACGCCCTCTGAGACAATACTTCTCTAGGAATAGCCAGACCCAAGTTGATCAATTGTTAGAAATACAACACCTCAGATCTAATAGATTAGTCTCTCTGGAGGTGAGGTCTGGAAATATGCATTTTTAACGTTCCAGATAATTCTGAAGGAAACCAGGATATGTCACCCTAAAATAACCCTCTTTGACATAAAAATTATTTTGAGCTGATAGCAACTAAGAAACAGTAAATGCAGAAAGGCTTCCCCTTTTCTGCCTAAAGGCAAGAAGTAAATTCTCCTTTGACTGGAGACAAACACTTATCAGCCCAGAGACCAACCAGAAGGATCTGCAAACAAACCCTGTTAAATAACTTTTATCTTCCTAGTTAAGCAAGAGAAGGACTAACTTACCCTAGCTGGACTACTCTCTAGCCCAAACCCCACTGTCTTGTCAATTCTTCACAAATGTATTGTTTCCTCTCTGAAAGGTATAAAAGCTTCCTGCTCTGATCACTTCTGTATGTCTTCATTCTTTTATGAACTTGTAAAAATTCAATAAGATTTGTATGCTTTTCTCCTGTTAATCTTTGTCGGTTTAATTTTCAGACCCAGCCAGGAACCCTAAGAGGCTTGAGGAAAACCTTTTCCTCCCCTACAATTCTCAAGCACACCAACATTTAAGAGTGCTAGTAAGCTATTTTTGATTTTTTTTAATAGTTAATATTCTTGCAATGCACAAAATTCCAAAAATGCAATAGGATTTTGACAGCTTGTTACAACTAACTGTAGAATTCCTACTAATTAATAAAATGACTAACAACCCAACAGAAAAAGGGGCAAGAGTCATGAACAGGCATTTTTCAGAATTTCCAACAAGCATATGAAAAGATGCACTATCTTGACGAATTGAACACATATCAATCTCTTTCCTAAATATATATACCCTAACAGTTCATGAATCAGGCAGCACCTCATCGAGCAGATAGAAAGGAGCTTCAAAAAGCTCACAACATGGGCTTCCCTGGTGGCGCAGAGGTTGAGAGTCCGCCTGCCGATGTAGGGGACGTGAGTTCGTGCCCTGGCTTGGGAGGATCCCACATGCCGCGGAGCGGCTGGGCCCGTGAGCCATGGCCGCTGAGCCTGCGCGTCAGGAGTCTGTGCTCTGCTACGCAGAAGGGGTCAGGATAAGGAAGCTACTACCAAAGGAATAGATTGTTTCAGGCAAGGTCACCTTCATAAAAGGTCATGTGTTTTTCCAGCACTGTGCACTAAATCAACAAAATTTTCCCCACTGATTTGATATGCCACCGTTTTGTGTAATAAATGCCTCTTTGTATCCAGGTCTGATGAATCCATTCATTCTAATCTGTGGTCAAAGGCAACCTGTAGCTTTGGAGCACAAAGCAAAAAAATCTGCCCGCTTTATTCTTCGTTAGCTCCTTCACAGCTTTGCTAAGACAACTAGTTACAACTGGCTAAGACAGCTAGTTTAGAAGTGTTTGTAACGTACATGTCCACCTAAAGATGGTCCATGAAGATCAGAAAGCCCTTTTCAGTTTGGGTTTCAATAATGTCCAGCACAGTGTTGGGGCCCAGGTTAGGCCACCCCAAAATATGTCTCAATGACATATTGATTATTTTCAATTAAAGTTACTTAAAAGATTGGTATAAATATACATGGAATACTACTCAATCATAAAAAAGAATGGAATTTTGCCATTTGCAGCAACATGGATGGACTTGGGGGGCATTATGCTAAGTGAAGTAAGACAAAGACAAATACCGTATGATATCACTTGTATGTGGAATCTAAAAAATACAACAAACTAGTGGATATAACAAAAAAGAAGCAGACTCACAGATATAGAGAACAAACTAGTGGTTACCAGTGGGGAGGGGGAGGGGGGCAATACTGGGGTGGGTTGGGGGGTAGTGGGAGGTACAAACTATTGGGACAGGCTCAAGGATGTATTGTACAACGCGGGGAATACAGCCAATATTTTGTAATAACTGTAAAAAAAATAAAATAACAAAAATAAAGTTACTTAAGAAAGAGCTGATGCAAGAGAGACACTTTGACTCTCCTCTCTGGCCCGCTGAAAGCAGGAAATAAATCTCCATGTGAAAGGTGTCCTCCCTGCATCTGGAGGTAGAGGACACCCTTATCCCCAGAGATGGGAAATTCAGACTGGGAAGCTGTATAAACAAACCTAGCTACTTATTTAATTTACTACTTATTTAATTTACTTATTTAATTTAGTAATTTTATTTACTAAATAAAATTAATCTTATTTAATTTACTACCCCCCAAATCAAACTCTGTTTAGATTTTTCACTAATTAAGCACCCAAAGCCAAAGTGTCTTTGTCCTGTCAATTCCTCACAAATTTATTGTTTCTTTGTCTAAAAAGTACAAAAGCTGCCTGCTTTGGCCACTCCTTAGGTCCCATGTCCATGATACCTCCACGCAAATGAGTTAAAATTTGTTTTCCTCCTGTTAATCTGTCTTGTGCCAATTTTATGATTAGTCCAGCCAGGAGATGACCAGAAGGGGGTAGAGGGGGAAATCTCCCCCTCCCCGACAGCAGCCTGATGATGGATTAACAAAGCACATCACCTTCAGGCAGCCAATTTGCTGCAGTTTGCCAGGGCGAGCAACATTTTCATCTGTAAATGGGGATTTTGATCTCAACTCCATGAGAACAGGACTTCAGGCAGCAAAGAACTTGGCTTTGAACCCCATGTAAGAGGACCCTTTCCTAAGGCGCCTCCACCCACGGCAGCATTTCCTTCTTCCCTAACCTCAGAGCCAATCTGAAAACAATTTTCCGATTTTCTTGGCAAGTTTTGCTTTCAGTTCACTTCTCCCACAATTCTAATTAAAATGTTCTTCTTCTCTGTTGAAGGATGTGAATAGCCTTGAGAATTCTAAGTGCGAAGGTTAGGCATTCTGAGTATCACTCCATCACCCAGTTAGTGCACCCCTGCTGTGTAAAAGGGGTTGAGCCAGGAATTATAAAGAATATAAAGGCAAGTGTGACCCTGTCCCATTCCTAAAGGAGACTATAGTCCACTGGGTAAACAAATAGCAATAGTACAAGTCATAACGTGATCAGAACAATTCTTGCAAAGGTGGGGAGCTTGGCTGGTGAGTCTTTCTATATCAACTTGAGCATGCGACTTAGTCTTTCTGGGTCTCCCTTTTCTCATCAGAAAAACAGACTAAAACCCGTATCGATCTCATATACGTATGAGAACATTTCTCTCAATGGCAGAAATAAATGAAACATTCATGTAGAGAGTATGCTACAATGCCTGGTGCACGGTGGGCACTCGATAAGTGAACTGTTCTTATTTCCAAGAGCTATAGGAGTCCACTGAAGGGACCATTCATTACATCTTTGGCCTTTGAGAACAAATAGGTTTCACAAAATTGGAGGCTTAGAATTCAGGTAAAGGCTACGATTTGGGGACAGTATTGAGGCCAGTTAGGGGAATTCCATGGTATCTAAACGGTGTGCACTGTTTTCTGAGATCAGTCTGCAAAAGCAGTAGAGGACAAGAGAAAACCAAGCAGAATGAAGTTAGTATTGAAAAAAAATGTTACTTGCCATTCCAGTTCTACAAGGATCAAGCCATTAGCCACTGCAGTCGCCCAGGAGAGTGTGCTCTGAGGGGAATTCAGAATGGAAAAAAAAAAAAAAAAAACAGGAAGAATTCTGTGCTTTAAATATACTAGTACCTAGATAGTTAAGATGCATATCTAAGGGAAAGTTTCAAATGACCCCAGTTTCTTGCATCTTCCCATACATAGAAAAGCACTAAAATGACTAACTTGAGATGTCTGTTTTTTTGTAATAAGCAGTAATCTTTTGGTGCTTGACTACATGCTTTTCCTACACAGTAGCCTCTAGCCACCTGTGCCTTACTGACCCTTAAAACGTGATTAACTTGCCCGAGGAAGTGAGTTTTTAATTCTATTTCACTTTCATTAATTTAAGTGTTTTTTAAAATGTTTATCTATTATTTATTTATTTATTTGTCTGTGCCGGGTCTTAGCTGTGGCATGTGGGATCTAGTTCCCTAACCAGGGATCGAACCCAGGCCCCCAGCACTGGTAGCACGGAGTCTTAACCACTGGACAACCAGGGAAGTCCCATCATTAATTTAAGTTTAAATCTAAATAGCCACATGTGACTAAAGGCTACCACACTGGACAGCACAGCTCTGGATTATTATCATACCCGCCTTGAGCACACCCTTCATGGAAGATGGTGGTCAGATCACCTAAAAGGAGAGAGCTGGGACCTCATCAAGATGCCAAAACAGGTTGTATGAACTGTGCTTATGGCAGCTTGCTAACAACTGCTCATTTTATAGATTGAGAGGAAGGGAGAGAAAACAAAAAAACTTCAAATGGATCTGTTCAGAGCGGTTTTCTTTCACCTTTTTTAGAAATGGGCTTACTATTTTATTTTCTTTTTTTTAATGGTTGTCTTTCTTTTTTTTTTAGTTTATTCGGCTGCTCCGGGTCTTAGTTGCAGCATGTGGGATCTTCGTTGCCGCGTGCAGGATCTTTAGTTGCAGCATGAGAACTCTTAGTTGTGGAATGTGGGATCTAGTTCCCCAACCAGGGATCGAACCTGGGCCCCCGGCACTGGGAGCACAGTCTTAGTCACTGAACCATCAGGGAAGTCCAGAAATGGGCTTACTATTTTAGCACTTGTTCGTCCAGTCACTCCCCACACCGTAATCAGAATCCTGCAGATTATTTCTTACACACACACACACACAAAATGGAACAAAAGATGAACATAGACTTTTTTGAGATTTGTCAGACCTTTTACTTAGAGATGGACCTAAATCTTGTTTTATCTAGTCTTACAAAAAGTCTGTGCTCCAAAGCAATGAAACTATGATCTAGCCTCTCATCTTTTAGCAAAATAATCTTTCAATAATATATTCAAATAATTGTGCCAGACAAACATAGGTATCAAAACAGTGTCTTCGATAAAGATTCTGACTCCTCCAGAGATAGAAACTGATGAATGGGTACATTTCCAGCTGTTGTCCTGGAACTTTGAAACAACAAATGGTTCTCAGGCAGAGAGGGAAGCAGGCCAATAGAACAATGAATCATGTCTAGACAGGGATTATGGCAATCCTTATAATGCAGATGAGACAAAATGAGGTCTAAAAAGGTTACACGACTTGTCCAGAACTGGAAAAGCACATCTGTAAAATGGACTTGAACTGGGTCTTCTGACCCCAGACCCAGGGTAGTGGCTGCTTCTATTTTCAGGCATAGGATGGAAATAAGGGAATTTGGCTTTATGATTGGATTTATGGAATGTGTACTTTCCTGCATCCATGATAACTCAACTGAAATCACAGAAATCTAAAATGAGACATAACATCCAATTATGACATTTTTTAAATGGGATTATGGTGACATACAAAGTATGAAAGGAGTACTGTGTTGATTCTATTATAATTAAACCATGAAAAAGTAATTTTTAAAAATCCTGGATGGTGGTAGTTTTCAAACTTTGATGTGTGCCAATCACTTGTGCCATTTACTTATTTGTTTATTTATTTTTGCCCAAGCCACGCAGCTTGCGGGATCTTAGTTCCCTGACCCATGACCTCAGCAGTGAAAACGTGGAGTCCTAACTACTGGACCACCAGGGAATTCCCACTTGTGCCATTTATTTAAAACACGGTGGGGCATGGGTACCCTGACCACCAATTCTGACTCAGAATGTCTGGGGCGGGGCCCAGTCATCTTTTTTTTTTCTTCTTAACACACAATTCTAATGTAGCCCACAGTTTGAGAATTATTATTCATACACGGCATAGGGGACTGAGAAAGACTAGTAAGGTAGGAGGGAATGAATCCAGGAGACTGATGAGTCATGGAAGCCAGAAGAAAGTGCTTCAGAAAGTGGAATGGAGGTTGGGAGGTGAAAAAGAGATACAGAGAAGTAGCCGTTGGCAACGTTCAGGTCGTGGGCATGCTGACAAGAGCAGCTTCAGATAAGTGAGGGCGTCAGAATGTGTTTGGCATGGGATGAAGAAGGAGAATGAGGGGAGATGGAGGAAGCAGAGTGACAACAGACAAATTGTGGGGGCAAGTTGAGCTGTGAAAGGGGCTGTACACACCTTCCATCCATGTTCATTTCAGCATTATGCACAATAGTCAAGGCATGGAAACCACCTAAGTGTCATCTCTTCCTTTTGATAAGTTATTTAACCTCTGCTGCCTTGAAGTCATCTACTGAGTAATAACTTTAAAAAAGTTGTTGTGAGAATTAAATTCATAATACTGAATGCCTGTCATAGAGTAAGTGGTCATTATTTCTGTATTCCCATACTTAGAAACCTTGCTTAGTATCTTGTTGGCGTTGAAAAAAACGAATGAATGAATGAATGAACAAATGAGCAGTGGGAATGGTCCAGTACAGTAGAGAGGAATCTATATGTTGTACATAGCAAGTCCCTGGAGAGATGATAAGCAGTGCAGATCCATGGGTCCTCCCCCAAAGACTTTTCCTTCTCTTGGTTTCTTGAGTCCGCCCTCTCCAGCTCCTCTCCTACCTCACTGCCTGCACTTTCTCAGTCTCTTGAGTAATGGAGGCTTTGCTCAACCTAAGTTCAGAATATCTCAGCAATTTGTCCTAGGAACCTTTTCTTCTTTGTCTTTATACTAGTTGATTTCACTGTGTCCTGTGGCTTTAAATACCATTCAAAGGATCCATGAACTTGGCTGGGGGAAAATATCCTATTTTCACTAATCACTAACTGAAATTGAGTATTTCATTCATGAATAAAGGGGTCTGAGTACAATAGTATTGCAGTACCTGTGACTTTGTCACCAACAGAAATCAGAAACATTTTCATATTACATTACAATTTTTCCACATATCTAAAGATATCAATTCCTTTTTTATTACTTTGAGATTATGGTTGTTAATTTCTCAGATCTCAGATAATTAATTTAACAGATTTACCTTCTAGATCGGTTATTTACTGTATTAATACAGGAGCATATTATATTATGCTAGTGGTTTTACCAGACTGTCAAAGGGATGCACGGCATGAAAAGTTAATCACACCCGAGACTTCTCTGGTGGTGCAGTGGTTGGGAGTCTGCCTGCCAATGCGGGGGACGGGGGTTCGGGCCCTGGTCTGGGAGGATCCCACGTGCCGCAGAGCAGCTGAGCCCGTGAGCCACACGGCCCACGTGCCAGTGTTCGGCAGCAAGGACAAGCCACCGCGATGAGAACGCAACTGGAGAAAACCTATGCACAGCAATGCAGACCCAATGTAGCCAAAAATAAATAAATTTATTTAAAAAAAAAAGTTAATCACACCCGATTTAAATGAAGATAAGTCCTAAATTTCTACCTTCACCTTTGACTTTGCTCTAGCTCCAGCCTCATAAATTCAGTTCCACGTGGGTGTCAAGTAGGCCTCTCATATGAACAATATAGAAACAGCTCTGTGGCTTCACACTTGCTCCTCTCCCAGTCTCCTCAGGTCTCCTCCCACTTGTTAAAGCCCCAGTTTTCTTTCTTTTTTGGCCTTGTGGGATCTCAGTTCCCGACCAGGGATAAAACCCGGCCCCCCCACCCCCCCGCAATGAAAGCACCGAGTCCTAACCACTAGACCGCCAGGGAATTCCCCTAAAGACCAAATTCTAACACCAAGTTAGTGTACTCTACTTTCACTCACCTTCAGAACAGCATCTGAAATTCCCTAGTCAATAAGCTTTAGTAATACAAAAAGCAGTAATAATCCGGATCTCACCCAGAAAAAGGCAAATGGACTCTTTTTTCTTTTTTCAGATGGATGCTTGTAATTGAAGAAAGGGGCATAATAGGATTGGAATGGCTAGTGTGAACCTCTTCAGCAAATTTCCAAACCAGAAATGTCCCTTAGTAATTACAAGAGAGATTAATTTTTTTTTTCCTGGAGCTGAAAATTTAGATGCTTCTATTGTCTATCCTTTTGAGGTCTACCCTAGGACCTAGGGTGGGACAGATCAGGGTGGGGCAGAGTGGAAGACAGAAACAGGTCCTTTAAAATGGGTTTATCCACGCCCAGCCAGCAGGACTCACAAGGCATTCTCCTTGGCGAGCTGGGGAGTGAACCTGGCGTCTGGCCCTCCATCCGACACACCAGGGAAGAGGCACCGGAGATCATTTGTGGTTCCCATGAGAACAGAATTTCCTTTCCTGAAATGCTTTTATTTGTGTAACTCAAAAAGTGTGCAATGGCCAGTAATCTGAATTAGCCCTGTGACCATATTTGCAGGTTTATTCTTTTTTTTTTTTTGGCCCGTGCATCGCGGCATGCGGGATCTTATTTCCTCAATCAGAGATCGAACCCGAGTACCCTGCAGTGGAAGCAGAGTCCTAACCACTGGACTGCCAGGGAATTCCCTGCAGGTTTATTCTTAAACGTCGGTCTTCTTTGGGATTAGTTGTTGACAATCAGCTCATTTAACAAGTGTTTCTTGAGGAGAAGGAAACTAACATTTACTGAGTGTCTACTCTGTTCCAGGCACTGTGTTGGGGGTTTTAAGTGTGTCTTCCATTTAATCCTCATAATGATATGTCAGAGCTCTTGGGAGTAACCTTGGACCATTTTCATCCTGTTCACTCTACATGTCTATACGTAGTCAACTCACATTTCTATCTCCAGCTTGACTTCTGAGGGCCACGAACTGAACTCACTCAAACTTCCTTCACCACTTCTCCGCATCTACATGTTTAGATGCCCCATGAAGAATCTCATATATTTCCAAGACTCTCCTGCCCATCCCAGCCTCCCCAAACCATTAAACTCTACGATTGTCTATCCCAGTAAATGACAGAGAAATCATCTTTAAGGCTCTATATTTTTTTGGAATTGCCACTACCCATACCTTCTCCTTTACTGAAAATCTCCCAGTGGCTTCCATAGCTCTTAGAATAGAAGGCAGAGGCCTAAAGGGGACACCTCCAAGACTTTTGCTTTGTTTTCTGCCACTCTAGCCTCAAAGACCTTGCAGTTCTAGATTCCTTCCCAATCTAGGAACTTTATCTCCTCCCCTACTAGAGATTTAGCATGAGATTAGTCTTTAAGTTTTTTGCAATTTAATACATTAAAATGGGGCCTTTTTATTTATTCCTAGGCTCTATTATATGTTGTAGCTTTCAGCTTAGTCACAAAGACATTTTAATTCAGGTACCCTGGTTTAAACCTTGAATACATGGTTTAAAATGTGTATTCATATACATGCTTCCTCCCAAACACACCCCCAAATGGGATAATAGTACAAATATTGTTCTGCAACTCACTTTTTTTTTTTTACATACTCTGCAGAATCTTTTATGTCAGTTCTTACAGACGTGGCTTATTCTAACTTCTATTTATTCTCTCACGGTATGAACGTACCATAATTCACCGTTTCCCCTATAAGCTGTTCTAATGTTTTTCTTTTATTAAGCCACCATGAATATCTTTGACCATATGTCCCTGAGGATTTGTGTATTTCTGTAAGATAGATTCTTACAAGTGGAATGTTGGATCATATGAAATGTGCCTTTTTAAATGTTTATCTGTTCCATCTGCCTGCCCCAAACCAAAGTCTAGAGCTGGAAGAAGTATTAGAGGGCATGTGGTCCATCATGCTTTGTAACAGGGAAGGAATCTTGAAACCAAAAGGTGACAAATGGAGATTAGAACAGGGTTAGGATGAGAGCACAGGGCTAGGGATACTGATCTGGAAAGTGGCTCAAAAGGTGACAGGGGAGGTGGGGAGAGGTGGGGAGTGGTCTGGGAACCTAGAGAGAAATGTGACATCTAGAGAAGCAGCCACCTCCCCCTCGGGGGTGGGAGTGGGACAGGAGCACTTGGAATGAAGACAATCAGGCTAGAGAGAGGGTCAAGGAAAGAGCGGTGTCATTAGCAGAGCCAGGGCCCAGAGAAGTTAAGGAGAATGAGACCTAGGGATTTGGCCAGGAGGGTTTCTGGTAGAGGGATCTGACCTGAATACTTATCAATGATGTGTTTGAAATTGTCAACACAGAAACAAGTACCGTTTATTGCCTGTGTACGCATAAAGCCCCCTAAGCCACCCGACCCGTGAGGGCTTGAAGCCTGTTTCTACCCCGCAGGGTTTCTTCCCCTTGCCTCCTGCAACGCAGGAAACTGCATGTCTCTTCTGAACCAGTTCCTATGATCTGAAGTCCAAACGGGTTGAGTCAGCAAGTCCTCCGCGCCCCCACCCCCGCTTTGAGCCCCAAAAGCCTATGGGGTGGCCTCACTTAACACCCAAGCCCCACCCACCCGGCCAGACCACGCCCATCGGGACACGCCCACTCTGAATCACACCCGCTCTGGACCACACCCACAGCCTCCAGCAGACCTGCGAGTCAGGCTCACCTAGAGCCCCTAACTGCTTCACTTGCTTGCGCCTAGCGCCTGGTAGGCACCCTGCTTACTCAAAGGCGTGATGAATGACCTCTATAAGAATTATTAGAAAATGTCTTCTTTCTGGTTCATTATTTTGCACATTCATTCAAAAAACTCACTGAATTCTTAACAGCAAGAGACAGTACCACCTCCCCCTGATGGAGAACTTACAGAGGTCTCTGCCTACTGCTAGGATCTGAGGAGAAACATTTCAAAAGACATAGCCTATGCGTCTAAGGATTGCAGAGACTGGCAGAGGAAATAAGCAAAGTAGATAATCACTACAAAGTGCATTTAGCTCTGGGTAAAATACCACTTTGCTAATCTTGTTTAATCCTCACAGCCACAAATAAATCTCAACATATACCAGAGGAATCAATGATACAAATGAAATTAAGTGGAGTGAACTCCACATGTGAGTTTTAAAATTCTCTATATAGCCCCTTCACTCCCTTTTAGCTTAGAATGATTTGGTTGCCCAGATCTCTGTGTCAAAACTTTCTTTTGCTCCTTCCATTGATTTTGCTTTGGTTCTGTATGCATGGAGAGAGTATGCTGCCTTGTGCAAATCATTTAAGGATGCAGACACTCAATGCAGTATAAAATGAAAATGCAGTATAAGAGGGGTGTGAAAGTTGGAGGTGTGTACCTAGGTAGGTGTACCTGGGAGGTAGGTGGATCCCAGGAGCCTGGTCCATGTCACCTGGAGCAGCCAAGAAGTCATCACCAAGGAGGAGGCCCTTGAGGGGAGAGGCTTAAAAGGTGGGGTGAGCTTTGCTTGGTGGATTGCAAGTGGACAATAAAGGGGGAGGTGAGGCTCTGGGGGTGATGTTCTATACAGAGAAATCACATGTGCAAAGCACTGTGGGAAAGTGTAGCCTGATCTCAAGGGATCTTTAGCGTGACCTCAAGGAGTTCAGCATGGCTGATCATATTGTTGTTGGGGGATGAAAGATAATGCCATCTGGTGGGCGAGGACCAAGACTTTACCTACCTGGCTTAGGTTTTTTTTTTTCCTGTGAGCAATGGGGAAACCACTGAAGAATAGTGAGCAGGGGAGTGACATGATGAAATGTCCACATGTGAAATACTTCTTGGGCAGTCATGTGAAGATAAACTAGAATAAAAACTATAGGTAAGAAGTTGGCAAGAAAACTATGGCTATGGTTTAAGTGAGAGGAGGTGAGTGTCTGGGCAGGTATTGAAGGTGATTGAGTGTAAGACGTTAGAATAAATTAACAACCTAAACTCTCCCCCAAGTTTCCGACATGGGAAGCAGGGTGAATGGCAATGCCACATACAGATGAAAGAAAACAGGAATGGGAACCTGTTTGGGGGTTGATTTCAAGGTTGGTCACACTGAGTTGGAAGTACCTGTGAGATAGCCAAGTGGAGATGTTTCCAAATGTGGGTATGAAGCATCTGCCTTCTGCAAACTTGGACTTCATTGGCGTCTTTTCCTCATATCCTCCTACTCTCTCTCCACTGGTTCTTATGGGGTCACGGATCTTTAAGAATGACGATGAAAGCTCAAGATGCTTTCTCCAGAAAAGTACATGTGCATAAGAAAAATCCTTCTGTGTTGCTCCTTGATTCTCACACTAGTACCACACTCAGAGTTCTGACACCAGATGTCAGATACCAGCTGTGTGTCCTACAATTTAACTCAATTCTGACACTATCTACCTGGAGATAGCATCAAATCCCACAGCTTAAGGGCTCAGTCCCACAAGACCTCCCCCACTCCCATTTCAGATGCCAATCACGAGTCCAGGTTGTCACCTGTGCTTCTGACCAGCACAGGTTCCAACAGCATTTTCATCAGGTTGGATTAATTTGAAAACCCCAAGATTCTCCATGGCTTGGTCTTTCTTGTGACCGGCCTCCATCCAGAAGCCATCAAGGAGCCCACCCAGAGTTGCCTCAATAGAACAAAAGACTCTCTTAGTGCTTAGGAATTTACAAGAGTTTCAGGAGCTCTGTGCCAGGAAAGGGGAAGGAAGACCAAATACGTGTGTCTTATTATAAATCATATCACAACATGCATGCAAAATGCTTGGATGCCTTTGGGAGATTCCATTCATAGACCTTATCTGAGAAACTCTGTAAATCACATCCCTGTGTTAGAGTAGGAGGAAGCCCTAGGGACACTAACAAACACCCCACGGATGGGTGGAGGAAAAGGAGTGACAAAGGCCACTAAGAGGAACTGACCGAGGGAAGAGGGGTACCAGGAAAGGGCAGCGGAAGTCTAGGGTAACTGCAACCAAGGAGGGCAGAGATTCAGCATCAGAATAAGGACTGCAGGCTTCCCTGGTGGCGCAATGGTTGAGAGTCCACCTGCCGATGCAGGGGACGCGGGTTCGTGCCCCGGTCCGGGAAGATCCCACGTGCCTCAGAGCGGCTGGGCCCGTGAGCCATGGCCGCTGAGCCTGAGCTTCCGGAGCCTGTGCTCCGCAACGGGAGAGGCCACAACAGTGAGAGGTCCGCGTACAGCCAAAAAAAAAAAAAAAAAAAAGAATAAGGACTGCCCAGGGTTTAGGGATTTGCAGCAAGGAGTCGCTAGTGACCTCAATGCATGAGGATCCTGTAGTGTGATCAGGCACACGATGAGGAGAAGTGACCTGCAGAGGAAGTGGATTTAGTGAGGTCATTATCCACAGATGGGCATTGAGTGCCCTGCATACCTGAAATGCTTTCACCTGTGACAAATAACCAATATTTACTAGTTCGAGTCTCTTGAGAAATGAAAGTCAGGTTTAAGAATAGAACACTTTGAAGAAAGAGTGAGGAGATCTGAGAAGGCAGTGAGTGGAGAAGAAAAATAGAATGTACGAAGAGACGTGAGTTACAAAGAGAATTGGTTGAGTTGGTCTATGTGGATTGTTGGAGGATGGAGGGAATGAAAAGTACCCACCCAACTGGGAAGGTATCTTGAGACCATTTAATCAACAGATCAGTTTATTACAGTTTAACTTATTCCCAGGGTGGGATCGGGCAGACAATGATCCGGAAGCATTCACAGATGCACTCCACACCACCAAGGGGCCGCTGGGACAATTTTATAGTTAACCCCAGGTATGGGGGTACGTGCTTGGAAACAGGATGTGCGTTCCTGAGTCAAGATGACTGATTGGGTAACTAGTCTCCTGGGCGCTGGGAATACGTCCGAGAAGGTCTTCATCATTGTTTGGGGACTAATAGCGCATAGAAACCACCTGGTCCTGATAATTAGTAAACAATATCTATTATCTACCAAGCCACTGACGACAGAGAAGTGATTTACTGCACAGTACAGGCCTGGGTAGGGTCAGCAGAAGGACAGGAAGAACTGTATGGGCCCAAGATGGCATCAGTCGTGTTAACAGCCATACATGGGTTCACAATTTTTTTTCCTTTAAAGACTAAATTTTGAGTCATTTTTCTATTCTACATGCAAAGTCAGAAATTAATAAACTTGGGAAAAGTCATTTCACTTACAGGCAATATATAAATAAGATATAATTTTCTCTCAGCAAAGATAGCAGAAATGTGTTTGGTGTATAAACTAAAGGAGAAAAAACATCATTGCTCAACTTTAAAAATATACATGCATTTAAATAACCCACATCTGCAGTGAGGCTAATCTGCTGCACATGGAGGCTATAACTGGAAAATGGATGAAAAGAGCAGCAGGAAACAATTTTTTTAAAAAAAGAAAAAACCTTATTGTGTAGAAGGGTGTGAAAACAGCCTTGTGCCTTGCTTCTTGGAATTAATGCTTCCTGTAGATAAATTACTAATTCTTCTTGGGGCAACATGGAAGGGCCCTTTTTTGCTGGATGTCACTGAGTGGACTCAAGCAAATGCCCTGAGCATCCATATTTCAGAGCTTCTCTTCACTTCTCGCTCATGATCTGGGTCCCCGATGCGCTCCACACATCAGGCCCACTTCGCGGAAGTCTTCGGGCCTTAGCAGAACTTCCTGGATCAAGATTGCAAAGTTTCTCTGCATTTAGAAAATCCTATCCATCTTTTTCGTTGATTAATTTACAGTTATTTATAACTACATTCTTAGTTATAGTAACAGTAACAGCTAATGCTTCGATAGTCCTATGTGTCAACCATTAGTCGAAATGCTTTCCATACCAACTCACTCAATCTTATGAACATATGAATAAAGAGAGGGTGGCTGAGTTGTTGTCCAGGATCGCACAGGTAATAAGTGACAGAGCTGGAAATGAGCCCAGGTAATCTGCTCTTAACCACTACCACCTTGTTCTAATCAATATAGTCACCACACAGGAAGCACAAGAGTAGAATAATAAACAACCATGTTCCCACCAGCCAGAATTGATAACTAACTTTCAATCCAATTTGCTCTACGACACCTCTTTGTTAAAGAATCCAAATAGTGCACACAGCTAAACAATTCTTTCACCAAGGCCCCCATTGGCCACTGAACCAGCCTTCCTTGTCTTGCTCTGAAGAGGCAATCACTGTCACAAATTTAATTCCTGTTCTTCTAATCTGATCGGTAGTGATGTCACAGGCACTTTCTGGCAAACCAGTTCCCTCTATTATTACCTGATTGCTACCCGTCTCCTGTTTAAGGAATTCTAGGCTGCAAAACCTCCCACCAAAAACATCCTGCACTTGTTTACTTTTGCTTGAATTACCATTCTTGAACCAGGGATTGAGATAAAGACTACACAGAACTACAAGGACCGATAAGGCTCCACCTGGAGAAGTTTTAATGCTGAGGCTGGGCTGTGTGCAGAACATTCAGATAGGACAGGAGAGAAGCAAAGTGTGCCTTTACAGGAATTTAAAGAGCTGGGCTTCTGTCTCTGCCCCCAAGGCAAGAGCTCAAGGCAAAATTCTTGGCTTGGTCCCCAGGTCTTTCTCTTGCCTTCCAAGTCCCATAGAGCAAGACGTGGATCTTTGTTTTGTTCACTGATGACTCCCAAGTGCCTCGAATAGTGCCTGGTTCATGATAGGCTCTCAGTAAATATGCGTTTGGGAGCTGAAGATGCCAAAAGCAGAAGGGGAACAGTGGGGAAAACTCAAGTCTTCAAGGCAGACAGCCTAGATTGGGTTGTCTGGCTCCAGCAGGATCCAGCTGTGTGACCCGGGGCACGGTGCTTAACTTCTGAGGCTCATCTGCTTTTATGGGTCTGGACAGGGAGGGCGCTCCATCGTGGTTCACTGGGGGGACAAAGCCTTTTACCAGGCAATTCTGCCTGGGGCACACCTTGCCCTGTCTGTGCTGTCTGCCAAGGCTGTGCTAAGTCTCCACTCCCTGATGTCCGCCTCACCCCACTCCGGAAGACCAAGACCTCAGCGCTGACAGGCTCCTTTGTGGTCAGCTGCCCTCATTTACGAGGAACAAAGAGAGGCAGGGCTTGGAATCTGAATTCCTGCTCACTTCCTGTGACTACACAGCACAGGGAGAGTTATGGGGAAAACCCAGACTGCAACAGAGAGTTGCACACACTGCACGTACTTACGAAGCTCTTACTCAGCCTTGACGTTTCCCTGACTCAAAACAGTCTTGGACGGAGACAAATGAATATAGCCATTTTACAGGACCTGAGCCCCATATTTTACAAAAACAATCACTATACCAAGCTGATAACTTTGTAAGGATTCTTGAACGATTACATTACTATTTGCCAAACATTGACGATGTGTGAGGCACTGTTGTAGGTGCTGGGAATGCGTCCATGAACAAAACAAAGGTCTCTGCTGTCATGGAGCTTATGGTCTAACAGGCAAGCAGGCAATCAGTGTAGTCAATAAGTACATTGTACTGTTTTATTAGGGGACAGGGCTATGGAATTTTTATTCTGGACTAAGAATTATGATCACAACAAATTTGAAGGATTTAGTGAACAAGTATTTGGAAGGAGTAGAGTCAGGGCAGCCCTCGGTTTTACTTTGGAAGATGTTAAGAAAAATAGGCCGGTGTCCTGCCTGCCGACTGGGGGAAACATCACATTTTATCTTACATGCATTGTGTCCCAGGTTTTAGAACACAGTCATGCTGAATGACACCTTCATACCCTGTTTTGCATCATCTTTCTTCCCCATATGGCACACATTTAAGGTCCCCTCCACCATGCCCACCTCTCTTCCAGGCTCATGGTGAGGAAACTGGAGGTCAGAGCCCTTGAGTGACTGACTCACTCAGGTCCTGCAGGTGGCTTAACAATGGGAGAGTCTGGAACCTGGTTCCTGACACCTTGATGGGTTCTCATACTTAGCCTGCTGGAAGTCTAGAATCTCATGGGCTGGACTGGGATGAGGACAGGAGAGGGGAGGTTATACACAGCAATTACAGCTGTAGTATTTACTACTACAACAACAATAACAACAACAATAGCTAATTTATTGAGTCTTGAAAGTGCCAGGCCCTGGTCCAGCAATTTCACAGATATTCTTATTTGGTCCTCACAAAACTCTAAGAGCTCTAGGAAACTGAGGCTCTGAGAGATTGCATACCCTGCTCAAGAACCCAACCTTGAAGAGGGGAAATAACGGGTTAGAACAGGCAGTCTAACTTCAGAGCTCTTGAGAGAAAAGACACAAAGACTTCCACATGCAAAAACAGAAGTGATGTGTACTTCACGTTGTCCCACATCAGACACTCATAATATCTGGTGGACCCACTGAAAACAAATTGCCCATATGCATTGAAACTGGCCTGATCTCTTTCTTCTGCTATTTCACTGTCCCCCATGCCAGTATGTCACCTGTGTGCCGTGACCTTGGTTCCATACGATATCCAGCACCCCACCAACTGTCCACTCAGTTATTTAAGACAAGCTGATCATCTTTGCTCAAGAGGTCTCCAAATCATGCTTTTCAAATCCCGTCATTCCTTTTATATTTGCTCTTGGCATTATATAAAGCATAGCTTCTTCAGCTGGAGCTATTTGGTTACCTTGAAATGCAGTTCTTGCTGGATGATGTAAATGCTTACTTTTCTCCTTAACTTTCACAGTAAGGGATTAAACCTGCTTAAGTGGTGATAAATATGAGGGGGTTTTTCTAGAGTTTTCTATTTTAAGAATGGTTATGGACGTATGAATTTTCATAGACTTAATGTATTTCCGCTATAAACACTGTTCTTTTTGATGTTAAAATCATCTTGACTTTGACTACTTTTGAAGCCCTTTTCAGAGTATTCTTTTAGATACAACCTCCGGTTTAAAAATTTCCTTTTTGGAAGAAGTCATAGGTGTACCTGTCTGGTTCCTTTTAGGGGGACGGTATTTAGAAGCTGAGAACCAGGCCTTTAGAGCCCCTGTATAGCTGTGCTGTCTCTGTGCTGCCTCCAGGCCAGGCCCTGTGCTGGCACAGGGGATTCTGTGGCACACAAGACAGTCAGTGATCTCAACTAGAGGAGGTCTGGCAAGAAGATTGGGTCGTCTGGGGCAGCAACCCTGAGCAGCTGAGAGCTGAACAATGAGAATGAACCAGTCCAGGGGCCACACCAAGTTCAAGCGAAAATGCTCTGAGGCCAGAACAGAGTCCCGAGGTCCTGGAAGATTTGTGAGCGAGAAAGAGAGTAGAACAAAATGAGGGGAAGCCCAGGAGGTCTGCCTGGGTCCTCCTGTAACACGACAATGACAAACAATATCTCAGTACGTGCAATCCTCACAAGAGGACGCTGGGAATAGGATTTCTTTTTTTGCTTTTAGTAACTAAAATTTGTATTGAGCGAATGAATGGAAGTTACCCAGAATGATTATTTTGATGAGTGTGAAATAATGCTAATGAACGCTAACAAAGCAAATGATAAGTAACAAACCACATTGAACAGAAAAACTCAGAAACCAAGGTTCCCTTGCTTACTTTTACATAGTTTTGTGTGTTTGTGATTGTGATTGTTACATTGCATAAGTAGGACATAGTCTTTTCCTGCTCAGATTGTTTCCAGCGCAGTAGACTGAGTAGAATTCAATATCAATATTTCCCAGCATTCACAAATAATACTGCAACTTCCAGATGTTCTACCAACTGATGTAAGAACCTTGACACTATCTCAAGCTTCTGCCAATATGTGAAATAACTAGATAGTGATGGGTGAGGCTGAAAATGAGAGCTCAAGATGTGGTTTAAACATTTACTTTTAGACTTAGAGCAACTTTTAAGGACAACTTACAACTTTGGGGGTACGTCCTTAAGTTTTTTAAATTCAATGTCACTGACAATTACTTGGCATCTCTATAATTCTGAGTCACATAGCTTGACCTAGTAATGACAAATCTTACAGTTTTAGGGGTATGTTATATAAGAGGAAACCCCTATACCAAAAACCTTAACCTTTTTAGGTAGCAGAATCTTTGCTGTTGCTATTAAAAAATCCATCCCAACTCTGAACATAAATAATAAAATGTGTATGGAATCTGTATTTAACAACATGGGGGGAAATATGTGGGATAATATATAGTTTCAGAGATGTAAAAAATACACATTAGGGTTTCTGGGGAATTCCCTGGCAGTCCAGTGGTTAGGACTCCATGCTTTCACTGCCGAGGGTGCAGGTTCAATCCTGGTCAAGGAACTAAGATCCCGCAAGCCACGTGGCACAGCCAAATAAAGAAATAAAGAAATAAATTAGGGTTTCTGGGGCAGTGAGTGGGCAGGCTGGGGTTGGGGGAGTGGGTGCTGAGTGTTAGGATGACACCTGGCTCTGTCTGCTGGCCGCAGCCCCACAGCTCTACTTCCTCAAAGGGGGATATGAGACCTTCTAACTGGAATATCCTGAGTGTTGCATGGACATAAAACCCATTTCACAAGAGAAGGTTGAGACTAAGAGTGCCCTCATTAGACCGAGTGAGAAACCAGTGCTCACTTCAGCTATAGGCCAGCTTCTGAGCAGGGCAGCCCTGTTGCAATCCTTCTATTCCTCAACCTTGGTGGCAGGAGATGCCAGGAGGAAAATTGTACCTACTGTGTATTCTGGGTCAGTGGCATTGAAAACGGTCATTTCCCCAGCTTGCTCTCCTTATATGTGCCTGTCTCATCTCTGTGACACTTGTTTTCTTCCCTGCCCCTGGGAGTACTCTTCAAGATATTGACTTCTGAGGTTCACAGATTTCACAATTTGATACTATTTTTTCTGTCTATAAACCATTTCTCCTGGAGAAAAGGAAATTTCTTAAAATCCATATGGAGGTGAAGAAAAGCAGTATGTTATTGGTTGTTCTTTTTTACAGTGCAAAATAAAAAGAGAAAAAAATATATATATATAAATTAACAATTTCCCTGCCCACACACATAACTGACAAGGAGGTTAAGTTTATAATTTGCATATATAATAATTCACAAAATGTCTTTTTGTATCTTTTTTACTTTGATATAATTTCAAACTTACAGAAAACTTTCAAGAATAACAAAAACTCTCATCATTTAATCAGATTCACCATTAACATAATGCCTCATTTGCTTTATTTATTCTCTCTCATCTCATATACATTTACACGCTGCTTTGTTTCTGAACCATTTGGGAATAAATACAGACATCATACTCCTTTATTCCTACATACTCCAATGTCTATTTCGTAAGGACGTTCTCTTGCATAACAACAGTATCATTATCAAGATGAGGAAATTTAAGATTGATACATTACTATGACCAAAATTCAAATTTGGTCAATTGTCCCTACATTGTCCTATAAGTTATAACAAACCTTTCCCTTGGTCCAGGACTCACTCCAGGATGATGTGTTGCATTTATCTGTAAAATATCTTTGGTATTCTGTAATCTGGAATGGTCCTCTGGCTTGTTTGTCTTTTATGACCATAACAATTTTGAGGAATACAGGCCAGTTATTTTATAAAACATCCCTCAATTGGCCCTAATGTCTTTCTGATTAGACTCAGGTTATACATTTGGGACAGTAATACCACAGGAATGATGTTGTGTCCTGCTCAGTGCATCTTATCAAGAGGCACAGAATGTCACTTTTCCCCATTTTTGCTGACCGTTTGGGTAAGGTGGTGTCTTCCAGTTTTCACCATTATAAAGTTCTCGTATTCTTTTTCTTTGATTAATATGTAATTGGTGGGGAGACACTAAGAGACATGTAAATGTCCTTCTCATCAAATTCTGCCAGCCACTAGCTTTAGCATCCATTCATGATTCTTGCCATCATGGTAGCAAAACAGTGAAGAAAACATATTTGAGTTTTCTCTTTCTCATATTTCTCTCTTTCTCATATTTCTCTTTTCGAGAGATTGCAATATTTTTTTCCAGTAGCAGCCTTATTTAGCTGACCATCCCACCCACCATTCCCTCACAAACTGTGTCTTGTTTTCTCATCTGTGAAAAGGGACAAAGAATGTTTCCCGTAGGTTGCCTTTTGGGGCGCTGCTGGCAGGTTTGCCCTGGAATCTTGAGTGTATGCGTTCTTCCTACAGAGCACCAGGCACTTATCATGCGATACCATATCAAACCCACCCAGCAGGCCTGTTATAAGGTGGGCACAACTATGAACCTCGTTTTGCAGGTAACAACAGATGTTTAGAGAGGATACCTGTGAGTAACTTGCCTGAGGTTCCAGCTAGTTGGCTTTAGTAAAAGGCAGAGCCTGGGTTGGCAGCTAGACTGAGTCCAGAGCCTACGTGCTTAACTGCTACCTTATACTCATCCAAAACAGACTCATGGCTTGCTCGTGGCAGGGACAAGAGTAGGATGAGCTGGGCAAGGTGCCTGGGGTGCAAAATTTAAGAAGGCTCCCACTCTCAGGTCCTGACCCTGTGCCCGCATGATACTGAGAGTGAGTGTCCCCTTAAAATGTGCACCCTAGGCTCACTTCGCCCTCCTCCAAGCCCTGGTTCTTGGGGAGGGCCGGCCAGTGGGAATTGGCCTCCGTCACAGTTCATTGTACAGCTCACATATATTCCTGGGATACCTGGGAAGGTAGGGATTTCCAGTTTCTCCCTTTGGTCAATGGACAAACTATTCAGCCTTGAGCCTGATCTGTTCTAAGCAATGCTAAGCACAGAGACTACGATGAGTACCATCCCTGCCCTCCTATAGCTTGCAGATCTAAGCATTCACTTCCAGGGGAATAAATATGACAGGTCAACACTTGGGCCTTCTTAAGAATCACCTTGGGCTTCACTGGTGGCGCAGTGGTTGAGAGTCCGCCTGCCGATGCAGGGGACACGGGTTCGTGCCCCGGTCCTGGAAGATCCCACATGCCGCGGAGCGGCTGGGCCCGTGAGCCATGGCCGCTGAGCCTGTGCGTCCGGAGCCTGTGCTCCAGGACGGGAGAGGCCACAACAGTGAGAGGACCGCGTACCGCAAAAAAAAAAAAAAATCACTTCAATGTGCATTGGCACATTTTTTGAGGATTTCAAAGTACACAAATGGATTAAACTCTGCTGTCTTGACAACCTCATTGTTTTCCCTTTTCATTAACCTTTTTGCATTTATCTTGGTTATGGTTTGCTTTCCCTACTAACAGAATGAATACTTTGGGGTATTAATTCAGTTGTGCTTCCCTTGGGCTTTATTTCCTTTCAGAACTTAGCTCTTGACAGGACCAGGTTTCAGAAGCATGGGCTCAAATTACAACGTTGCCACTTAGTACTTACGTTCTTGGAAAAGTCAGTTTGTCCCCTGAGACTCAAGTGTTCCATTGGTCCACCAATGTGCCAAGATCATCTTTCCCAGGATTCTAAGTAAAGTGATACAGATGCCAAGTAATCTTAAATCACAGGTGCCATTACCCAGGCAGCAGATGCTGTGCCTGGCCTTTCCTAGTACCAACTGTATAGTGGGGGTGTTGAAAAGCAAAATCTAACTACAAAGGTGATTTTGTTGGAAAAACATCCCAAAGTATTTTCTATTTCAAATACACATTATTACTTTTTTCCTTTCTTGGATGATCTGAAAAATTCAAGTTGGTTAATCAGATTAAGCTTTGCAGCCATCCCAGGATTACATTTTTGGTTTATTAAACTACTTCAAGATGTATTTAAAAAATGTTATTCTGTAGTACGTGAAATGTCCTTCCAGGGAGGACAGTGGGAGCAGAGAAAAATTATGAAACATATAATACATTGTTCTCAACGTGGGACAATTTTTTAAAATTAATTTTACTCTTTTTGGAAACACTGTCACCAAAAGGAAAAGAATGACCTCACTATAGAACTACATGTATGAAGCAAGACCTACTATCATGTATTTATAATTTTTTTACTTTCACATTTTTAATAAATTTGAAGGGGGTAGGGAGGTTTTTCATTAATGGGTTGGTATATATACAGCCCATGGGTCTTTGGTCTAAAAGCCAACTCTTAGGGAATGGAATAGGACATAGAAATCATTTGATTAAAAAGTCTAGTGATTCGGTTGCTACGCAATGGTTGCAAAGTTTAAAACTGAGTTTGAGGGACCCTGCAATGAAAATAGCTCAGACACAGAGGAGTTAAGAGACAGTTTCTCAGGCCTTGGCTCAGTTATTCCTTACAAATAACGATTCTGCATGACTAGGGAATGATTTAATATGCAATCTTGGAAAGTTGAAAGGTTGATTTTCTGGTCACAATTTCTATTCCAAATTGGGCAAAATGAGCCATCGCTTCTACCAAGGTACCATCATTTCTAGTGATAGTCCCATGAATCAAGTTAATTCTTGTGCTGCCAGGAAAGTCGGAATTTTCATTAGTTCTAAAAGCTCTTAACCATAGGTTTCAGATAGGTAGCATTTTAAGTTAATACTTCTCTGGAAATGACCATCTTTTTTTTTTGCATTTTAGCATCCAAGTTGTATGTGCAATTTGCTCTAATTAGGTCTCAATTTTTCCTATTAGCTGTTATTGCTGGAGAATGAAATGGGCAGGTCATTGTGTCTTTTAATCAACGCTGTAGTGTGATCTTGCTTGCACCATGACCTGCTCTCAAACATGCTTGTATCTTTTCAAACATACTGTCTGTAGCCTAGGGGCAGAGAAAACATAGGATTGTTGCATTTTAAAAGGTTCATATAACAATAGTTGCAAGAATGTCAGACATTTGAGTTACGTTTCTGCAATTACAACCATAAGTACAAGAATGAAGGTTTTTCTTCTTCTCTGGAGAATAAGGATCCTCCCTAACCTTAAACTAGATTGAGTCTTGAGCAGCCATAGACAATACATAAATGAATGGGCATGTTTGTTTTCCCACAAAATTTCATATATGGACACTGAAATTTGAATTTCATAGGGTTTATTTGTATCATGAAATAGTCAACCTTTCGATTTTTTTCAACCATTTTAAAAGCTAGAAACCATTCTTAGTTCTGGGGCTGCATAAAAACAGGCAACAGGCTGGGTTTAACTCTTGAGCTGAGTTGTAGTTTGCTGCAGTAAGTGGCAGAGTCAGGATTTGAACCCAGGCAGTATGGGTCCAGTGAGCTCTTAACATATATATTATATATTATATTATATGTAATACATATATGTTAACATATATATATATATTCAATATGATGATAATGATAGTAAATCACGCTCTTTATAGAAAATCTAGCAAAGGATGAAAGAGAAAATAGCAACCACCCACAAAACCACACCCCAGAAATAACCACGAGTAATATTTGATGTTTTCTTTCCATTCTTTTGTCTACTATATGCAGTATTCAGTTTATAAATTTTAGTTTTTCACTTATAAACATTTTTCACATTTCCACACAGGCCACACAATTATAATAATTAATGGATACGTGAGAGTTCATTTTAAATGTACTAGGGGAAATTGCTATTTTGAAAAAAATCCTACAGCTAATAATTTCATAAAGCAAAGAATCTTTTGATTAAGTTGGTCACTTTTCATTTACCTGCCACATCTTTGCATTTCTAGGAGTTGGATTTTTTAAAAGCAACCTTGATTGCAGACAGCAGTAAAAAGGCTTTGGAATCCACCAGACCTGAATTTGACTTCTCACTGACCCTTTATTGGCCAAATGGCCCTGGGCAAACCGTCAGTTTTTGTTAATCTGAGGTGTTAACTGAGATGATGTTCAGGGACACCTCAGTTTTCCCTTGTTCCGAAGAGAAACCAAGACCACTATATATAATGTCCCAAGCAGGGACCGAGCACAGAATTCTGCTCACTTGGTAGCAGCCAGTACTTATGTTCCCTGCCACCAACCACTCCCAGTGCCCAGCACCAGCACAGGAAATAGATTCCTTCCCTCAACACTGTAGAGAAAATGTCCTTTTCTGTTTTGAGCAGCACAGGAGTCTTCTTCCTGGAGCGTAAATGGGCCCGCGGGAATGAGTATAAGAAGAAGGATTAATGAGGTGGGTGGACCTGATCTGGAAGTGCCCACCCCGCCCCTTGCCACTCCTGCCTCAACCCAACCAGGAGACTTTGGTCGAAGTTTCCAAACTGAAGCAGTGTCCAGGTTCCTACAATAGCAGGTGGCATCCTGACCTAAGCAGAGGCAGTGTTCTATTTCACAGGTACAGGGGATCTCCAGCCCAAACATCTGAAAAGAATTCGGAGCCCAGCCAAATCCATGAGCAGCAAAAACTCTTTGGAGCTGCAGAGGACGGCAGCACTCACAGCCGAGGGCTGCAGCAACACTGGCTTTCAGGTGAGCAGACCTTTCCTCTTGTTTCAGACCAAGGAAATGGAAGTAATGCTCTTTCCTTGCCTTTCTGGCAAGTTTCTTAACTACAGCAGAGGGCTTCTTGGAACGCAATAAGATTTTTAGTGGCACTCTTTAAGCCTATTATTCTTCCTTCTTGGGTTCTTCTCAGGTTGACAAACCTGAAAAGTCTCTTAACCGAAACTGTTTTGGTCCCTGCCACTTCAGGACAAGATTGTCCTCTCCTACTTGTGTTTAGGGCTCATATGGCACAGATATAGTTTTGTTTTGTTTTTTTATGTATTTATTTATTTATTTTTGGCTGTGTTGGGTCTTCATTGAGGTGCATGGGCTTCTCCTTACGTTGGCTTCTCTTGTTGCAGGGCACGGGCTCTAGAGCGCAGGCTCGGTAGTTGTGGCGCACGGGCTTAGTTGCTCCGCGGCATGTGGGATCTTCCCGGACCAGGGCTCGAACCCGTGTCCCCTGCATTGGCAGGCGGATTCTTAACCACTGCGCCACCAGGGAAGTCCACAGATATAGTATTTACCTACAGACATTTTCCCAAAGAACTGGTGAGAGGGGAAGAATGGGGAAGAATCCAGATCCTGGATGTAGTTAGCACCTCAGGGTCCCTTTCTCTTAAACCAGGTCTCAGAGCCCCTGTCAGATGGTGGCCTGGGTACCTGCCCTGCTGCAGGGGGCAGGTACCCAAATCATCTCATGTCATCATCCAAAACTCACTGAGTGGTTAACACTGCTTGGCCCAGGGCTAGGTACCACAGAAGTCCTGTCACCATAAATCACCAGGCTTTTATCTGACTGGGTCTGGAATGGGGATTTTTCAGGGCTGTACCCAAGTATACTTCTTTTTTTTTTTTTTTTTTTAAAGCACTGAAGTAGCTTACTTCCCTGCCTCGAATTAGAATGAAATACATATTTTAAAAAATTTATTTATTTATCTATTTTTGCTGTGTTGGGTCTTCGTTTCTGTGCGAGGGCTTTCTCCAGCTGTGGCAAGCGGGGGCCACTCTTCATCGTGGTGCACGGGCCTCTCACTATCGCGGCCTCTCTTGCTGCAGAGCACAGGCTCCAGACGCGCAGGCTCAGTAATTGTGGCTCACGGGCCTAGTTGCTCCGCGGCATGTGGGATCTTCCCAGACCAGGGCTCGAACCCGTGTCCCCTGCATTGGTAGGCAGACTCTCAACCACTGCGGCACCAGGGAAGCCCCCGGGAAGCCCCCGGGAAGCCCCCGGGAAGCCCCCAAGTATACTTCTTTCCCTAACCTGACACTCAACATGGGAAGCTCACATGAGCAGGTGTCAGCAATCCCTTGGGCTTCAGCTTCAATAAACAGGCAAAACAAATGTTTAGGCACTAACAAAGAAAGGAACAAGGAAGGTAAAAGGGCTTTGACTCAAGTTGACTCAAGTCCTGAGTCTTCTACTCACAAGTTATTGTAACTTCCTTGATCTTCGGTTTAGTTATCTGTGCATGTGTCACAGTCATGCTTATCTCATAGATTATAAGTGTAGGGGATGAAAGATCTTACCCTCTACCCTCTCTAATGTTCAGTTCCTGAGGTCTGTGAATTAAACTGACAAATGGCAGATAAACAGGAGCAAAGGCATATTAATAAAAATATTTATTAATATTTTTAATTTTTTGTACACATAAAAGTGACAGAAAAGAAGGCTTCACAGGAAAGAAGGGAACATCTCAAAGAAGCAGTAAGACTCAGAGGCTTATATACTATTTTAAAAAGGAGATAAGGGCTTCCCTGGTGGCGCAGTGGTTGAGAGTCCGCCTGCCGATACAGGGGACACAGGTTCGTGCCCCGGTCTGGGGAGATCCCACATGCTGCAGAGCGGCTGGGCCCGTGAGCCCATGGCTGCTGAGCCTGTGCATCCGGAGCCTGTGCTCCACAATGGGAGAGGCCACAACAGTGAGAGGCCCGCGTACCGCAAAAAAAAAAAAAAAAAAAAAAAAGGAGTTAAATTGTGGAGAAGTGACTAGACAAAGGAAAGAGTGGTTGGGCTCTTAGGGCAAATAAATTGTGGGAAAGTGATGAGGAAATATATGGAGGTAACTACTGGAAGATAAGGTTTGACCATGAGGTATCTCCTCGCCATCTCTGTCTCCAGTGACTATGGTTGTTCTTTGTCTGTTATGGGAGAGGGCAACACTCGCACGAGGGAAAATTATGCCCTGTTTTTAAGTAGATAGAGGAAGAGAAGAGATATCTTCTAAGAATTATTTTGAACTGAAGGCAAATGAGAAAAGGCAGACACAGAACGAGCTCTCGGCTCTTCCTCTATCTGCTTAAATATGGCATATTTAAGCCAAAGTGGCATATTTGGAGTGGCATATCCTGACCGCCATCATAAGTGAGAAAAAAGCATAAAGCAGGGAGCCTTTTCTGATTCAAAAGAATGGAAGGGTTGGAGTGGGATAAAGGGTCAAAGTGAATATGGCAGCAAGAGAAAGGCATCTGCAGTGGAGAAGGGTGGCTGTTGCCAGCAGCTGGCTGCCCATGCTCAGTGAGCAAGACACAGAGCCCCTGAAAGCCGCCCTGTTTTCTATCCCTCACACTCTTCTCCCGCAGCAGAGCATCTCCAGGCCTCAGGGTGCAGAGCAGTGCCTCTCAAACCCCGCAGGGTACCACACACCAGCACCAACAAGCGCTGACCAGGTTATTCGTCCAGTGCTTCTCCTTCAACGAGAATTTCCAGAGACACGTATTTACTCAGCAAGATTGTTAACTGCCCCCTGGATGTGGCCCCTGCTAGAGAGGGAGACGAGTTCAAGAAGGAATAATATGCTAATCTTGCATCACAGATGTTCGGAGAACATCAGTTAGAGCTTAAGGGTGGGCAGGGATTTCCCAGTTGAACAGGGAGGGGCGTCAGCAGAGCATCACAAATAAAGAGAACTGTCTGTACCCAGGCCTAGGGGCCTGAAACAGCCTGTGTGCTTGGGGTAGAGAAGATGCGGTTGGGGCTGGGGAGTAGGGAAAGGGGGCAGGCTGGCGTCAGATCACGTGGCCTAGGCATTTGAGAAGAAATCAATCAACATCTACACTCTCGGAAATTCCCTGGAGGTCCAGTGGTTAGGACTCCACACTTTCACTGCTGAGGGCCCAAGTTCAATCCCTGGTGGGGGAACTAAGATCCTGCAAGCCACGCAGAGCAGCCAAAAAAAAAATCTACACTATCAAATCATTAAAGGACTCTACTAGCCCTGTTAAAGATGGACAAAAAATGGAAAGAGATTTGTGTGTGGTTGGGACACCAGTTAGGAGGTTAGTGTGATGATCAGAAGTTGGTTAGAGGCGGTGGAAACTGACGCAGGGGGAAAGTACTTGTGCTCCTAAGAGGCCACTGCGTGGAATTGGGCAGAAGTCAGGGTGAGGAGTCAGAGCTGCTCTGCCTGCGAATATTTCCACGTCCTCCTCTGTAATATATGCAAAAAATACATGTAATATATGTTTTTAAAAATGCTGTCTTAGTTCACTCAGGCTGCTGTAACAAAATATCTCGGACTGGGTGGCTTATAGACAGAAACATATTTTTCACAGTTCTGGAGGCTGGGAGGTCCAAGATCATGGCATCAGCAAATTCTATGTCCGGTGAGGGCCCCATCCTCACATGGCCAAAAATGCAAGGGAGCTCTCTGGGCTTTTGTCTGTTTGTTTGGCCGCACTGCACAGCTTTGGATCTTAGTTCCCCGACCAGGAATTAAACCCGTGCCCTCAGCAGTGAAAGCATGGAGTCCTAACCACTGGGACTAACCACGGAGTCTTAACCACTTCCCTGGGACCACCAGGGAGGTCCTCTGGGGTCTTTTATATAAAGGCACTAAACCCATTCATGAAGGCCCTTCCCTCATGACCTAATCACCTCCCAAAGGCCCCACCTCCTAATACACCATGTGGGGCATGACATTTTCAAAACAGGAATTTGGCGGGGGGCATGGTGTGTGGACACAAACGTTCAGACCGTAGCAAGTGCCTAGCACAGTGTGAACATAGTAACAGTAGCTCTTGGTGCCAGGACAGGTTAAAGTCCACATTTCTAGCTTGAGATATCCACTTGGAAGCGATTCCCTTTACGTAGATAGGAAATCTAGGAATCGGGTTGGAGCAAGGAAAAGAATGACTTCATTTTGAGGCTGCTGGTTGAAATTATGACGCTGAACATCCAGATACAGATATAAATGGAGCAGGAAGCTTTAGGCACACCTGCACCTGGAGCCTGGAACGGGACATTGTACGTTTGGGGGCTGTTAGCACAGAGGTGGCCAGGGTGTGGACGAGAGCACTGGGAGGGAAACCTGGGAAGTGCCAGTGTTTCAGGAGCAGCAAAGTCAGAGAAGTCAGAGGATGAAACAGAGAAGCCAGAGGGAGAGAGAGGACAGAACCAGAGGAGGGAAGGTCTGGGGAAGCAGAGGGGAAAGAGAACCACAAGGTGAACAGCAAAGACCCCTCCACGGTATGGAAGAGACACGTTCATCTGATTTGCTAATTAGGATATTACTGGTGACCGGGGCTGAGGGCCGGGACAGTCTGTGTTATAAGTGGGAGTTAAGAGACTGGAGAAAACGAGGACAGAAAGGACATTCCCCTGGCAGAGAGGAGAGGAGAGAAGAGGGACAGGCTCGGGAGAGGCAAGATGGAAATTGTAGGCAGTGTTTTTCTTCTCATTGTAAATTATGACATGCAGAAAAACACATAAAACCAAATAGACAACATATTATAAAGTGCGACCCAGGTCAAGAAATAGGACATTGCCATCCCTCAGCTCAGACACCCCTGCCCTGCACATTCTGTTCAACTGCCCCCCTCCCTCAGGCATAACGAGGTTCCCAACTTTGTGGTAACTACTTCACCGTTTTGCCTTATGCCTTAACTTCTAATTATGAATCCTTAAACACTGCCTTTACCTGTTTTTGAACTTTAAATAAGTAGAAAACCTCAAGAAAAATTATTTGCTTCTTTTAGAACATTTATATGGAATTAAGGAAGATGAATCATTTTGTATCTGGCTTCTTTTGCTCAGTTTTATATTTCTAAGATTCAGCCATAGTACTGTGTGTAACCAGAGTTCATCCAATTTCCTTGATACACAGTATTCTCTGTCAATGCTACACAATTTATCTATTTTACTGTCAGTGGACTTTGCCTCATTAAGTTTGGAGCTTTGGGGAACTTCAAAATAACAAAGGCAGCTATGAATATTCTTGTACATGTCTCATGGTGAATAACACTTGTATTTTGGGGTTATACGTAGGAGTGGAATTACTAGGTCATTGGGAATACATATACACTTTCAACTTTGATAATAATTCCAGACTGGTTTCCTAAGTGGTTTTACCAGTTTATACTCCCACCCACAGAGTGTGAGTTCCTATTACTTCATAGCCTCAACAACATTTATCAGGTTTGTTAATTTCAGTGATTCTGGTAGGTGTATAGTCATATATTAGGGAGGTTTGATTTTAATTTTCCTGTGTTATTGGCCATTAGATTCCTACTTTATGAAATACTTGCTCAAGTCTCTTGTCTATTTTCTCTACTGGATTTTGTCTTTTCCCTATTGATTCGAAAGAGTTCTCTTTCAAAATGAAAGTCTTCTATCACTCTGAAGCTGTCTTTCGCTCTTTAACATTTTGATAAACAAAAGTTAATTATATTGCGGCCCCATTTATCAGGTGTTTGTTTTATATATCCTGTTTAAGAAATCACTTTCTATCCTGTAAGATCATGAAGATACCCTCTCACATTTTCTATAAACTTGTTCTTGCTTTCCACATTGAGGCCTCTAGTCCCTCTGAAATAGATTTTTATGTATAGTGTAAGATGAGAGTCAAGTTTTCTGTGTTTCTACATGGACATTCAATTATTTCACCATCACTTTAAAAAGAAAAATCTTTTCTTCACTTGACAAATACCACAAATTCCAAGAGTCTATCTTTGGGGTAAGTTTTTTTAGAATAGGGCAACTGAAAGATTTTTTTCAAACTCAAAGAAGGGGAAAGGATCCAGAGAAAAGGAAGAGATGAAATTGACAGCAGGAGAGGTGGGATAAAACTCAGAACTTCTAACGGTGAAAATCCAGGCAAGTTTTTTTTTTTTTTTTTTTTTGCGGTACACGGGCCTCTCTCTGTTGTGGCCTCTCCTGTTGCGGAGCACAGGCTCCGGACGCGCAGGCTCAGCGGCCATGGCTCACGGGCCCAGCCGCTCCGCGGCATGTGGGACCTTCCCGGACCGGGGCACGAACCCGTGTCCCCTGCATCGGCAGGCGGACTCTCAACCACTGCGCCACCAGGGAAGCCCCCAGGCAAGTTTTTGAACGAACCTCTTTCCTAAAGCATGTCCCTTAGAATCCCAGCACAAGTGTTCTCCTGCCCATGAGTAAACATTGATCTTGCCATGAGTGGCCGTTAGAGGCACAGGGCCCATCCTAGCTCTGACATCGGTTGGGTAGGACCCACTTATGAATGTCCTGAGACAGCCCTAGACTGGAATTGTGCCTCTACTCTACACAAACATGGAGGAAGGCCAGCTCACTCCATGATTCACCTGGTGAGCCAGTCAGGTTTGGAGAGATTGTTAAATGGAGCTCAAAATTTGGGAGGTCATATAAGTGCTGGAATGTTGGCATAGACTTTGAACTCAGATTCTTTGAATATATAAGTTCTGAGGTTGGAAGAGTGCTATTTCTTCAACAGATTGATCAGGGAGATCAGCATGAATCACACTCAGATAACTGAGTATGTTTTCACGTAGCTCAGGACAAGCTTGGCTAGAGCTATCTAGATGCTTTTTTTTCCCCACAAGTAAATTAAGACACAGAAAATACATGATAATAGGGTTGCCATATGACCCTGCAATCCCACTCCTAGGCGTATATCTGGACATAAGTATAATTCAAAAAGATACATGTACCTCTATGTTCATAGCAGCACTATTTACAATAGCAAGACAGGGAAGCAGTCTAAATGTCCATCAACAGATGAATGGTACAAAATGATGTGGTACATATATACAATGGAATATTACTCAGCCATAAAAAAAGAAGGAAATAATGCCATTTGTAGCAACATAGATGGACCTAGAGATTATCATCCTAAGTGAAGTAAATCAGACAAAGACAAATATATGATATCACTTATATGTGGAATCTAAAACAAACGATACAAATGAGCTTATTTACAAAACAGAAATAGACTCAGACGTAAAATACAAACTAATGAAGAAATGAAATCGAGTTATTTGTAGTGAGGTGGATGGACCTAGAGTCTGTCATACTGAGTGAAGTAAGTCAGAAAGAGAAAAACAAATACCGTATGCTAACACATATATATGGAATCCAAAAAAAAAAAAAAGATTATGAAGAACCTAGGGGGAGGACAGGAATAAAAAGGCAGACATAGAGAATGGACTTGAGGACACGGGGAGGAGGAAGGGTAAGCTGGGACAAAGTGAGAGAGTGGCATGGACATATATACACGACCAAATGTAAAATAGATAGCTAAAAAAAAAAAAAAATAGATAGATAGCTAGTGGGAAGCAGCCGCATAGCACAGGAAGATCAGCTTGGTGATTTGTATCCACCTAGAGGGGTGGGATAGGGAGGGTGGGAGGGAGGGAGATGCAAGAAGAAAGTGATAGGGAACATATGTATATGTACAGCTGATTCACTTTGTTATAAAGCAGAAACTAACAAACACACCATTGTAAAGCAATTATACGCCAATAAAGATGTTAAAAAAAAAAAGAAACTTATGGTTACCAAAGGGGAAAAGGGCGGGGAGGGAGGGATAAATTAGGAGTTTGGGATTAACAGATACAGACTACTATATATAAAATAGATAAACGATAAGGACCTACTGTATAGCATGGGGAATTATATTCAATATATTTTAATTACGTATAACAAAATAATCTGAAAAAGAATATATGTATAGAACTGAATCACCTTGCTGTACACCTGAAACTAACAAAACATTGTAAATCAACTATACTTTAATAAAAAAACAAAAAATAATGTGGCAATTCTGGAAAACAGATACATCCCCGTTTCTCCAGGCTTTATTGTTGTTGCTGTTTGTTGCTGTTGTCATTATTGTTACTATTGGTTTCTTTAGTGAATTAACTGAAATAGTTTTATGTAGTCTGCATTTATTGTCATGTGTGGCCACTAAAGTCTCTGCTCAGTTAGCTTAAGGATCTGATATAAATTCCCAAGTGGCTGGAACCACTAAATCTCCCAGGCTTTGCTGAGGGCTCTGTGTGCCTGCTGGGGAGATTGCCTTCAGTGCTCAGGCAAGCTGGCTACAGTTCTATGTTTACTTTACTCCCTGCTTCTGTGGAGTTTCAACATCAGCCAGAGATGAGAACTTTGATTTTTCTCAGGTCTTTCTCAAGCATGAACATGACTCCGGGCATGTCCCTGGGCTTCTAATTTCCCAGGAATATCAGAGCGTTTCAAAGTCCCTTATGGATATCTCATTCCCCAGCCTTTCCTTTAAATTTTTGTTTATCTTGTTTTCTCCAACTGTTATCACCACCTCAGGCAGCCGCCTACCTTAAACCATTGCCCCCAGGAAAATAGCACTGGGTGAACTCTAACTCAGATTAAATAAAGACATGCCTTGTGAGTGGGATTTTCTGAGGAACTGCAAGACAGGTCAAATAATGGCAGTTACCTTGGAATTGGACTTTGGGAGAGTGACAACCCCATTTTGCCTCATTATTTACCCATTAATATGAGATAAGGCTCTCTGCACCATGAAAAAGTGTCACAGTCCAAAAGGGGCCAAGAGAGGCATAACAGCTCCCCTTCTGGACCACCCAGTTGCCTTATTTTGCTGACCTGCTCCGCTTTGGAAATGTACCAATCATTTTACCCTGTCAGTCACATCACTTTATAAGTTTGCTAGCTTTTAAATAATTTTTTTAAAGTATTTATTTATTTGGTTGCATCAGGTCTTAGTTGTGGCAGGCGGGCTCCTTACTTGCGGCTCAAGGGCTCCTTAGTTGCAGTGCACCAGCTCCTTAGTTGCTGCTCGCAAGCTCCTTAGTAGTGGCATGCGAAATCTTAGTTGCGGCATGCATGCAGGATCTAATTCCCGGACCAGGGATCAAACCCGGGCCCCCTGCACTGGGAGCGCAGAGTCTTAACCACTGCACCACCAGGGAAGCCCCAAGAATGTTTATTTTTCTAATTCTCATTACTGCATTCTGAGTTTCTCATCCACTCAAGTCCTTCGGTTCGGGAACACTTACAAGGAGGAAGTTGGTTAGAGAGCACTGGTCTGACTTGCGCAGCCAGGGAGGTTTGAAACAAAGTAATTGCTTAATTACTTAATTGCTTAATTGAGGACTGGTCAGACCCAGGCAGATGAAGCACCTGGGGAGCAAAGGTTTAGGCACAGGTTATGTTGGAGTCAGCAAGGCAGGGCATAAAGTCAAGAGAAGATATTTCTAGGAGCCAGCAAATGTGAGGCTTTCTGTTTACCCACACAGCCGCTTCCTTGTTCCCCTGCAGAGCATGAGGTCTTGAGGTCAGGGAAGAGGGAAGAAAGAAGTGGGAAAGGAAGAATTTAGAAAAGCACACGTGGGAGTAAGAAGTAGTCTGCTGTGCTCCAAGTACTGACCATAGCGTATGTGGTTCTGACCTTGGCTGCAGATGGCAAGGGGCCTCTTGTTAAGGAGGGAGTGGGAGAGGGAGGAAAGGGGTGAGCTCCTGAAAAAAGCCAGACAGTTGGTGGGTGGGTGGGAAAGTGAGGGTGACAGCAGGGCACAGACACTGAGACTGAAAGCTACATACTAAGTCAGTACGAGGAGGGCAAAAAACCCCTTGGGTTGAGGCTTCAGAGCCAGGCTGCCAGGTCCGCCATTTAGGCAAGTGACCTAACTTCTATGCCTATTTCTTCATCCCAAAATAGGTACTAATACCCTGCATCATAAGACTTTTGGGAGATTAATGTAAAGCACTAGTACCTAGCAAGTGCTCAAGTATCAGCAACTATTATTTAAACCATTTACGTGGGGAAGCTGTTCTGGTGCAGGCCAAACCAAATTTTCAACTCCAGGTGTGAAGTCTGTCTCTTCTCATAGCAAATACTGGAATCCACTGATAGAAAAACTGTGAGAGATGCCAACATGCAGATTTGAATTGTTACCATGTCAACTGAACGTAAAACCTCATGTCCCTGAGGTCTCCAGCACACTGGAGAGCTCGGCCCTCAACATCTGTCTCTCTTCAAAGCACTGTAGAAAGTTATTTACAGATATTCTGGTTCATTTTGATTCATGTTGTATTTAATCAAGTGAATTTCTTTTAAAATTTTTATACACTCTTAAGTTTATTTGATGTGTTTCTAGCACTTAATTACTTAATTAGTACTCCCTGGAAAGAAGTGCTTGATGGCCAAGGTGACTTTAGAAATCACCAAAAAGCAAAATTTTTCCAACTGTGACCAAATTCAAATGCCTATGACATAACGATGTGTAACTGACTGGTATAAAATACTCCAGTTCTAAGTAAGGATAATACTTAGAAATAAATGACCGTAACGCCCCACAATAACATAAGAATCAGGTAGGCACTACTGACTCAGGCTTTATCCTGCAGGTGATTCAGGCTTTGGCATAAAACACACCTTTCTTCCCCACTCCCGCACCTCGTGGCTTGAGGGATCTTAGTTCCCGGACCAGGGATCGAACCTGGGCCCCCTGTAGTGGAAGCTCAGAGTCCTGGACCACCAGGGGATTCCCTAAAACACTCCTTTACATAAAGAGGGCTGGAGAGTGGCTGAAGCAGGAACCAAAAGTAGACTTGGAGTCGATTTCACCGAACTTGCAGGAAGGTCCCAAGTTGTAATACCCACTGTATAAACCAATGGTTGCAAACGCAAAGCAGGATTTTGAATAGCTTAGGGGCTATTCAAGATAATACAAGATGAAGTTACAAGATGAAGGTGTCATTAATGATATCTGATGTCTCTTGACACCACCTGTATCTCTCCTTCCCTATTTCCCTTTTCTTCCTTCTTATTCTGTAGTACTCCAATAATAGACTTTAATAAAAGCTGAAGCCATGTTTTCTGCTCTTAATTTTAGAAATAAAATTAAGAAATAAATTTAAATATTAGAAATAAGTCTTTCAGTGACTAATCTGACTAAATTGCTTCACAGACAAGTGTTATTACATCCTTCATAGCTTTTGTATATTATAAATATTAGCGTAAATTTCTTAATCTTTTGATCTTTGGCTGACAGTCAGGAGGCCTACAGAAAGAAGACCACCACCAAGCCTTGTGGCCTATGGTGAAAGCATTTTTATAAACAAAACACAATCTACAGTCACCTCACCATCTGAATTTTTTTTTCTTTTTTTTTTTCTTTTTTTTGCAGCACGCGGGCCTCTCACTGCCGGGGCCCCTCCTGCTGCGGAGCACAGGCTCCGGACGCGCAGGCTCAGCGGCTGTGGCTCATGGGCCCAGCCGCTCCGCGGCATGTGGGATCTTCCCGGACCGGGGCACGAACCTGTGTCCCCTGCATCAGCAGGCGGACTCTCAACCACTGCGCCACCAGGGAAGCCCTCACCATCTGAATTTTGATCCCTTCAGACAGACTGGAGATTTGCCTACTAAAACAAATCAGGGAAGGAAATGAGAGTAAGAAGAATCTTACTTTCGACTGAGAAATTCAAAGGGATTTTTATCCTTGTTTATTAATTTTTTTCTCAACTGTAGGAAGATGTTTTCCTTATAAGAGCACCTCCGGTTCCCCTGTGACTAAATGGGTTGCATCTTTGGAATGTCAGACACAGCCAAGTTTATTTCAGTTAATCCGTAGAAGTAGTACCTTGAACTTTTTAATAGTCCTTATACCAACTATAATTAATGATCAATTAAATAATTTATGATTGACAGCTTTTCCTCTAAACTCCCCGAGAACAGGGACTGTAATGCAATGCCTTGTAACTAATACAGTGTCTATGCCATAGTAGGTGCACAGTAAGTTTTATTAAAGGAATGAATGAGAATGCTTGGGATGGAGCCCCAAGGAACTATATGTAACATTAAGGGTTGAGTGAAAAGGCTTATACGGTACAGGAAAAGGAGAAGAAGTACAGATGGTAGGAAAGAACTAGCAAAATGTGATCACAGAAGTCAGGGACAAGAATATTTTAAGGAGTAAATGGTCCACTATATATGATGAAAACTGGACTTAGGGAAATGGAAACCATTGATTACTTTAGCAAGGGTGATTTCCATAGTGTGGTAAGAATGAAAGCCATTTTGGCATGGGTTCAAGAGTGAATATGAGGCAAAAAATGGAACCAGTGTCTTGTCTGATCAGGCTGATATAACAAAATACTACAGACTCAGTAGCTTAAAGACAACAGAAATTTATTTCCGGAGACTGGAAGTCTACGATCAAGGTGTTAGCATGGTCAGTGTTCTAGTGTGAGCCCTCTTGCTGGTTTAGAGCCAGCACCTTTGAAATTACCATGTCCTCACATGGTAGAATAGGCTCGGTATCTCTGTGGGCTAACTTTTATAAGGGCACTAATTATTCCCATTCATGAGTGTTCCACCCTCAAGACTTAAGCAACTCTCAAAGGCTCTACTTCCTAATACCATCATTTTGGGGGGTTAGAATTTCAACATAATGATTTTTTTTTTTTTTTTTTTTTTTTTTTTTTTTGTGGTACGCGGGCCTCTCACTGTTGTGTCCTCTCCCGTTGCGGAGCGCAGGCTCCAGACGCGCAGGCTCAGCGGCCATGGCTCACAGGCCCAGCCTTTCCGTGGCATGTGGGATCTTCCCGGACCGGGGCACGAACCCGTGTCCCCTGCATCAGCAGGCGGACGCTCAACCGCTGCGCCACCAGGGAAGCCCCAGCATAATGAATTTTGAGGGGACACAAACATTCAGACAGTAGCAACCAGTAAGTGCAGATAGAAAACTGGTGGGGTTTTTTAAATTTTATTTATTTATTGTTTCTGGCTGTGTTGGGTCTTTGTTGCTGCGTGCGGGCTTTTCTTTGGTTGCGGTGAGCGGGTGCTACTCTTCGTTGCGGTTCGCCGGCTTCTCATTGCGGTGGCTTCTCTTGTTGCAGAACACGGGCTTTAGATGCGCAGGCTTCAGTAGTTGTGGCATGTGGGCTCAGTGGTTGTGGCTCGCGGGCTCTAGAGCGCAGGCTCTGTAGTTGTGGCACACGGGCTTAGCTGTTCCGCGGCATGAGGGATCTTCCCGGACCAGGGATCGAACCCGTATCCCCTGCACTGGCAGGCAGATTCTCAACCACTGTGCCACCAGGGAAGCCCAGAAAACTGGTTTTTAATGGGAGAAGAATTCTTGGCTTCACATATTAAAAAATTGATAAAGATGCAACTATTAGAAAATCAAGGGAAAAGAGGGTTGAGTAAGGCAGTGCATGGGAAAGCACAGAGCACTGTGTAAGAAGTCCAGATGTCATATTCTTGCTGTTAGGATTAGCTTCTCCATGCGTGTCTTGAGACCTCTCCCTCTCAAATGTATAGTAGAAGTTCTTGTGGGAGGGTCTTCAAGTATTCAAACAACAGCCTAAGTCAAAGAAAAGCAAAAGAAACAATAACAGGAAATTGGAACCAGGCTGAAATAATCACACATTATCAAGTACAAATATGAAAAACTAAGATAAGAGTGAAAGACAACCCAGCAGGAGAAGGGCAGTGATGTCTCGGAGTGTACAATTCTACATTTAGACGACTTTTAGCTAGTTCCAGGATATGGAAACCACATGTGAAAAAAGGAAAACATATACATATGTGTTTTTGGAGAAATTTAACTCCACTATTGGTGATGAGTTGGTTAGTGTGGTGACAGGTCGACCATCCCATTATAAAGTTACATTTCTCTCTTTCTAATTAGTAAGTGATCTGAGCAGTGATTCTTCAGGCTGTGTGAATATCCAGTTCCCCAGCACATTTCACCACATGGTTTTTGCATCCATTGATGACCCTTTCCTGGATCAATTATTATTTTGGGAGTTGCAAAATGGTAACTTTCATTTCTTCAGTATTCCTTACCCCACATTGTTTTGAAAAGAATGAACTTCTCTTTTTTTGTCTTTCTCTCTTTTTTGAGTATCGTTGTAGACTAACGTTCCCTTTTATTCAATGTTTTATGATCAATTACCAACATTATTTGTTTCTTCCAACACTTTTTATGAAATTTTTCAAACATACAGAAAAGTTGAAAGAACTTCATAGTGAACATCACCCACATTCTACAAGTTACATTTTACTATCCTTTATCACAGATTTCTTCATCTATGCTGCCCTCTATCCATTCATCATTCCATCGTATTTTTTGACATAAGTTGCAGTTATTATTCATATTTTTTACTTTTTGGTACTCAGTTTGTCCCAAATTTGGCCAGTGACCAGAGTATACAAAAATGAGGTCACGTTAATGGTTTTTACCAGGTTCCTGCTTCCAGACTACCAGAATCAGGAGTGGGGCTGAGGGTTGGCCTTCATGGCACCTCTATCTTGCCGCATTAGTGGAATGGCCTAAACAAGTGGACATTGCATGCAGCCATCAATCTCCAGCCTACCTGAGCTTGTCTGGTCTGGCACCAGAATTACATTGGAAGCTAATCTGCATTTCATCTTTTAAGTATAACTCAGGACTCTGATCATTTCTGATAGAAAAATACAACCTCTTTTAGAAAAATCGTATGACATCAGCCTCAGACAATTAAGCAGGAAGCTTAACCATCACTCATTTTCTCTTTACTTCAAGAATCTATATGAACCAGATGCCAAGTCTTATTCTTGGGCATTTTTTGACTTATCTGACTAGTAGATTTACTGGATGATAATATGGACAGAACCAGAAGTAAAACCAGGACCTCCAATGACAAAGAAAAAAAAAAGGTCCATATTCTCTCAGATGTATCCATTTATGGTGGCTTCATAAATAAGAGATACATCAGGTGGGGAGTGGGCAGGGAAACCTTTCCCATGAGCCTGAGGAGAAAGGGGCACATTCTACTCCACAGACCAAGAGGAGATTGAACTCCGTGTTTGAAATGTATGTGACAGATGCTAAAGGACCCTCACTACATTGAGCTACTAAGTACAAGTAGAAAAAAAGAATTCGTATCTATTGCATAATTTACATCCATGGCATTGAAATTAAAGTGGTTATTGGAACTTGTCACTGGACCTTGCTGGGGTATTTTTTCCTTGTTTTTTAAAGTGTTAATAAAGATGCATATATGTTATTCTATCACTAATTAATTTTAATATTTTAATAACTGTATTTCAATATAATTGGCTTCCTTTTAACCCTATATATTTAATTTTATGTATTTTAAAACACTCTGAAACGGGTGCATCAGCTCCACCAACTGCCCTGCTTTAGGACAGTTCCCAGAAGTTGCACATAGCTTCCATCACAGTGGCAGAACTTCATCATAACCACGGGGAGTTTAGGAAATATGCCTTTTTCTGGGAAACCGTAGGCCCTGCTAAAATTCAGAGCTGTATTTCTAAAGGAAATGGGGAAGAATAGATGTTGGGGACAACTAGAAGTCTTGGCCGTAATATTATATTTTTTATTGGAGTCCGATAGCTGTTAATTAGATTCCTATTTTTTGTTGTTATTTTGGTTTTCCTTTATCCTTCCTTTCCCACTTGATTTGTCATAGACTGAAAGAGTTATCTCAACCTCTTTCTAAATGCGTCTCTAGATTTTTCTCCCAGTTTCCCTTGTTAATCGATGCCACTTGTACATAGATAGCCATCCTTCAGAGAGTGAGATTGGACCCTGACCACTGGCTTCTTTTTGGACGTGGTAATGGAATCTTTTGTCCTCTCTTCAGCCTTGATTGATTAAGATGATGGCCACTGCGTGTTTTACCTTTCTGAGTCATTTTCAGTATATAGTTGTGTTCTGTTATTCCATCTGACTCAATCAAATAGATTTGCTTGCCCTTAGCTTCTCTCATTATATTTGATGTGATTTTTTAAAAAAACTTTTCATTGGTTTGGTTTATTTTTGTTTGATTTCTTCTGAAGACATATTTTGTTTGTTTGTTTGTTTGTTTTAATGGCTCCTTTTATAACCAACTTAAGATTGTGAGTAATCACAAAATTTCTATATTTTCTACTTTCCATTATTTTATTTCCTTCTCTTCCATCACTTAATTTTAACTGACTATATATCTTTTAGTGTTTACCTTTCTATCTTAAACACTGCTACTTATAATCTCTTCCAGCTCCCAGAAATTAAAAGTTGAGGAAACTGGCATATTTATCCTACCATCAAAATTTTTGTTTCCTTCTCCTTCAAGTGGTGCTCTGACAATCTTTTCTACATTATCAGAGGTTGTAATGTTTATAATTTGTTCTGGAAACTTACTCCCTGGAGTTGTTTTGGATTTCGATTCATTAAAAAGATTCAAAACATGCTATCACTTCTTTTGCCAAAATTTCTCCATTTATCATTTGTTTCGCTGGTTCTTCCTCAAGGTGTTTCTTCAAGAAAACTCACAGAAGTCATATTCCATGAATACTTGCATGTTTAAATGTATTTTTTTCTAAATCCAATAAATAGAAACCTTCCTCTAATTTTTCTCCTTCAGGTACAGGACTCTGACTCTTTCCACTTCTCCTTATGTCTCTATCCTTAGAGGTTCCTTTTGCCTATGGCTCACAAAGATCACGAGGGGAGAATGTCATCAGTGTTCTGTAGCCCTGACTCCTTGCAGCCAACTCAAAGCTCTGTTCAGAGCATTCAGAGGTGACAGAGAATTGTTCCAGGGCAGTGTGATAACGAGTCCCAGGCTGGTCAGGTGCTTTCCTCGGCACCCAGTCTGTGAACCCACACAGCCTGGCAAGAAAAACAGGCACATCTCACGGAGAAGCAGTCTAGCCAGTGCCCATCACCTCACATTAAGGATTACGTAAACCCAAGACTTGAGCCAGAGGTTACCTGAACCAAGAAGGTCAGAAAGATCAGAGGCTTCTGGAATACTGCCTTTGAAAATGCAACCGTTCCAAGGTAATGCTCATGCAACTTGAAAGAAAATTTTAGATAGAACTGGCCTTAAAATATTTGACATTTGTAGAGTTTTAAAATAGATAGATAGACAGACAGATAGATGGATGATAGTTAAGAGGGGGGAGGAATGATTGCAATTTGAAGAGATTAGATTCACAAAACAGATGTTGACTTTTACATGCCAACTTTCAACGAGAGGACAAAGTGGCAAAGAGGCGCCACCACCTTTGAGCGGCTGGGCCCCTGCCGCAGTAGGTGGGCCGCGTCACGCCACCTCTGGCCCGTAGCTTTGCCTCCCTCTCCTGTTCTGCCGCGGGCCCATGATGCCGCAGTACCAGACACAGGAGGAATTCAGTCACGCAGTGGAGAAACTCTACCTCACAGACCCTATGAAGCCATGTGTGGTTCTCAAATATAGGCATTCTGATGGGAGTTTGGGTATTAAAGTAACAGATGATTTAGTTTGTTTTGTGTATAGAACAGACCAAGCTCAAGATATAAAGAAGACTGAGAAATTCCACAGTCAACTAATGTGACTTATGGTGGCCAAGGAATCCCATCGGTGTTGCCATGGAAACGAACTGAATGTTTTGAAATGAAGACTGTCATGTTCTTAGGAAGTAAATATCTTTTGAATTTGAGAAAGTGTTGGGACAGAAAACACTTTATGTAACTCAGTGGGCTATTCAGAAGCCAAGAGATCATTTTTTTAATGTTTACTTTAGAGGGCTAGGAATGTAAATGCTTTCAGTTAGAAAGCCTTTATTTAGTTTTGGAAATGGAACAAGGAATGCCTCTATCTTGGAAACTTTTTGAAGATTGTTTGATGTTAGGCAAAATAAAAACTTACTCTCTGGTAAGTTTGTAACAGTAATTTGAAAATGAGATATCAAGAAAAGCCAATTCTTCCTTAAATTTAGTTAATCTGTCTTTAAAAGAAAATTAAATGTAACCAGATTGATATATTTCTTTTGGAGCATAAATTTTGTGCTGTTGATGACCAGCAAATACAAAATTTGGTAACTGGAATTAATTGTGCACAGCAGTATAGCTGATTATATATGGTAGTGTAGTCTCTATATCTAAAAATAACTATGAAAAAAAGTATGCTTTACCTTAAACTTTACAAATTTAAACTATATATTTTGTTTTGTTTTATTTTTATAAATTTATTTATTTATTTTTGGCTGCGTTGGGTCTTCATTGCTGCATGCAGGCTTTCTCTAGTTGCAGCAAGCAGGTGCTATTCTTCGTTGCCGTGCAAGGGCTTCTCATTGCAGGGGCTTCTCATTGCGGTTGCTTCTCTTGTAGCGGAGCATGGGCTCTAGGTGCGTGGGCTTCAGTAGCTGTGGCACGCAGGCTCAGTAGTTGTGGCTCGCGGGCTCTAGAGCGCAGGCTCAGTAGTTGTGGTGCGTGGGCTTAGTCGGTCCACGGCATGTGGGATCTTCGAGGACCAGGGCTCAAACCTGTGTCCCCTGCATTGGCAGGCAGATTCTTAACCACTGTGCCACCAGGGAAGTCCCTGGGTTTTTTTTTTTAACATCTTTATTGGGGTATAATTGCTTTACAATGGTGTGTCAGTTTCTGCTGTATAACGAAGTGAATCAGCTATACATATACATATATCCCTATATCTCCTCCCTCTTGCATCTCCCTCCCACCCTCCCTATCCCACCCCTCTAGGTGGACACGAAGCACAGAGCTGATCTCCCTGTGCTATGTGGCTGCTTCCCACTAGCTATCTATTTTACATTTGGTAGTGTATATATATCCATGCCACTACATCTGCATCTTTATTCCTGTCCTGCCCCTAGGTTCTTCAGAACCATTCTTTTTTTTTTTTTAGATTCCATAAACTCTATTTTTCAATATAAGGGATTCATCATATCATTAACTTGTTGAGCAAAGACTTACTCTGAATCTAATTTTCAGTGCTCAGAAACATCTACCATTACTTTAAATGCATGAACAGAATGCTCACTAACGGATTGAAACAACCATATTACACAAATATATGCCACATATTTGCCATCTACATTTTCTCAGAAGGGCTAAGGATTATTTGAACTGTTAAATTTTTGCATACCTCTACGACAGCCCAACCCATTTCTCTCATTACTTAATCAAGGTGTTAAGCATGACCGTCACAACTGTTCTCCATTAAACCAAAAATATGATATTATTTGATATTTATCTTATATTTATAACTTGAATTTTACCACCTAAATATAATGTTCACATGTTGATTCCTACATTAAAATATTTTTTGCTAGGAATTTGTGTGTTAACCAACGTTTTAACATGGAAAGTTCCGTTAGCCATATGAATTTTGGCATGTTTCAGAGAGATCGGTAAATAAAATATTACATGAATAAAAAAAAAAAGGACAAATTGACTAAATGCCCCAGAGCAAGCAAGCAAGTAGCAAACTAAACCATAAAATTAACCTAAAAGTCAATGAGTACTTACTGTGTGTGGCACCAGACTGATCACACAGCCCCGCTAGGTAGGTAAAGAAAGCTATGTTCCCATGTAATAGGGTATGAGGCCTCAAGAAAGTAAGGCTGGGGCTTCCCTGGTGGCGCAGTGGCTGAGAATCTGCCTGCCAATGCAGGGGACATGGGTTCGAGCCCTGGTCTGGGAAGATCCCACATGCCACGGAGCAACTAGGCCCATGAGCTACAACTACTGAACCTGTGTGTCTGGAGCTTGTACTCCACAACAAGAGAGGCCGCGACAGTGAGAGGCCCGCGCACCGCGATGAAGAGTGGCCCCCGCTTGCCGCAGCTAGAGAAAGCCCACGCACAGAAACGAAGACCCAACACAGCCAAAAATAAATAAAAAAATAAAATTTAAAAAAACAAAAACAAAAGAGAAAGTAAGGCTGGATTTGAACCCAGGTATGACCATGGAACCCAAGATTTTTATCACAATGCAGCACCAATTCATATAGATAATTTACCAATATTCCAAGAAGCAGTCATCTAAGATTTATGTTAAGTCACTGCCTGTGATCTCTTTATATCGCATTTTGGAATTTTAAGTTATTATTTGAGGCTGTTGTCCTAGTCTAGTTCCATTCCATGTTCAGAGAAATGGATACAGAAAGGTTAGATCACTTGAAGAAGCTCAGGAAAGCAACTGAAACTGAAGATGTATTACTAACACCTTCACTTAGACATTTAAGGCTTAGAATATTAAAACATAAGGTAACCTTCTTAAAGAAATAGAGAAAGTAGTTCCGTGCTAGTCCTGTACCACTTGTAGAGACACAGCTTTAACTGTTATTTTAAGTTTGAGAGCCCTTTTTCCATTCATTCAGAAACAGTCCTTGAGCACTTCTATGCCTGGCACTGTGCTGAGCACACAGTATTCAGCAGAGAACAGAGAACAAAGTATCTGCCTTCTCAGCTTAGAGTCCAGGGGGTAAAATACAGATTTACACAGTGCCAAGTCCAAATGACAGTTTGACAGTTGACTTTGACCCAAAGGCCAGTTTTGTTGCTGGCCTTGGGACTTTGACATCCATGGCAACATTTAAGGCCTGCCTTGGTCTCAGAATGCACCACATTGATTGCTTCTGTTACTGAATTAAACACAAGGCCTCCGTCTTGGGGCAGCCAAACCAAAGCCCCCTTGGCTCAGTCAGGGAGTTCTTTCCTACCTGGGCTCATGCTGCCAATAATGAAACTGAGTTTGGTGCAAGCCAGATGGGCTTTTATTCTATAGCCAGAGAATGGAGAAGGGGAACTCATGCTCTAAAGGCACCTTCTCCCTGGAGGGAGTGAGTAAGGGAATTCCAAGGGTTAGGAGGCAGACAGGTCATCAGGCTCTAGGAAAGGATGGAGATATCCAAGGGCAGCTGGGGCATGCGCAGCCTTCCACACTCCTTTGCACACGGCATGAATTGTGCCTAGCAGAGTACAAATCCCTGCTTCGGGCGGAGATCTTAGCACGGTAATGGAGCAAAGGTAACTCTTGATACCTCCAGGTTTCATCTGTGCAGGCGCCTTCCTGCGGTCAAGTCAGAGCCAGCTCTGGGGTGTTGACCACTGCATATCTCTCAAAGCATGTATCTCTCACAGGACAGCTGCAAAGCACCTCTGCCAAACACCAGGTACTTTTGAAACAAACACAGAGATAGATCAGGCAAGTGTCCTTCAGCTCTCAAGAGACGGTATGGAAACACAGAGATAAATCAAGGCAAGGAAAGTGGTGACCCTTAGTCCACTTTGTCCACTATCTGGTTTTACTGTGGGCCTTTGTGGCAACCTGTTGATTAAAACACAACTAGCCTGCATGGCTAAAACCCAGTTTCTACGCCTGGGGCCTGGGCTGCATAGCATAGATGACACTTCCAGGAAGTTTGCATTAAAGGTGTACAAAGATGTGAAAATAGATACACACACACACACATACATATGTAGAAAATTAAATAAACAACTTTTATCACCAATCTAATCTATGCTGGCAGTATAAAGCCCTCCACCCAAGGTATATTATCCCCCTAGAACTCGCCAGGTAATGCTAAGCCCTAGAACGAATTAAAGAACTTCACAGCGACTTCCCGGGAGCCTTGTCAACATCCCTTTGCCAGCTGGGAAATGCCCATCTTTCATAAACCTATATGCTCCACGTCCAACCAAAGGTTAGGATCAAAGTCTACTTGGGTGAAGGTTTCCGTCCTTGCCCCAGGTCTCAAAGCCCAGCTGTGCCCCCTCAGCAAGGTCAGTCACCCAGTCAGAACACACGGGGCCAGAGCAGCTTCTATAAGGAAGGTGGAAAGAAAGGCCCCCCTGGCACAGTGATGCTGAGTCTTGGCAGAGAAACCGCGGCCAAGAAATGGAAGCCACATTGTTCAATCAGGGCCACAATGGGAGGGAGAGACCAAGTGAGTGGAGCAGGCACAGTTAGAAGAAGAAAGAATGTCAAACTCATCATGGAGACATGACCTGCCCACAAATGCAGGAGTGCCCATTCGTGTTATTTAAAGGGCACAGTTGACTTAGAACCAGTCTACGGGGTCAGAAGGCCACCGTGCTGGCATGAGAAATGACCACCAGAACCTAAATAGAGTTTAAAAGTCGCCACAAGCCTTTCTGGAATCTTCAGCACCTCTGTCATTTCTACTCTTGTCTAGAGTCCAAATCAGGCTTTCTTAATTGAAAGGGAATTCAATCTGTAGGTACACTACTATGTCTTTAGACATTCCCAAGGCCAAAGGGTCTTGGCCCAAGGGCCAAACTCTATGAGTACAATATGGCCTGCAGTTGGACAGTCTGAGTTCAGATTCCATCTCATCTACTTCTGGTTGTGCAACCTGAGTCAAGTAATCTTCTCTTTGCCTTAGTTTCCTCATCTATAAAAAGAGGGATCCTGGTACCCACCTCACAGGACTCTTAGGATCAGATTTCTTTCTTTCTTTTTTTCTTTTTTTTGGCTGTGAGGGGTCTTCATTGCTGCACACGGGCTTTCTCTAGTTGCAGCGAGCAGGGGCTACTCTTCATTGTGGTGCTCAAGCTTCTCATTGCGGTGGCTTCTCTTGTTGTGGAGCACGGGCTCTAGGCTCGCGGGCTTCAGTAGTTGCAGCACTCAGGCCCTAGAGCACGTGGGCTTCAGTAGTTATGGACGTGGACTCAGTAGCTGCAGCACACAGACTCTAGGGTGGGCGGGCTCAGTAGTTGTGGCGCACAGGCTTAGTTGCTCCACGGCATGTGGGATCTTCCCAGACCGGGGATCGAACCTGTGTCCCCTGCATTGGCAGGCGGATTCTTAACCACTGCGCCATCAGGGAAGTCCGGGATCAAATACTGATACAAAACGTTGCAAAGGGTTTCCTGATGTGTCTTGTACCTACTAAATATTATGTAAGTTTAGGTGCACATAAAAGCAAAAACCGAAAGTAATAAGGGAGAATTTTGTTTCCTGCAGGTAAGTCAGGAGGTGGTAGCACAGCTCAAGGTTTTCAGGGGCTCAAACCCCCCGCCCCCCAGTTCACCATTTTGACATCACCAGGATGGGGCCCGCATGTTCATGTCCCAGCTGGAACCATCCACACACCAGGCAGCAGGACAGACAAGAAGATAGAAGGGACAAAGAGGACCTGCCAGCCATCTCTTAAGGAGCGACCCCAAGCTGCCCCACTCAGGGCTCCACTTCTATTTACATTTCATTGGCCAGAACCTAGTTAAAAGGGAAGCCTAGAATCATAGCTAGGCTTCATTCTGGGTGGCGATGTGTTCAGCTAAAATTCTATAGAAGGGGACCCCCTCCACAAATAGATGGCGGGGGAGGGTGATTTCAGTTTTCAGAACTTCTATGTTCTAGAAGTCATATGGTTTAGAAACTGAATGAAAGGAAGAAATTAATTAAAAAGGCCTCTGTCCACCTGTACCCCCTGGAACAGCCACTGTAGATCTATAGTTGCTCGAACAGCATGGAAATGCAAGATCAGAAAGACAGGTAGGGGGCTTCCCTGGTGGCGCAGTGGTTAAGAATCCGCCTTCCAGTGAAGGGGACACAGGTTCAAGCCCCGGTCCGGGAAGATCCCACATGCCGCCGAACAACTAAGCCCATGCACCACAACAACTGAGCCCGTGCTCTAGAGCCCACGACCTACAACTACGGAAACCCACGCACTTAGAGACCCTGTTCTGCGACAAGAGAAGCCACCACAATGAGAAGCCCGTGCACTGCAACGAAGAGTAGCCCCCACTCGCCGCAACCAGAGAAAGCCCACACCCAGCAACGAAGACCCAACACAGCCAGAAATAAACACATAAATAAATAAATTTATTTAAAAAAAAAGACAGGTAGGGAAAAAAACCCAGGCACCGTGTACTCCTGGCTCAAGGATCTGCCTCCAGAGGGAGCCCAGTGCAAGATCATACCCTTAGGACACTCAGCCACTAACACTAAGTAGAGAAATTAAAAGTGGTGTGCTGTAAATTGCTTAGAAATACTCATACATGACACCCACAATGTTGTTACCCATTCGGTGGACAGGTGTGCCCTCAGAATATAGTCATGGTTATAGGAGTCCGGTGTACTAAGTTATCTATTAATCTGAATTGCTAAATAGATGGAAAGAAACAATGAGCTAAGAAGTAATTATGGGCCACCTGTTATATAGCTCCCACGACTCCAGTTTAAAAAGAAGCAGAGATATAGGTGTTTTAAGGGTCATTTTTCAGGCACCAATTAACACCCACAAACACCCCAATTGTTTCTATTGGAAATCCTCAGCCGGGAGATATTGTTCTTCTGAAAACACTAAAAAGCCCAAGCACGGGGGCTTCCCTGGTGGCACAGTGGTTAAGAACCCGCCTGCCAATGCAAGGGACATGGGTTCGAGCCCTGGTCCAGGAAGATCCCACATGCCACAGAGCAACTAAGCCCGTGTGCCACAACTACTGATCCTGCGCTCTAGAGCCCCCGAGCCACAACTACTGAAGCCCTGTGCCGCAACTACTGAAGCCCGCGCGCCTAGAGCCCATGCTCCGCAACAAGAGAAGCCACCGCAATGAGAAACCCGCGCACCACAACGAAGACCCAACGCACCGCAACGAAGACCCAATGCAGCCAAAAATAAAAATAAATAAAATAAATAAATCCAAAAAAAAAGCCAAAGCATGTAATCTAACAGAGGTAAAACAATCCCATTAATGTTACAAATACATCCATAGGTGCTCTTGTTGCCGCTTATGCCCACCCCCACGCCAACCCTCCCCCCCCTTCCTCTTTCATTAACTTTAAAAAGGACAGCTCCACCCTCTTGTTCCACAAGGAAGTCTCAGATTCTGCCACCAGGTGGCAGGAATAATCAGCACCAAGAAGCTGAAGCTCTTGGAACCAGAAAATGTCAGGATTCTGGAAGGGACCATGAGAACAAGTCGAAAGTATGTTGTCTAGATGGGTGGACGGAGGGGTAGGAAGATATGACCTGCCCAGGGTCACGTGTAATTAGGGACCTAAAGGACCAAGCCCCCTCTGTTACCTGTGTCCTGTTTTTCCACCAACTCTTGCTGGGTTTTATTTTTAACTTTTTATTAAGCAAATTTTCAGCACCATGAAAGTAGGAATAGTAAAGGGAGTCCCTAAGTGCCCATCAGCCAGCTTCAGCAATTAGCAACACTTTGTCATCTTTCCACACTATATGTATTGTCCCCCACATACCTCTATATTTTGTTTTTTGGGGTTTTAAAAAATTTATTTATTTACTTATTTATTTTTGGCTGCGTTGGGTCTTCATTGCTGCGCACGGGCTTTCTCTAGTTGCGGCGAGCGGGGGCTACTCTTCGTTTCCGTGCACGGGCTTCTCATTGCGGTAGCTTCTCTTGTTGCGGAGCATGGGCTCTAGGCCCATGGGCTTCAGTAGTTGTGGCTCGTGGGCTCTAGAGTGCAGGCTCAGTAGTTGTGGCACATGGGCTTAGCTGCTCCATGGCACATGGGATCTTCCCTGGACCAGGGCTCGAACCCGTACCCCCTGCATTGGCAGGCAGATTCTTAACCACTGCACCACCAGGGAAACCCCATACCACTATATTTTGATACCAAGTATCCAGAGGTACTACACTGCACTAGATAATGCAACGTTAAAGTCACCTTGGTTCACTAATTCAACAAACAATCGTTAGTATCTGCTATGTGCAAGGAACTGGGCTAAAGTAAGGTATGAGCACTTGTAACACAATAAAGCTGTTTGGCCACAAAACTTTTATGCATAAATCATATGTGTGCAGGAAGTTAGACTTTATTCACATTTATACACTCTTGTGTTTCAGTAAATGGAACACGTAATACAAGTTGGAATTGCATTTTTTTCCCTAGATCTGTGGGGCCAGCCAGAGATTTAAATTTAAAATCAAACTCATACACTTGTTCCTTTTTCAAGGACATGGTCACAGCCAACAGGGCTAGCAGGGAATATGTCCTGAAAAGATATAGACACCTACCCGACACTGTTTATCTATCTGTTGCCTTACTTGGAATGAAGTACCATATAAAATGTCTAGTTGGGCTGAGATGGGAGAAAGATTGGACCCACCCAAAATAGGTAAAAGATAAATGAACCAGGTATTTGTCACATTTGGAAAAAGCGGTGGGGGGTCAGGATACCCATCCAAGAGCAAACCCTACTCAGTTTATTAAAGAAAAATCACAAAAAGTAAAAATAAAATTGGTCTCACAAAAGAAGCCATTTTTTTTCTTATGCTCATTACTACCAGAGAATGCTGGCAACCGAACAAAACACATTTTAACATCTCATAGATCCAACATCTAAGAATAAAATGATCAAGGATCCGGCCCATGGTTTACTCTATTTTGTTTTGTTTTATAATTTGAAAGTCTGTGTGATGTGTTCGAAAGGAGGTTGGAAACCAACATGCTTATCTCAGCTCTGCTTATTAGAAAGTTACATGGCCTAGACCCAGCAACTTTGTTCCGTTCTGTCTTCCTCAAGTTGGACCACACCAATCTTATCTGTCATAACAACACAAACCAAAATCATCCATGTTTCAGATATAAACAATGACCTTCAGTACAACACATGCATTTTTCAGGTCATCACGGTACTGGCTGAACCATGCTTTATCTTTAAATCTTGTCATATGAGGAACTGCTAATATTTTATAATTTTGCAGGATAGCAGAGAGAATATGGCAAGCTCAGGGCAGGAGAACTTAGCCTGGGCTTGGAGAAAGTCACGTAGTTCTGTTTGGCTGGGTGTCCCTTCATGGTTCCTGCAAGGGGAGCAGAGTGAGATAAATGAGCTTGATCGTGCAGCCCTGAACCATGCCAAGGAGTGTGCAACTGACTCCGCAGGCCAGGAGACTCACTTTATTATGGAGGAAGAGTAACGAAGAAGGAATATAGACAGATCTGGAGGAAAGAAAGATCAGAAGCAGAAAACTGACCAAGAACATGTTTAATCAAAGAAGTGAAATAATGCAAAACATTTAGGCATTTGTTAGTCTTGTACTTAAAGCATTCATATCTTTAAGGAAAAAAATATAAGTGAAATATGTGATCCAAATTTTCAACTAAAATTTATTTTTGGTATCAACCACCATATGTACTGTAAGATCATATTAGAAAACAGAAAGATTTAGGGATTTCCCTGGTGGTCTAGTGGTTAGGACTCCGTGTTGCTGTTGCAAGGGGCACAGGTTAAATCCCTGGTCAGGGAACTAAGATCTCACAAGCCACGTGGCCCAAAAAAGGAACACAAAAGGATTTACATTTCTAGATTGAGATAATTTTCTTCTTCCTTATGTGGCTTCTACAGACAGTAAATTGTCAAAATTTTTCAAAATCATCTGTGTTTCTTTATGTGCCAAGCTTCCCTGGTTCTTTCTTTAATCAGCTGACTCATCTAAACACCTCATCTTTGCCATCCCATCCCTCAAAAGTCTTTGGGTATCATTCATTGAAAGAACATTTGTTTTGTGGCTCTGAAATGTTGTTTTTGCAATCTGTATTTTTTCCTAGTATGATGACGACTGCTTTGAAAACCAGAACACATCAGGAAATGACAACTCACTAAGGAGTAGAGTTGTGCAAAACAGAGAGCAAGAAAATGGCAAACAGGTACGGCTGGAAAGCAGTGAGTGAATCTATCACCACGTTAACTACTGTGCAACAGCTATGGGGACAGAAAGCATGGCACTCAGCTGGCACTCAGAGGAATGAGTTAAATGGTAATTTGAGTGTGTAAGGCAGTCATGAGGAAAACACACATGCCCAAACAAAGATTTTGTGTTTATACAACTGTGCTCAGAGTTCTCTGATGAGAAGAGTACCCAGGCTTGCTCTGACACTTCACTATTACTATTAGATTCCAAACTCCATCCCAAGGCAGAAAGCACTGGCTTCAGCAGATAACATCTCAATTTTAAAGTAAATGAGGCAGAAAAGAGTAAGGTTCTAAGACATGGTTCTAAAACTGTGTGCATCACACCCTACAGTTCCTCAGCGACATCTAAGTGTACACAGCAAGCCGAGGTGCTCTGTGACAATGCCACCTCTTATTTCTTTTATATATTGAATTCTGGGTAGGATCTCATTTTTTTGTTTGTTTGCCTGAAAATATCTTTATTATGTGTTCCCTTTTGATGGATATTTTCACTGAGTATAGATTTATTTTTAATTAAAAAAAATTTTAATGAAGTAGAGTTGGTATACAATATTACATAAGTTACAGGTGTAAGGATCTCATTTGAAGACAGCCTTCTGCTAAAAAGGGAGCAAATTGCCCATCTATATCACCCTTTAAAAAGTAATTTTGGGTGCATATTCTGGGGGGAGTTTGCTCATGATAAAAGAATAACTTATTTGAAGTAGAAAATTTGAAATATTATTGCAGCAAAATTTGGAAGACAAAAAGTGACCTAATGACCTGTAGTTCCAGCAAACAAACAAACAAACAAACAAATCAGTGCCTAACATAATAGAATATAGCTCACTTTAATATAAGTACATATACATCAATAGGCACATGTCACATATATTAGGATCATGCTTTCATATTATTGGGTCATTGCCTATTTCATTTAATATATTGTAAAAAGTGTTCATATCACTAAGTAGTCTTCAACCAAAAAAAGAGAAAACAATACTTCTTTTCACACAAAAACCTGCACATGGGTGCTTATAGCAGCTTGATTCATAATTGCCAAAACCTGGAAGCAACCAAGATGTCCTTCAGTAGGCGAATGGATAAATAAACTGTGGTCCATCCAGGCAATGAAATATTATTCAGCACTGAAAACAAATGAGCTATCAAGACATGAAAAGACATGGGGGAGCATTACATGTGTATTACTAAGTCACAGAAGCAATCTGAAAAGGCTGCATACTGTATGGTCCCAGATGATGTTCTGGAAAAGGCAAACTGTGGAGACAGTAAAAAGATCACTGGCTGCCAAGATGGGAGGGAGGGGTGGATGGGCACAGAGGAGTTTTAGCGCAGTGAAAACACTCTGTATGATACTATGACAGTTGATGCATGTTATTAAATGCTTGTCCAAACCCAGAGAATATAGGACACCAAGAGTGAGCCCTAATGTAAACTACAGACTTTGTCGGTTCATCATTTGTAACAAACGTACCACTCTGGTGGGGAAGTCAATAATGGGGAAGGCTGCATGGGGTTGGGGGCGGGCGGAAAAGTATGGGAAATCTCTGTACCTTCCTCTCAATTTTGCTATGAACCTAAATAAAACTGCTCTTAAAAGTCTTTTTTTTAATTGTTTCACCAAAAAAAGTCAAAAACAAAAAATTAGGTATTATTGTAAACAGAAATATGAAGACTGAGGAGTAGCCACTAGATTTGGCAACAATGGTCCTTAGGTGACCTTGGCAGGTGACCTTAGCAGAAGCCATCTCAGACGTAGACGTCTGGTCACAGTGGCTTGAAAAGTGAGCAGGATGTGAAGGAATGTCACCAAAAGTAAGGGCAATTCTTTCAAGTGGTTTGGCTGTGAAGGGAAGGAGGGAGGGTAGATGTCCCATGGTTGTAGGGTCAAGAAGGTTTTGTTGTTGTTTTGTTTTGTTTTAAAGAGGAGAAAGGGTTAAAAACCAAAAAAGAAAACAATAGGAATGCTAGACATTCCATATAGTAGGTAACTTGGGACAATTTTGCTCTAAGAAAATAATAATTATGATCATTTAAATCAAAAATTTACCAAACTTTGACTATTGGCCAAGCTTGGTGTTAGGTGGGAAAAAATGAGAAAGGCTTCTCTGTACTCCTGACCTTTGCAGCTACAGCTTGGATTCAGCTGGTCTCTATTACAATCATCCCATCACCTTCCTTGTACCTGAGGCCCAGCCCACAACAGGAAGGCAGCCTAAGTCAGGAGTACAATGGGAGTTTGGTATCAAAGGACTATATGATCTTTGAGGATCCTTTCAGCTCAGAGACACGCTAATAACTAATTTCTTTTCTTGGGGGGGGTGGGGGGGTGGGTTAAAGTAAAGAGAATTGAAGGTCTCATGGGATCTGACAAAAAGCTAGAGCTGAGATTTGGCATTATACCTCTTAGGGCATGTTCAAAACTGCTCCACATCTACCAGCTTCCTCCCAGCCTTCCCTTGCCTTTGCTTACAATAGCTGGACCAGTTTGAGGCATTATTGCAAAATGATGAGATGCAGGAAATCCTCTCCACCATCACAAGAATAGGATGGGTCATGGATATTTCAAAGCTAAACAGTACCTAGAAAGATTGTCCATAAAAGATAGCCCGGGTATATACTTCACTCAGTCAGTTAGAGCAAGTACTAGCTGAGTAAGGGAAATATTTCCCTTTAACCCAACTGATAGAAGAACCCTAGTTCCCAAGGGTAGTTTAACAGCTCTTGAAGATGCTGAGCTACTGTTCATATCTGCAGACCAAGCCTTGGGCTGCCAGGAAAATAAAACCAGCCTTAGTCTCAGTCCTTTGGAAAGTGGGGCTGGCAGAGAATTAAGGAAGATTTGTGCAGCCTCTGGTATTAACTTCATTTAGCACTTGCCTGAAAACAGAGCGGGAGTTGAATGTAGAGACAGGAACTAAAAGCAGAGATATTAGCCCTCTCCCTGAAGAAATGGAGAAAATACCAATGGCTCCTTCTGAAGTAAAGGGAGAAATGTATGATTTTTTGTGGATTTTTTGTGACAAGGGGGAAAATGTCTGTGCATAGATAATTGGAGACATCATCTTGCAAAATAATTTAAAAGGACCTTTTGGGAAAATTTCCTAGCCAAAATTCTGAGCAAAAGAGATCAGAGTCCATTGTGCTCAGGATTCTCATCATTCCATCTCTGTTCCAATGTCTGATTTTGAGGGTGAAGAGCAAGTGACCATTGAGCAGGATTCTCCAAGAAATGATGAAGATGAGGATGACCAAGAGACGCATCAAAAAGGGTACAGGTTTATACCATAGAAATAACCACACTTACCTCCTCAACACAGTGGTTTTGACACTTTTTAAATTCTCATCTAATTTTTAACATTAATTATGATTTATCAGAGATGGTCACCACCAATCTCCCCTCCCTACTACCCACCCAACACCATTTTCAGAAAAAGTAATGGAGCTCTAGAATAATCAACGTGGTAAATTCAAACTGCTAATGTCCTGGGAACCCAATATCCAGGACAATCTTCTAATTAAAGCTGTGAATTGCCAACTAATTGCTCCAGTCTATACAAAAGTAGTTAATTCATCTTCACAATGTTCAATCAATAAGCAATTGATTTCTCAAAATCCAATTCACTTTAAATCCCAACAAATTTGCTCTTACCTTGTCATATCATAATGTTGCAAGTCCTTATCTCCCATTAGCAGGAGAGACAAATTATTATTTTTATTCTTTGGATCAGAAAAATGAAGCTCAGAGAAGTGACTTAGCCAAGGTTAGTGGAACAAAGCTAATTTAAATTTCAGCTTCTGATTCCCAGTCCAAGATTGTCTGGTACTCTATCATAACATGAAAGTATTTGTAAATTTTCTAAATTCCTATTTAAATTTGGTGTAAATTCCTAAGTCTCTGAGGGACTTTATTTTTATGTATCAGAAGATAGACTCGGCCAGAATTAGGATCAAAAACTCTTGTCACATATACATCATCAAGAATATTTGCCACCTTGGAAACCTGAACTTAGTTTCATCCTTTGTTTTACTTTATGAATCTCTGATCCTGGGGGCTGAGAGCTTCTCTTGGGTGGTCAGAGGTACTCAGGTTTCATCCGTGTTAATGGATGGAAAACAACCACCAGGAGATTGGGAGTTGTTCAGCCTAGATAACCAAATGGCCAAAGCAACTATTTCTAGCTACAGTACTTCCTTTTATGAAGTGTCAAATTGCACTATATACATTCCTTGCCATTAAAAAATCTGATAAATTCAACTTAAAGTAGATGGACGTGCCCTGTTACATGCTGCCTTCCAACGCTGCTACTTTATAACACTATATCCACAGCTGAGGATAATGCATCAGCAGCCTTTCCTAAATTAGACCATGAAAAATTTAAGTCTTTACTATACTTATATTCCCTCAATATGTTCTAGAACAGTGTTTCTAATTCTCAGTACGCATATTCACACACATACATAAGACAAAGTTTTCATGAAATAATGCCTGTCGTCACTATGTATGATACACTCTGAGATGTCCTATGCTTTTGTTTAAGGATGATCATCATGCACAGTGTGACTGACTTCGCAACCCACTAATGGGTCCCAACTCACAGTTATAAACTATTGTTCCAGAAAAGCAATACGCACTACCACTTCATTTAGCTAAGAATTCGACACAGGCCTGCCAGTCACTCTTAATGCCCATGGTGCTGGTGTTGGGCTCACAGACATCTATTCTCCACAAAGTTATGGTCAGTTAAGGCTTCATAACAAAATACAATCAAAGGAGACAGTAGGAATAAGTCGCAGGGGAATGCCCCTGTTTGACGAAATGCAAGAAGGCTTTGTAGAAGCAAAGGGCTTGAGCTGTGCCCTGAAACGTGAAGGGGGCTGAGATTTGGACACAGGGGCATGACTGCTGGAGGGAAGGGAACTGGAGGTGTTCACCAAGGGGACGGGAGCTCCCAGCAGGGGCTGAGTCCTTTGAGATCCTGGGGATTGAGAATCTTCTATATAGGAGAAGGGGTTGTTTTAGAAATCCTGTCCAGTGGCCTGGAAGTGGTCATGATTAAATGTGTGAGTAAATTCCTTCCATTTGGCCTCAAGTGGGAGAATGAAGGCACATTGAGCAAAGAGACATGTGCAGGGAAGCCAGGTTTCAGAGTAAGTGGAGGGCCTGGGGGGGCAACCGGGAGCACCCAGGAGAAGGAAGGACAGTTGCTATGGGTACAGGCCTGTGGCCTCTCCAGACTCCCTCACTGGTGGACAACATCCTCCCCAGAAGAAGTGATCAGATGCACACGTGGCTCACACACCACACACTGCCCTGTAACAAAGCTCTGGGCAGAAACAAATACACCAACAATTCCAGAACGTTCTGAAAAAGCTATATGAGAACCCATTGGTTAACGGTCCTCAAATCCGCGAAATTCTACTTTACATGTAAGCATCCTGTGAAGTCCGTCAGCCTCCTGCTAAACAGGGTGGTGACTGAGGACAGGGAATCTCCAGCTTGCTCACACTTTGGGAACCAGAAGGGAGAACCAGAAGGGATGAGAGTTCATTGGATTTTTTGGGGGGGGCTGCGTTGGGTCTTCAATGCTGCGCGTGGGCTTTCTCTAGTTGCAGCGCGCAGGGGCTACTCTTCATTGCGGTGGCTTCTTTTGTTGCGGAGCATGGGCTCTAGGAGCGAGGGCTTCAGTAGTTGTGGTGCATGGACTTAGTTGCTCCGAAGCATGTGGGATTTTCCCGGACTAGGGCTCAAACCCGTGTCCCCTGCATTGGCAGGCGGATTCTTAACCACTGCGCCACCAAGGAAGTCCCCATTGGAATTTTCTTTTTTAAGTCAACATTTACATGAGAGCTTACAAGCTAATGGAGGCCCTCCTAGCACAGTGAGAAACACTCTCGTCCTATGGTTTATTCTCAGCTTTCGGTTAGTTATCCTGTCCCCTGCTTTATTTCCAGGAGCATGTTTTCTGCATCTCTGTAATTCCTCAGGGCTTTGGCACATCCATTCAGCAAAGGTTAGCAAGCCATGGCTGATTTTAGTCTAAAATGAAATGAGTTTCTTATTTCTATTTTGTAGGACACATACTTCATGAATGTGTTTGCCTGCTTGATTTACAAAGCCTTATCTAGCTTTAGCATGCCAGGTTATGTCGTGTATGTGGTGTTTACCTCTGTCTGCCTTCTTGCTTTTGTGTTGTTACAGGTGCCTGGAAAGGAAGTATGATGCAGTTTATGATTTTTGTAGGGAACACCAAACAATCCTTAAGACCACGACCTGGGGCATTTTAATAGCAGGTAAATAACAAAAGGGGATGGAATACCAATGTCTCTTTTTCAGGATCCCTCAAATATTTGTTTTCTGTAGAAAACAAATAAATCTTTCCCTTCCCCTTGACTTCCCTGAATCATCCAGAGAGGAGAGAATTTAACCAGGATGCCCCTGAGTGGTGGGTCTCAACTTGAGAAGCCCATGTAGATAGCTTCCCTGTCCTGTTTATGCAGCCAGCAGCTCATTTTTTAGGTCACCTACTCTCACTTTGTTATTGTGGTATGGATTTGAGGGTTGGATATTGCAAATTCAGGTAACTGGAAAACATGGTGATAATCACAAGGCAGAAACCTAATTGAAGGGGTGATATAAGTAATCAATCAATGCCTTATACGAACACAACACAAGAAGGAGCCTAGGGTCAGGTAGCCCACTCCTCTTACCTGAAAGCAGGACTAGACTGTCTTCACAGATGAGCAGGTGTCCTGTTTTGACACCCTCCAAACAAAGGGCTCCAGGGCCCATTTGAAAGAACATTCCTGTCTATAAAATGTGAACCCTCCCACCCAAGCCCACAGACATGTATGCAAGACTGCTGCCGCCCCAGAAGGTCCGTAGTTTCCCGGTGCTCACACAGCTAGAACAGGGAGTAAGCAGGATTGAAAGCTTTCTTTGTACCAGCTCAGAGAGTATTTTGCAGACCATACTCAAAACCACACAGCTATGCCATTGTAGTACAAAGTAAGCAGATGGTGTGGCTGCGTGCCAGGGTGACTTTATTTGTAGAATTAAAATACAAATATACAAATACAACTGTCCTTGCCACCTACAAAAACAAGTGGTAGGCCAAACTTAACTTGGAAACAAAGACTTGTTTGCTGACCTTTAATGGAAAACCGTGTTGTTCTTACCCTAGAATATCATCTTCAAAAGCCATCACTTTGGTCATCGCCCTACCTCTTTCCTTTAGAGATGCTGTGGCACTTAGGGATTGTTGTTGTGACACTCAGAGATTTTCCTACTCAAGCTTAGGCAAATCTGGGCTACAAACTAGAAGACTCAATATCTTCTTGCCAGTAGTTGCTTTAGTGCCTGGCCTTTCTCTGATGGAAGCTCACCTGCTAAGTCTGAATATCAGAAAAAGTAGTACTAAGCAAGAGTCCCAGTGATCAGGCAACAGGATTCAAGAATTCAGAAGGTTCTTTGAGAAAAAAGACCTAGCACCTTGTCCTCCTAGCATTCTTGGTGAGACTTTAAAATGTTTTTAAAAACCCAAAATATAGTCCTTATAATCAGAGGCACCTATAGCTATATCAAGAGTACCCCTGCGTTCAATGGTTTCCTGATTGAACCTGCCCTTGGCTGAGCCAGATAAATGCTGGAGGCTGGTCTCCAGCTGATTTGGTGATGCTCACTGTCTGCATTGCTTCCAACAGGTCACCTGGCTCTGGTGATTGCGGCCTGTGTGCTGAACTTTCACAGAGCCCTTCCTCTTTTCGTGATCACGGTGGTTGCCATCTTCTTTGTGATCTGGGATCACTTCATGGCCAAATATGAGTCTCAAATCGCTCAGTTCCTCTCTCCTGGCCAAAGGCTTCTGGACAGCCACTGGTTCTGGCTGAAGTGGTAAATGCTCTTAGTTCTCTTACTGAGGTTGAGAGTGATGTTAGTGTTTTCCAACACTGTTCCATAGATTTGTTCTGAAATTGCTTCCTCATTTATGGGATATTGAAGCTAGAAACAACCTAGGGAATAATCTGTTAAAAAATGCCTTCATTTTACAAGCAGGACATCGAGGCCTAGATAAGGCAAGATGTGCTCAAATGTCCCTACAAACTGTCTTAATTTCAAGTGCCACTAAATGATAAAATGTTGTCCAAAAGTTGGGACGGTTCTGACTTAGACAGGTGGCTTTCTGCTCTGGGCATGAATCTGGACTCTTGGGGAGGAAAGGTCTGTGAATTAGTAAAGCCAACTCTCTCTTATAGGACCCCCTGTCCTGCAAGTGACCATTCAGGGCTTTTCTTTCAGCCTCTCTCTCTCTCTGTGGGCCCTCCTCTCTCTCCAGGTGGCCCTACAGGGTAGGACCCAGAACCCATTCTCCCCAGTGTGGCCCACATGGAGTCTACCAGGAAAGTTCACACATTCTTTGCCTAATAAACCAGGGCTGTACAATCCCAACAGAGCAACCCTCCCTGGCTCTGCCATCCACTGATTCAGTGCTGTCGTATGCCCACTAGATTCCCCAAGGAGTCAGAACCCAGGCTAAAGCCTGACTTAGTTCTCTGAGGCTTGGGTGAGGTCTCCAATGCAGAGGACACATTTCAAGCTCTCCCTTGAAGGGAAGAAGGGAACGCTTCCCCCATCTCCCAAAATGAAGACGTCCAGCAGCTCTCGCAAAGAAATCACCGGACTTCCTCTCCAAGCATCGTTTCTCCTCTCTGACCCCTTTATATATCCAAAGGGCCCAAGTGTTGTGGACACATTGCTTCATTTTTTGACTATGTGCCTTTATAGCTACACCCAAAAAGAGTCTCTTGCAATTTCTAGAAGCATAATTTCCTGGTGCCAGGGTGTGTTAGTCAATATTTTTTGTTTGTTAGTTGAAGCCTGTTTAAGATTTTAAAGTTAGCACAGCAAATGATGCCAAAAGCCTCCTTCTTTGTTCCCTTAGGGTGATTTGGGGCTGCCTGATCCTGGGAGTTATTTTCTGGCTGGTCTTTGACACCGCCAAATTGGGCCAACAGCAGCTGGTGTCCTTCGGTGGACTCATAATGTACATTACCCTGACATTTCTATTTTCCAAGCACCCAACCAAAGTAAGCATGAAATCGAGCATTTCTTGGTCTTTTTCCCTCTTTTTTTCCCTCATGTGTAAATTGCTCAAAATCATGAGTATGAGAGAGTTGAACTGTTATTCAATATTTTTCTTACCTTGCTATGATATTTCAGTGGCTAAGGTGCCCTTTTCCTGAACGTTAATAGTACTGTTGCTCTCTCATTTTTCATTCTCAGTAATTTTCCAGTTGCTCAACCAGTGAGATACTCTCTCCTGTCAAGTCCGATTTCTACTCATGTACTCCCTTCCCCCCCATCAAACACACATACAAAGAAAACTTATCCATTTTTATTCAGATTTCCCCAGACCAACAAATAATCTAATATTCTACCACTGGATTCCGCAGTTATCAAATTTGTATTTGCCATTGAGGCTATTTTACTCCAAAAATTTGTACTTAAGCAGTTTTGTTCGCATAGAATTCAATTCTCACCCTTGTTCTGTCAGCCTGTAACCCAATAAATGGGCAAGAATTCTGAGATATCAAAACTTTCACATATGCTTCATAATGGCAAACTCTGGAAGACTTTACTGGCTGAAAGGCTGATCCAAGAAAAGAGCATTAATCAAAACCAAAGCCACCTGATACAATCCAAATTCTTTGCCCTGTGCGGGTGACCATCTCTGCTATTTTCTGTGCCTCCAATCCCATAGTTCTTTGCAGGCCACTCATCTCTACTCCAAAAATGAAAGCACTTCATTGTCCATTACCACTGCACTCCCTGGGTCTGCATTAGAGTTAATTGGTTCCTTTTACTGTGAAATGAGAGCCCCTCAACAGGGTGGAATTTCACTTAATTCACTTACAAATTGTCAAATCAACAAACCTTGGACACACAGAGAAGTCATGTTCGGCCTTTCCATTTTCCAAATGGGGAAATAATTATATGTATCTAACATTTACAGCATGACCGGGAAGGCCAGATTCTTCCTCTTTTAATGGCCCTTCTAAGACTACTCTTTGTGTCTAAATGATTTTATCTTGACAAAATGGTTACATACACTGCTGGGACTGAAGGCTTAATCTCAGGTTTATGAAGAGGGAGCACAACCCTGAGATTTTTAGGTATGATTCTATGGAGGGATTCTCTGCTCACGACTGCTTTGGCCTCCGAAAGAAGGTGGATCACAGGCCACATCTGAGAAGCTTCCAAGGAAATAGTTATCCTCTGGGCATTTATGCTGAGTTCAGCATTCATTTTCTAATAACCTATATCTCTTCCTATTTCTGTATAGGTTTACTGGAGGCCTGTCTTTTGGGGTGTTGGGTTACAGTTTCTTCTTGGGCTTTTGATACTAAGGACAGAACCTGGATTTATGGCTTTTGATTGGCTGGGGAAACAAGTTCAGGTAAATTTGGTTCAAAAGAATGCCTTGCTTTTATAGTGCTTTTAACATTTGAATATAACCCTCAAGACATGTCAGAAATAGCTTTATTTGTCCGCATTAGTTGACCCAAATTTTAATTCCATAGCATGAATTAGACAAATAACTTTGTTTATGTTAATCTGTGTAGTTTATTAATATTCTGGTCGTCTCTTACCCATACCGTCCACTACATCACTCCTCAATCCCATTTGACCCCTTCATCCTGCCTGAGGGGTGTCACTCTTCTAAGATGTTTCCCCCAACAGAGAAAAAGCTTTCTTTGCATCTAGTGGCAACCAGTACCTCCCAAGTACCATCTGTGGCTTCTGGAGCAAGTTACCACACCCAGCTTATTCGTTAGCACCCTAGAGTCAGAGTGAATGTCAGAAACGCCAGGAAACCTGTATGCAGTTATAGTTCTAAGATATACTTCCAGGCCAACCACTGGAGGGGGAAAGTTGACAAAATTAACTCTCTAAGTCTATCCCACAAGTTTTCTGAGTCCCCACCCTCTGCAGAGCCGTAGGTCCTGTGGATGGTAACTACCTCTTTAGTGCTTGTCATGATCTGCTCTTTTCCTTTCTTTAACTCAGACATTCCTGGAGTACACTAATGCTGGCGCCTCATTTGTCTTTGGTGAGAAATATGAAGACCACTTTTTTGCATTTAAGGTAAAGCCAAACACTTTTTTTCTATGTAGACACTCCCTTTTCAGTAACTTCTCAGTCTTTGTAGATGTTCAGATAGAACCTAACTGATCAGAACCCAGGCATATACCTGCCAGGCATGTTATAGGGACACAGCCCATCACTGGGCTTTCTCCTTTACCTGAAGTCAGTGGACTGAAAACATTTAATTTTTTTACAGTAACATTCAGGGAAACATGTAGAGGAAGTCAGGAATACTGAAACACAGGCATACCTCAGAGATATTGCCGGTTCGGTTCCAGACCACCGCAATAAAATTAATACCGCGGTAGAGCCAGTCAAAAATTTTTTGGTTTCCCAGCTCATATAAGTTATGTTTATACCCCACTGTAGTCTAGTAAGTGTGCAATAGCAGTATGTCTAAAAAAAGTACACACCTTAATTAAAAAATACTTTACTGCTAAAAAAATGCCAAAACAATTACGATAGTAACATCAAAGATCACTGATCACCATAACAAATATAATAATAATGAAGAAGTTTGAAATATTGTGAGAATTACCGAAATGTGACCCAGAGACACAAAGTGAGCAAACGCTGTTGGAAAAATGGCGCTTACAGACTTGCTCGCCCAAGGTTTACCAAAATCGTTCAGTTTGTAAAAAACACAACCTCCAAGAAGTGCAATAAAGCAAAGCGCAATAAAACAAGGTATGCCTGTACTTTTGGATGTCTTGTAGCATTTGCTGAGATAGTTATGAAAGATCATGTGGGGGGGGGGGACTTCCCTGGTGGCGCAGTGGTTAAGAATCCGCCTGCCAATGCAGGGGACATGGGTTCGAGCCCTTGTCCGAGAAGATCCCACATGCCGCGGAGCAACTAAGCCTGTGCACCACAACTACTGAAGCCCACACACCTGGAGCCCGTGCTCTGCAACAAGAGAAGCCACCGCAATGAGAAGCCCACACACCACAACGAAGAGTAGCCCCCTCTCCCTGCAACTAGAGAAAGCCCGCGCACAGCAACAGGACCCAACGCAGCCAAAAATTAATTCATTCATTCATTTTCTTAAAAAGATCATACGGGGTAATAGTATCTGAGATTTCAGGGAAAAGAACATTAGGTCCCTGGCAATGAATAGACATATGGCTGCTAATGCCTCCCCAGTCCAAGCTCAGTGACAGCCCTGCAGTCAGGAAACTCCTTAATCCCAGACAAACCGGGACAGCTGGTCACTCACATCAAGCTCTGTTCTTCCAGAGCCATCCCCTTGCTTAACATTTCCCCTCTCCCCTTCAGCACAGCCTTCACCTCGGCAGGCCTGCAAGCTGGGCCTCCTCCCAACCAAAGGAGGGATGTTATTTTACAGGCGAAAGGCAACTTGGCAACTTGGCCCCATGCTCAGGCCTAATCGATTCTCTCCCAGGCCTCCCCCATCCCCAGGAAGCCCATCTTCCTCTGGGAAGTCCCTGCAAATCCTTGTCGATTAGTCAGAAACATGCATTTGGCTTTTCCTTCAGATTTCTTTTTTTGTGGTGTGCTATTGTTCCTACACTTCTCCATTGTCTTCTCACTCGGGGACTCCAAATTTACCGCCAATTACCTCGGCATCGGTTAGGCCAACTGCTATGCTGAATCTTTTTTTAAACTGCTGACTTGATACTTTGGTGCTGAGATAACTAAGCCATCTCCGAAAGGTCAAATGTTTACAAATTGAGATAGAAATATGCTCCTGTCATGAATTGAATCCAGAATTACAAAAAATAATATCACGGAGAAGGAGGAACTTGCTGCCCAGACTGCACCAGTGTCTTCAGACCTCCCCCAACCCTCTGCCCCCAGGGCAGTAGTCTCCATCCTTTCTGCCAAAGCAGATTCCTGTGGGAACATTGGGGAGATGAGCCCCTTTAACTCCCTGAAGCTTTCAGGAAGGCTCTGCCTGCCCATTAAAGCCAATAAAATCACATAAGTGAGCGAGCTCTGAATAATGGCACAAAAAGTCTTTTAATATATATTATTAATAGATTTTTCTAAATTAGACCCTGTACAAATTGTCCTTGGCCATTCTGTGTCTCTGGTGGCAGCTTGTCCCTGGCCATTTAGCTGGGAACAGAGGGGAAGGGGAACAATGGAGTAGGGGTGGGGAGGGACCCAGACCACAGCTCTGTGTGGTCTATGCAGGGAAGAAACTGTTCCCTGTAGACACACAGGCTGCGTTGAAGGCATCCAAAGAGCATCAGGAAAATCGGATCTAGAAAAAGACAACCTTTGTTAACACAGAAGTAAACTAGTTTCCAGAGTTTAATCTTTGTAAAGTGATTCAAAAATCTATAGGTAAAATAGTTATTATTCTAAAAGCTAAATCCACGAATGCTTGCTTTATACAAGGCATTGTTTAAGCACCTACTGTGTCACTACTGTGAATAAGGATCTGAGGTAGCTCACACTTAATCGTGACCCAGGTTACTTTGCTAATAAGTAGTGAAGCCCATGTCTGTTTAATATCAGAACAACAAGAATATCTGCCAGTGGCTTTCAGTTTCTTGATCTAATTATTACAAATTCCCCCCAAAACGTCATTCCTTCTCTTAGAAACTAAAGTAAGAAAAGCTCATCATAGCAGGATTTTTTTTTTTAAGTCAAGTTTCCTATGAAATAGACTCAAGCTTATCCAGAACAAATTAGAGTAAGAGACTGTAGATGGGGAAGTTGCCTGTTAAAAACGTTGTTTAGTTCAAGAGGAGTTTCCAGTATCTTGATGACATTTCAGAGGGGGAAAAGGAGGCAGAAAGGAGACTGATCTGAAAGCTACTAATACTGCTGGGGCCAATGTTAACCCGTGACCACTCTTCCCCACCACCCCCCCCAGGTCCTGCCCATCGTGGTTTTCTTCAGCACTGTGATGTCCATGTTGAACTACCTTGGATTGATGCAGTGGATCATTAAAAAGGTACCAGGACTAGAAGGCAGCGGGTGACCGGTGCAGAGCTGATTATCGCAGGGACAAATTCTTGAATGCCTTTTATCTGGGTTTTTCCAAAGTACCTTTCCCTTTGTACCAAGATCCACACCCACCCCAAGTTATTAGATTTAAACCCAAAAATCCTACATGGGTCCACAGAGGGAATTTTATCTCCAGGACTTCTAATAGGGCTGTGACTTGCAACACACTGAGCATCTTCATGAAGCAGTTATTCCGTTAGCCAAAGAATTGACTCCAAGGGATGGGGACCTGATTGTCCCTTCATCTTGGCTATCTGCCCAAGGCTTACACAGTCACTGCTTATCCTCAGATGATAACGAAAGTGGACCCTCCTGGTCTAGGAGTTGCTAGAGAATCAAAGCAAGAAGGGGAAGCTGATCTTTTCTCCTGAGGGATTTTTGTAAGCACACAAAATTTTTTTTTTAGGTCTGAAAAGTTAACCTCAGTTCTGCTGCCCCAGCAGCTGTCAGTCCTACGTTATGTTAGATCACAAAACTCAGAAATTTGTAAGCTAGTTTGAATGCACATGAGAGCAAGGCAGTGTATACAGGGCTTGGGCACAGACACAGCCCTCTTTTGATCCCTGTAAAGAAATAAAATTTATTTATTTTAAAAAAGAAAAAGAGAGACAGAGCCAGAATACCAGCAGAATTAAAAGTTTCAGCAAGAGCACCAGGGCGCATCGTTTTCTAATTGTCAGTTTAAACATTCAGCATTCCTGTGTCCACATCGAAGCAGGAAGGAAGGAGAGAGGATGCAACAGGAAGTCCCCATTCTGAGGTGGGCACCACAGTCCCTGGTTGGAAGGACCACTACAAATTGGGACCATCAACTATGTTTGTTTGAGAGTTAAGTAGAAAAGGCCAAACCTCAACTACATCCCATTACTTATTAGCTAGGCAAACTTTGACAGAACAGCTAAACTGTTCTGTGCCTTGGTTTCCTCTTCTGTAAAATGGGCCTAATTATAGGACCTCCCTCAAAGGCTTATGGTGAGGATTAAATGCATTACTCAGAACAATGGCTTAAAACAGTGCCTGGAATGCTGTGAAGACTGCCATGACTGTTAGCAATTATTACAACTTATTACTTGTACACAATAGACATTCAAAAAACTTTACTTGTACGAAATAGACATTTCAATAGACATCGTATAGTGTTCAAAGTATATACAATGACTCAGACTTACCACTCAAATAGGATTTGATCAGCCTGCACTATGGACTATATAAGGTATACTCAAGTTCAGTACAATTGTTGAAGGCCTCAGTATTTTCCTCCAGTTTAAAGATTTTTATCCCTACTTTGAAGTTCTGTGTATACAAATAGTTCTTTACTGACTTTATCCTTTTTTGCCTTTTAGGTTGGATGGGTAATGCTAGTGACTATGGGAACATCTCCTGTTGAATCTGTAGTTGCTTCTGGCAATATATTTGTTGGACAGGTAAGTTGTAATATCAAAAAACAAAACACTTGCTAAAATGGATACTCTTTCCAGAAAGAGAAATAAAAAAATATGATGGTGTTATTTCTTTTAGTGTAGGGAGAAGGGTGTCAAGATAATGAACCCTCAATATTGACAATGTCCAGATTCCAAGGAGAGAGAAAGAGAGAGAGAGAGAGAGAGAGAGAGAGAGAGAGCGCCCTTCTAAGAGTATCAATGCACTAGTGTGGAATTTGGGTCCTTGAAAATTTATGGAGAGGAAGAAAGATTGAATCATTTTATCAAAGCATAAGGCTTCTCATGTATAGATTCTCAATAAGTCCTTTCTGAATTAACTGAATTGTTGAGGTTTCTGGCCCACCCATCAGAGGCTAGCAGCTCATCTACTCAAATGGAGTTCACCATTTATCTTGAAGCTGCAAACATGTAACAGACAGCCTCACACTCTGTAGTATAATGCTTGTGGCAACGAAAGAGACCAAAAAGGCTTTCCACCAACACCGTGCAGCCATATAAATAGTTAAGCTCATTCTCAACTTATCTGAGCAGTCTCTTTGCTGAGCCTGAAGAAAAATGCTGGTGAGCAAAAGTATTTTCACCTTCCTTATCCATCATGTGGATAAATGCTCTTTTTTAAAAAAATATTTATTTATTTACTTATTTATTTGGTTGCACCGGGTCTTAGTTGCTGCAGGAGGCCTCCTTAGTTGCGGCTCACCAGCTCCTTAGTTGTGACACACGGGCTCCTTAGTTGTGGCATGCAAACTCTTAGTTGCAGCACGCATGTGGGATCTAGTTCCCTGACCAAGGATCGAGCCTGGGCCCCCTGCATTGGGAGTGTGGAGTCTTATCCACTGCGCCACCAGGGAAGTCCCGATAGATGCTCTTTTGCCCGAAGTCCATTTAAGCAAAGAAGTATGTTGCCAAGTTCTGTCCCTCAAAATGGCAGCATTCCTAAGGGGTAGATAAGTAAGAAATGGTAATAATCATCCTCATCATTCAGGATCTATGGCTTCAGGCAGAATGGAATCACACACCGAGGAAACCAAGTGTGAATACTTGCTAGCACGGCTGTGCAAAGAAATTGAACTCGAAGCAAAAATCAAGTCACCCAGAAAAACACATGGCTCCAGATCAGTAGACTTATACAACTGCTCCAGGCAGGCTGAGCCTTCTGATTGGTAAGCCCAGCTTACTAGCCTGGAGCAAAGTCTTTAGAGTGGGGCCCATACTTCTTTGCCCAGGAGTTGAAATTGTTATAATTATAGCCATAAAATCTCTCAGGACTAATTAGGGCACCATCTTGAGTTGATTACTCCTACCTGCAGGGTAAGAGGGCTCATGTACTGAGTTTCTATTTGGTCCATAAATTGAAGCTCAACACACTCAATCTCATAGCACAATTAGAAATAATGAGGGGAAAATTGTAAAATTGCACACATGCTTCTGTGGTGCTCAATTTGATACTTAATATGCTAAAAGTACAGCTATTATTTATGGAGAGCCCATGCTGCAGGCCACCTGCCCTCCTTAATGGGACTCAAGCCTTTACAACTACACTGTAATTGATTGCTTTCCATGCAAGGGGAAGAGGGGGGTCTCTGATTCTCAATTAGGAATGGGCCTGTGGGCATCGGTATATGTTATTGCTGGTATTTTTTCACACTTGTGTCTTGTTTCCCTATAGTATCAGCAAAGAGGTTTAGGGTCTGTTGAGATGAAGCTGGAAGATAGGAAGTCACAGAGGTTTGGGAATCACAGTTCCCAAGGCCAGGCCACTGGGCAGTTACTTGGCCCATGGTGCTCCAACCTTAGAAAAGAGTACTAAGCCATCACAGTCCAATCCTAGGCTAGGTGAGAGCCTTATGTGAATTGGCCTTGCAAACTTCACACGTGACTCTGTATGCTCACTGCCCTGGAGTCCAAAAGACCCAGACAATGATGGTGTGGGTTCTCAAACATGAGCACGCATCGGAACCACCAGGAAGCCTTGTTAAAACACCACTGCTGGATCCAGCCCCAGAGTTTCTGATTCAGTAAATTTGGGAATTTGCATGTCAAACAAGTTCCTGAGTCAAGCTGATAGAGTTGATCTGAAGCCCACTCTTAGAAATACTGCTGTAGAGAATGGAATTTTGAGTAAATTAGCATGTCCTCGTAAGGGAACGTTTAATCTGATCACTTTTTGTTTCCAGACAGAGTCTCCACTGCTGATCCGACCATATTTACCGTGCGTCACCAAGTCTGAACTCCACACAGTCATGACCGCTGGGTTCTCTACCATTGCTGGAAGTGTCTTAGGCGCATACATTTCTTTTGGGGTAAGAATGTTTGGGGATTAATTTATAAAACCTCTTCTTCCTTTGCTATTGTTATTTCTGCTTTTTCCTTTACTATTACTGCCAGATAAGGAGGGCAAAAGAGTGTTCTTTTTGCTGTCTAGTTGGTCACAGTTTCTTTGGCATTTGAATGGAGTGACCCCAAGGAGCTTTGGTGTTTCACTCTCATATCTCTGCCACCTAAATGTGAACTATATCCACCCATAGCAGAATGAAATCATATTATGAGGTTAATTTGGCTGAAAATTTGAGTAAGTAAAAAAAAAAAAACTATTACTGACACTAAAGGCCATCTAGTTCAGTGGTCAGCAAACTATGGCCCATGGGCCAAATTTAGATCACTTCCTTTTTTTGTAACTAAAGTAAACTAAAGTTTGATTGGTAACCAGCTATCCTGTTCATTATCTAAGCAGCTTTTATGATACAGACTTGAGTAGTTGTGGCCCTAAAAGCCAAAACTATTCACCCTCTACAGAAAACATTTTCTGACTCCTGGCTTACAGCACTGATTCTCAAAACTTACTTCACGTTAGAATCACCTGGGAGCTTTTAAAAGCCCTAATGCCCAGGCCCCTACCCAGAGTAATTCAACAGAATCTCTTGGGACGAGACCCAGGCATCAGTGTTCCCTTTCAATCCTCAGGTTTCAATGTATAGCCCAGTTTGAAAGCAGGGGGTCTATGGGATGGCGCTGAAGAACGTTATGGTAACTGGTGCACATGCCCTGAGCACAGGGCTTATTTACAACCCCTGGTGGAGAAATGGAATAACACAGCAGCTGTGTGGTCCAGGTGATGAGGAATTCTTACAAGATAGGCAAGTTTCATTCCAGGACTTCATCTGAGCCTCACAGAGCGAATCAGTAGGAAGAGGGAAGAAAAAAGGGTGAAGGAGACCTCAGGAATACCAGTTTGACTGACTCCCCAGATGGATTGCTGTAGGAATTCTACCTACAAAACTGTGCTGTGTGGAATGGGAGTGGGGAGGCAGGTGCAGATTCTATAATTCTGAAAATACAGGGAAGAGAATCCAGAAACAAGATAAGGATGTGGGGAGGGAAGGGGGAAGAGTTTAAGTAGACCTGCAAAGAGGAAAACAAATCGCTTACAGATTAAAGGGACTCTGGATAAACACATATTATGTAGGGGCACAAAGGACATCAGGAAAGCAAAAGGAAAATGGAGAGGGGTGTACCCATGCCTGCACCCCAGATACCCACCATCTAAACTGATGATGTAATGAAATAGCTTTAGGGACTATAAGAACATTCAGAGGAACAACAGAGAGGTAGGGTTATCTTCCTTGAAAATTTCTACAACACAGGATTAATTAATTCTCTTCTGAAATGCTCGGATTGTGGTTTTGTGCTTCTCCCCGAGGATGTGGTCAACTGGTATAACTTCCTCCCTCCTCTCAAGGTGATACCCAGCGTGTGGCTCTTCCAAGCCTCCAAAGAAACATTGATTTCTGGCACGTAATCAATGCCTGCCTTGTAAGGCATTTGAGCCATTCATTCGGAACACAACAGAAAAGCTAAACCTAAGTTGGTCCTCCTTCTCCTGAAATCACAGGTTTCGTCCTCTCACTTGTTAACTGCTTCAGTTATGTCTGCACCTGCGGCATTGGCTATTTCTAAACTTTTTTGGCCTGAGACAGAAACACCTAAAATCACCCTCAAGAATGCCATGAAAATGGAAAACGGGTAAGTGGGACACGTTCACCTAGTTATTAGTTATTGACTATACAAGCAGGAGGTTGGTGAGAGGGGAGGTTTGCTCCAGTCCAAAGTACAGCAAGAATTTGATTATCAGAGAACACAATGAATTAAAGTGAATTTAATTTCCCATGACTATGTAGACTTCACCCAAAGTATCTTGTTTCAGTACTCAAGGAGATCTTTTCTAAATATCAATACCTAAATGTCAATACATTTCCTTGACTGTTCAGTGTAGATATTTCATTTAATTAACTTTTTTAGATTGAAGTATACTTGATTTTCAATATTATATTAGTTTTAGGTGAAGAGAGATTTAATTTTAAATATAGCATAGGGTTCATTGGGCCATGATTTAAGACTGTTAGAAAGCCATAGGATCACTGTTTCTGGAAGTTTCTTATATTATAGGGAAGAAAAGTGTGGTATCGGTATTCCTTTTTATTAAAATTTATTTATTTATATATTTATTAAAATATTTCTTTCTTTATTTGGCTGCATTAAGTCTTAGTTACGATGTGAGAGCTCTTCATTACAGCAGGCCGGCTTCTCTCTAGTTGTGGTGTGTGGGCTCAGTAGTTGAGGCACACAGGCTCTCTAGTTGTGGCACACAGTCTCTCTAGTTGTGATGCGTGGGCTCTAGAGCCCGTAAGCTTAGTTGTCCCACGGCATGTGGGATCTTAGTTCCCCGACCAGAGATCGAACCCACGTCCCCTGCATTGGAAGGCGGATTCTTAACCATCGGACCACCAGGGAAGTCCCAATATAGGTATTTCTAACCCCTCGTAGGTTCATTTACTTTTTGCCCTGTTCAAAAGAAAGAGAAGAGGGTGGAAAAAACTAAGGGATTTAGGGTATTCAAAAGTATGTCATTAAGTAACAGAATTCATCAACCAATATGTTTCTGAGATTCATCCCTTGTTTGTATGTAGAGAGAGTCATAACCATGAGTGAAAAAGCAAGTTGCCAAAGAATATATATGGAATATGTGGATTTCACTTATATAGTTAGCAAGTATGTAAACTGACACAATGTATTATGTAGGGATAAAGAAAATTGAAAAGAAAGGGAATCATAAGCAAATTCCAATGGGCCAAGTACCTCTGATATTAGAGAGAAGAAGATGAGATGAAGTAGGGGGTGCTCAAAGCTGATGTGACTCTCCATTTCTTAAATGAGGTGGTGGATACACAGGCCTTCCTTGAATTGCTAGTTCTTTTACTGTGAATATTTTATAAATATTCTCTGGAAGCTACTTTTAATTAAATATCATTGTTAAAACCTGTAATATTTTTATCCCAGTTTTTTATTATAAACGCCTCCAAATTAAAAGAGTAGTATAACATTTAGACACTCATATGCCCATCACCTACACTCAACAATTATAAATCCCATCATGATTTCACGGAATTCAGGTATTTCAGCCAGGACATGGGTCTGAGAGTTTGTCTCTCCATTTGAATGAGCTCTGATTATGCCATTTCTACACCTGTGATGTCCATCCACTGATAATCCCTTGGTAATTCTGGAATTGCTATTTTTTGATAAAGTGATTCAAAGAATCTCCTAGAAGCCGCAGCACAGGGAGCATCCTCATCCATTCCCCTGGTGGCAAACATCGCTGTGAATTTGATTGCCTTCCTGGCCCTGTTGTCTTTTGTGAATTCAGCCCTGTCCTGGTTTGGAAACATGTTTGACTACCCACAACTGAGTTTCGAGGTATGATTCTATCATGCTTTTCCTCCTTTTTGTTTCTTCCAATCTTTGTTTAAAAATGAAATAGGTTTGTGAACAGCCTTTCCTAACGTGTATAGTGCACTCTTATACAATGTACAAACTTATCATGAATCCCACACCCCTTTTGCTGTCTCCTATCACCCTCCTTACCCCAACACAGAACCATTCTGTCCTGACCCCGTTCCCCAAAATCCAGGTTACTTCAAATGACCCAGTTTCAACCTTGACTCCTAATGGATATAGACAGGCTAGAGAATGCACAGGGATCTCTGTGCCTAAAAGACACACAGAGGGGGCGGGAACAATCTGGTCATGAGCGTGAGGCCGAAGAACCGGAAGCAAATCACTACTCTAATAAAGTATCCATTTTTGGTTTTTGTAGGTAATATGCTCCTACATCTTCATGCCCTTTTCCTTCATGATGGGAGTGGACTGGCAAGACAGCTTTATGGTTGCCAGACTCATAGGTTATAAGACATTCTTCAATGAATTTGTGGCTTATCAGAAACTGTCAGAATTGATCCATTTAAGGCAAGAGAGTGGACCCAAATTTGTGGATGGTGTGCAGCAATATATGTCGGTGAGTAAATTTTTCCCCCCAATATACTTCTTTGTCACACACATACGTTCATCAAACAGCTGCTGGTGCCTCTGTGTGTCAGGCACCATGCCAGGCATTTGGGGTACATCAGAAGGAAACAGGCCCAAAATCTCTGACATCATAATGTACATAATGACTCATAATTGTCATTTGTGTTGAGTTAATCACAGTGTCTGTGCGCACACACGTGCGCGTGTGTGTGTGTACAGAAAGAAACGCAGCTAATCCTTACCACTGTGATCATTTACCTTTGAGCACTATCAGTACAAACCCAGAGTCATATGAGCTGGGATTGGAGTCAATCAACAGATACTTATGGAATGTCTTCTGTGAGCACTGTGCTATGTACCGAGGCCATGGTGTTGAATGAGTGATAAGGCCTCTGCTCTCACGGGGCTCATAGTCTAATGACCAGGAAGGACTCTTCCTTCCTATTGAAGAAATTTTTTGAACTCTGAGAAACTGCCTAAGTGCCGCATAGCACCTGGACATCGAAAGAAACAGTGAGACACAGTAACTACTCTCCGAGTGAATGAGGGAAGAGAAAAAGCTCGGGGCCTTTCAGACAAGCACCCTATAATTATGTCAGGATTTCGGGTCCATAGCCTGCAAGGAGATGCTCATGTCTGCTTGGCCTTGAATGGGATGAGGGAACTTGGAGGAGGCCATTATTTAAGCCATATTTGCAGCTGAGTCTCTAACTTCTACTTTCCAGAAGAACAGAATTGTCACACGTGGAAACTCTTAGGGAAATGGTGAACATTTCCAACCACCACCATGACTCATTAAAACAATCCATTTGGAATGAATGTCCTGGGCAGGTATTTGGCTTTAAAAGGAACGGGAAGGGAAAGCATGCTGCCCAAGGTTCTAACTGAGACTGCCCGCCTCTGACCACCACCACCATCTCACCCAAACACCAAACATGCAAATTTTCCTCCCACCTGTCACACAAATACCACAGCAGACTCCAGGAGAGTACTGATTTGTATTTTACGGTCAGGGCATTTTGACCCACACATCTGATATGAACAAGAGCTCTAGGACAATAGGTCTCCTGCATCTCAAATGTTCATTCTTCAACTGACCACGCAATGGAGCTTGGCCAAATGTCCTCATTGTTTGGATGCCACCACAAACTAGCTTGCTTCTCTGCCAAAAGTAAAGAATAGGCTAAATTAAGTGAAATGTTTTCCATCCCCAACTGGCAGTTGCCTGGAGAACGTAGTTTTGCTAAAAGGAAGCTCTCAGTTCTGGTTGTGCTAAGCAGGTTTGTGAACAGGTTATTAAGAGGACAGAAATAGAACAGTAGAGCTGATTTAGGTTGGGAGTGAGCCCAACCAGAGGCAGACCCACAGAAGATATTTGGAGATATGAGCTCAATGGCTTCTGCTATTGTTGAGTCACAAAGGGGAAAACATTTTGTTTTTCCCAATTTGTTATTTCCAATCAACCAAATGGGGGTGAGTTCCTACAATTTCTGTTTACCAACCAACAAGTGGTGGGAGTGTCCCACCATCTACTGGAAAAAGTACCACGTGACTAAAACATTTGATCTGGGTCCATGAGGCAAAAACCCAGTGTAATCCATTGCATTATGCCCACTGATGACCTCCATCTAAGCGGTCAGAATGTGTAGGTGCAGACGGCCAACAGGCACATGGAAAGATGCTCAACATCACTAATTATTAGAGAAATGCAAATCAAAACTATGAGGTATCACCTCACACCAGTCAGAATGGCCACCATTAAAAAGTCTACAAATAATAAATGCTGGAGAGGCTGTGTAGAAAAGGTAACCCTCCTACACTGTTCGTGGGAATGTACATTAGTGCAGCCACTATGGAAAACAGTATGGAGGTTCCTCAAAAAACTAAAAATAGAGTTTCCACATGATCCAGCAATCCCACTCCTGGGCATATATCTGTACAAAACTATAATAAGAAAGGATACATGCACCCCAGTGTTCATAGCAGCACTATTTACAATAGCCAAGACATGGATGCAACCTAAATATCCATCGACAGATGAACGGATAAAGAAGGTATGGTCGGTATACATAATGTAATACTACTCAGCCATAAAAAAGAATGAAATGATGCCATTTGCAGTGACATGGGTGGACCTAGAGATTATCATACTAAGTGAAGTAAGTCAGAAAGAGAAAGACAAATACCATATGATATCACTTATATCTAAGTGGAATCTAAAATACGACACAGATGAACTTATTTATGAAATAGAAACAGACTCACAGACAGAAAACAAACTTATGGTTACCAACGGGGAAAGGAGGAGGGGGAAGGGATAAATTAGGAGTTTGGAATTAGCAGATACAAACCACTATATATAAAATTGATAAACAACAAGGTCCTACTGTATAGCACAGGGAACTATATTTAATACCCTGTAATAAACCCTAATGGAAAAGAATATATATATATATGTGTGTGTGTGTTTGTGTGTATATATATATATATGTTTATATAAATATATATATATATAACTGAATCACTTTGCTGTACAGCAGAAACTAACACAATGTTGTAAATCAACTATACTTCAATTAAAAGAATAAGAGAAATGTGTATGTAGCACGTTGTCCCCAGAATGAGCTCTTTATCACTCCACCATTTTCATCATTTTCTCCTTCTTAAATATAATACTTTGCATGTTTGTTTGTTTACACATAAAACATACCATGGTACAGAATTCAAAAGGTACAAGAGATGTGGAGGGAAAAGGAAGTCATCCTCCCTATTTCTTTGCCATTCACCTCCTCTCCCTGTTCCACATTATGCTCACTGTTGTTAGTGTTGCTCTTTGCTCTTGGTAACATATCTTGGATGCCACGCCATATCAATGCCTGTGACACAGTATGAGCACATCATAACTTATTTTAACCAGTCCCTTGTTGATGAACACAGTTACCAATTTTTTGCTATTAGAAGTAATGCTACAGTGACTGTCCTTGAGGCACCTTTGCTCCTGTGCAAGGAGAGCTGGAAGATGTATTATGGATGGATTAGATTCCACTTAGATATAAGTGATATCATATGGTATTTGTCTTTCCATCACATAATCCTGCACATTTATGGGCAAAGGCAAAGTGGAATCATCCCAGCCTCCTTTTCCTCTTATCATAAAACCCTACATGGCCACATCTGTGTATCCCTTTCCCACAGATCCCCAGAAGGAGAAAGAGGAATCTCAAGCACTTTATGCCATCTCCCTCCTCACGGTCTCTTAACAAGCTTGCCTATTTTTGAAGCCAACTGAACTAAATGAAAAGCACTAGACAGAGCAGGGGACAAAGATGATGAGCTTTTCCAGAAACAGCAGACTGCTCAAATACTTGAAATATTTTTTTCCTGCCCACTATATGCACACTGATTGAGAATATCAACAAAGGAGTTCTCAGAAATTATGAAAGAAAAGAGGAGCCTTATAATCAACAAAAAACTTACCATGAGAAAAAAAACTTAACCATGAGCACTTGAGTCTTGAATGTGAGCTTTTAAAAATCCAGTTAGTGAAAGAAAAAAGAAAAGGTTTTTTCTTTGAACCAAATCATAGATTTTCCTCAGGATTTTGGAAAAGAAAATTATTGCCTCGGTTGTGTGGGTGCCTTTGCCAGATTGGCTGTGCCTCTGGTGAACAACCGAGCCTATTGAATCTTCCAAGCCTCCCATAATCAGCCCCTCAACCTGAGGAAGATTGTCTGGCCTGAGCAGCACCTCTTGCCTATTGGAATAGAGAAGGAGGGTCATGCTCACGCTTCCAAGAATTCACCTGCCATCTTCTTACTGCCCTGTGAAAGGACTATTCACTCTCCCACTACCTAACATTCCTATGGTCTGGTCAGAGCTGAGGAACAAAGAAAGGCAAGCACACACCACAGTCAGCTGAATGGAGCCCCTCTGGTATCTGTGAGCTTCGTTTTTACTAAGGTAATTCCTTTTCACTGAAGTATAATTTGCATACAAAAAAGGCCTATTTTTGGTGTACGTATGTTTTGATAAATCTGTCACCTGTGTAACCATGACCACAAACAATCAAGATACCACACATTTCCACCACACCTAGAAAACTTCCCTCATGGCCAGTTGTCAACACCCCATCCCACCCCAACCCAGTTGCAGGAAACCAGTGATCTTTCTCTTACTATAGATCACTTTTGCTTGTTCTAGAATTTCATATAAATGGACTCACTTAGGATTCATGTTGTTGCATGTATTAGTTTTTTCCTTTCCACTGCAGAGTAGTATCCTTTTTTAATGCATGTCCACACCTTATTTATCCATTCGCCAATTGAATGGCATTTGAGTTGTTTCCAGCTTGGGGCTATTGTGAATAAAGCTGTTATAAACATTCACGTACAGTCTTCTTGAAGACACGTTTTTATTTCTCCTGGGAACATTCCTAGGAGTGGCATTACTGGGTCATACAGGCTGTTATGTTAATTTGATAAGAAACTGCCAAGTATGTTTGTATTTTACAAACAGGCCGTGTCAGTTTACATTCCCACCAACAATGTACAAGAGTTCCAATTGCTCAACATCCCTGCCAACACTGGGTGTTGTCCTTTTTTAGCCATTTTAGTGGATGTGTAGTGAGCTCATTGTTTTAATTTAATTTGCATTTTCCTGGTGATTAGTGACGTCAAACATCTTCTCATGTGCTTATTTCGGCCATTTGCTTATCTTTTGTGAAATCTCTTTATGTTTTTTATTGGGTGCTTGTCTTCTTAATGAGTTATAACAGTTCTTTATACATTCTGAATAAGTCCTTTGTCAAATAAATGTAATGTGAGTATTTTCTGGGACCAATTTTGTATTGTCAGCAGCTAGTACTGTGCCTGACACAATATAGCAAGTGGTCAGGTCATACTGAATATTAGAGTTATCATCGAGCAGAAAATAGCATTTGTAGAGGCCAACAGTACCAACTCCAAGGACTTCATGGAGCGTCTCTGAATCCACACAGCCCCTTTCCCTCCCTGAAAATTCAAGGGGAGGACTTCCCTGGTGGCGCAGTGGTTAAGAATCTGCCTGCCAATGCAGGGAACACGGGTTCAATCCCTGGTCCAGCAAGATCCCACATGCCGCAGAGCAACTAAGCCCGTGCACCACAACTGCTGAGCCTGCGTGCCGCAACTACTGAAGTCCGCGCGTCTAGAGCCCATGTTCCACGACAAGAGAAGCCACCGCAATGAGAAGCCCACGCACCACAACGAAGAGTAGCCCCCACTTGCTACAACTAGAGAAAGCCCACAGGCAGCAACGAAGACCGCTCACAGCCAAAAAAAAAAAAAATTCAAGGGGAGGTGGAAAAAAGAGACCAGGAAGCAACAGGTGTTTGACACCATACACTGTACATTTATTTGTCAATATTGATTCTATAGTCGGAATAGGAAGCCCAGTTAGGATATCAGATATACTCAGCTGGGTCACATCATGTATACATCTGTGTGTTTATGCTTATTTCTAGATTCGTGCTGAGACAATTGCCACTTATGCTCTCTGTGGCTTTGCCAATTTTGGTTCCCTAGGAATAGTGATCGGCGAACTCAGTAAGTGAAAAGAATATTCTCCAACAACAGATATGATATAAACATTCTTCCAATCTCCATGTTGCTCTGTAACATTATTTGTGTCCGAAAAAAAGAGCCCTGCAACAGCAATAAATTCTTTTGGGTCTATTTTTTATCCCTGCTCTGCAATGTAGTTTTTCCCATGTCTATTCAAGCTAATGTCGGGAAAAATTTGCTCAAATGTACAGGTGTTACTCCACTCAAAGATGACAAATAGATTACACTTTGTCTGCCAATTCCAATAGATTTATAATGACCAGCTAGAGAAGGATTCTGAGGGCCAGTGGAAATTCAATGGAAAAATGCCGTGATTAATTAATTCTATGCCACCACGGGCAAAGAAGGAGATGGTGACAGATGAGTTGCAGATATCTGGAATCCTTCCTTGAAACCCATTTGCCTTGTCATGCCCTCATGAACATACTGTGAGTTCTCCTACACCAGAGAAACTTCTCTGGACGTGGAGCTCATCACTAAGCTCTTGAATCTTGAATTCTCCAGCTCAGTTTAAAAAAAGAAAAGTCAACGGACCTGAGACTCCAGCCCCAGAACAATTCTCAAAGGCTGGGAATTTGGAATTCTAATCAATAGGCTCAACATTAATCTGCCATGCTTGCTTCCACATTTCCCAGCATCCATAGCTCCTTCCAGAAAGCATGACATCGCCGCAGGAGCAGTGAGAGCTCTGATTGCGGGGACCGTCGCCTGCTTCATGACAGCCTGCATCGCAGGTACTGCATTGCATCCTCTGTGTCCGGTCTCCCTGTGCTCAGAGGATGGCAGCTTTGGGGGGACGGTACCTCTGCAGAGAGCTGAGAGGCACAGCTGCCATTAAGCAGATTGTGAAGTGAAAAGTGTGGAGCATGGTGGAGAAGCCAAGAATAGAAGGAGAGTTCAGTGACTTCATTAATTAAATAAACAGAACTCTGTTCCACTTCCAGGCATGCTTACCAGCACTCCTGTGGACAGCAACTGTCATCACATTTTGGAGAATGCCTTCAACTCCAGCTCGGTTAGAAACACAACCGATGTAGTATCTTGTTGCCAGAGTCTATTGAACAGGTATTGTATTCTTGATGATAACTTCTTTATAATGATGGATATAAAGATAGACCGAAAGATCTCAACCACTTATTTTTGTAACTTCATAACTCTTAATATAAGAACTTGTCTGGCAGTTCTAACCACCTTTCATCTTGACTAACTAAGACTAGAAACCATAGCACTAACCAGCGCTGCTCAAACATTTTAATATGCCCCCAGCTGTGTATTAGGTGCTTTGTATGAATTAGCTCACTTAAACCTTGCAGCCGCTGTATAAGTTAGGCACTACTGCTTTTTTAAGCATTAGATAAAATCTGGGTTTGGGGAGGCAACGTCACCTACCCAAGCAAAATGAGTGCAAACAAGATCAAGATAGAAAGACCCAAGAAAATTGGGGTCTTTCTGCCCATAGAGCCCATGCCCTAGTAGTTACTAGGTACTGCCTCCCTTTCAAGGGTATCAAGCAATGCAGGCTTCCCTGACAACATGATGATGGTGACGCTACAGTGGATGAGGGGCCATCAGTGACCCATGCCAGCCACCCCCATTCTGTACAGTCTCTATCTTCAGAAGCAGTATCACCACTCCATCTGCCCTTCTTAATGTGCACGTGTTTTTTTAAGGATTGCTTCTATCCTTTATTCTTTTACTCTAGAGGAAATAAGGTGAGTCTTTCAGGCCAAACAGGATTTAAGAGTCAAAACTACTTCTCTGGTGCCTCTGTCCTTAACCCACCCTAACTGGAATGTGAGGCAGGATATCAGCTTCTCGCCCTATGCAATCTCTAATATGTCATCTTCTGCTCATCTACTGTTTCTGTTTTCTAAGGTTCAACTAACTGTTTTATTCTACTTTTCACCAGCACTGTTGTCAACGGTCCCGGTGAGGTCATCCCAGCAGGAAACCATAGCCTATATTCTTTGAAACACTGCTGCAATTTGTTGAATCCACCAACACTAAACTGCAGTTGGATTCCTTTTTGAGTTCAGCCACTTCTCCAACAGAAAAAATGTGAAAAAAGAAAAAATGTGAAAAAGGTTTTGGAATACCTTGAGTAATTTATTTGTGTTTTCATTCTTGTTCATGCACAAGAGTAATTTTTTTAAATCCATGTGTAAATAGTTGACTTGTGTTTGTGTGTGTGTGTGTGGTGATGGTGGTGATGAAGAAGTAGGGATCTAAATGCCCAAAGGACTCTTTATCTCCGAAGTACAATATACTAGGATATTTCTTATTATTGATCATTTGTAACATATTTTTCTTGGAACTTACTGTGCCCTTTCAGTATTTAGACTTTATTTTAGAAATAAAATTGCATTAAATCTTTAAAAAAATCTAGTGTATATTTTATACTTAGAACTTATCTTGAGAAGCTAAATTTTCATTGGCAAGACAATCTGTAATTAGATGTCATAAAATTTACAACTGAAAAATAAATTTACATACCCAGGTTGTTCCAGATAATACCTAAAAGTTTTCCAATAACTGAAATTAGTATCAGTTTTTAAATTTTAGTTCCTCAGTTCCATATATGAAATAGCTCCATATTTCAACTATTCATGATTAACATAATGGACAATGAAATTTTACAGGATGATTTCCTACATGAATTGAAGTGTGTGTATATATTTGGTTTTAATATATGTTGCCAGACTGCTTTTTAGAGGAATACGTTGTCTTAATTTTTATCTGCTTTGCAATATAAATTTTCTGATGTGTTTTATTCATCTACTTCTGTGAGTATGTGTGATATTTCCTTTTAAATATTATATGTTCACATAAGTTGCATGCTGATTTCTTTTTTAATGTTGTTTCTTTCTTTTTTTTTTTTTTTTTTTTTTTTTTTTTTTGCGGTATGCGGGCCTCTCACCGCTGTGGCCTCTCCCATTGCGGAGCACAGGCTCCGGACGCGCAGGCTCAGCGGCCATGGCTCACGGGCCCAGCCGCTCCGCGGCACGTGGGATCCTTCCAGATCGGGGCACGAACCCGTGTCCCGTGCATCGGCAGGCGGACTCCCAACCACTGCGCCACCAGGGAAGCCCTGTTGTTTCTTTTTTAATGTTTGAGGGAGGGAGATATTATTCCTGAGCCATATTATGGGAAAGGATAGTAAGGGTAGGATCAGGCAAATCAGCTGGTGAGCACTTGAGGCTCGTTGCCTCCAGAAACCTTATCAATCCCCCGCGAACATTGTGAGTGGCTCTGGGCTGGCTGGAAGTTTCCCTTTTCCCAGTGAAGCCAGTCGATGGAGAGTTTTGGTGGACGGTGATGTCTTCACTCTTCTTTGGCAGACATAGAAGCTGGAGGGCTCTTTGTTCCTCACAGTTTATCCTTCACCCAGCCATAGTCTTCTAAGATGTCAAAGATGGAGTGTTTGTGTGTTTCCTGTGTGTTTCCTCGGTTGTCGCCTGAGGTCACTTAGTGCTGACAGCATGTTGCTGTCAGTCTGTGCACCCTGACCTTGTTTCAAGCCAAGGCTGTGAAATCTACTTTGAAGAATTCTGCACTGTCTTGTCTGTCCATGAAATCCGAAGTCCCTAGCCGTCTTTCTGAGTCTATCTTTCACACTGACACAGTTTTCACTAATCTGAAAGCCCTTTTTTATTTTATTTTATTTTTTAAACATCTTTATTGCAGTATAATTGCTGTACAATGGTGTGTTAATTTCTGCTTTATAACAAAGTGAATCAGCTATACATATACATATGTCCCCATATCTCCTCCCTCTTGCGTCTCCCTCCCCACCCTCCCTCTCCCACCCCTCTAGGTGGTCACAAAGCACTGAGGTGATCTCCCTGTGCTATGTGGCTGCTTCCCACTAGCTACCTATTTTACATTTGGTAGTATATATTAGTCCATGCCACTCTCTCACTTCATCTCAGCTTACCCTTCCCCCTCCCTGTGTCCTCAAGTCCATTCTCTACATCTGCATCTTTATTCCTGTCCTGCCCCTATGTTCTTCAGAACCATTTTTTGAAAGCCCTTTTTTAAATACAGTTATGAGTCCAGTTATGAATGTTTCCTAATTTCAATGAAGATGGAAGTTTGCTTTCCGGCTTTTTATTCTCCTTGTTATTTTCCATTGGCTTGCAAAAGGGGAGGGGGTCAGAAATGGCATTTCTCTCTCCAATCCAGAAGCTATAGTTATAAACAAATTCTCTGACCTTACAGAAGACTTAGGGTCTCAGCCAAAAATAGTTGGAGTCATAGAATATGGACATTTTTCTTTGATTTTTCTTTCCACTGGTAAAATAGAACATCCAAGCAATTAGGTCTGAGTGAGAAGGTCTCTGTAACTACACAGATTACTAACATGCATCATTTTGAAAATGCTCCCACCCTAATTGCTTTCATGTTTCTGTGGTTTAGTTAGGCTGGTAGGCCATTGTGAAGAGCTTAAGACGTGCACCTGCCCAGTGAGGCTGACTTCCAATTACAGAACAATTCCAAAATCAGGCATGCTTATAAAGAAGGTATTGAAGGACACAGTGTGCCAGGAAGGATTAAACTACTCTGAATGTACTGGAGCAGGGGCAGCGGAGGCGATCATTCACATTTTAAACAGGCAGGAGCACAGGATTAAAGAAATCCTTGGTACATGTGCACCATATGGGGCTAATGAACCACATGGTCCTAAGAAAAGCTACCTTTTTTACAGCCTGTTACTTAATAAAAGCAACTTTGTTTTAAGCTGAAGCAGGAAGAAAAGTGTACACTTGTCCATTCTTTTTCTGGATCACAAGCTTATGATGATGAATGTGTTTTCCTTTTTATTACGAACGCAATGTGACTGCCCCTGGATGTAGAGGGAGTTCTTTCTACTCTGGTCTTTAGTAGACTACTTGGCATTTCTATTTCAAGAGACTCTAGAAAGTAAATGATGGATCTGCACCAAGTCAGTTCCTCTACTCACTATGCCTTTTGCAAAATAGGAAGACAGTGACTGATACAAGGGGTACAGCCTATAGCCATGGAATAGAAAAAAGCACTCAAATGACAATCTTGAGATTTAGTCCTCTGGCAACTGAAAACCAACCACTTTATTTTTTCTTTCTTTCTTTCTTTTCTTTTCTTTTTTTTCTTTTTTTTTTTTTTGCCCGCTTCCGGAGTCCTAACTACTGGACCGCCAAGGAATTCCCCAATCACTTTAGTATAAGAAACCAAGATTAGGAAAAAACTGATGTCGTACAAGTCATGTTTACATGAAGAATCAGACCTGTATCTTCCATGCACTGGGCATGCTTCCAGTAACACTCATAAAATAAGAGGACAGTAGAATCCTAAGTCACTCAGAAATGCCTCATCTCCTTCCACACTCCCCCCAACCCACTTTAAGTCATGTAAAGCCACCAAATCTATAGATTACTATAGCTAAAAGGAGAATTAGGGCAATATTCCCTGGTCTAATCTGAGTTCCTTCAACTGCAGAGTACCTACCTCATTTCATAATTGTTAACCCATATGTCTGTCTGACCCACTAGACAGACTACTAATTCCTATGTATCTCCAGTACTAGTGCCTGACATCTAGTAGACATTCAGTAAATGTTTATTTGATGAATGAATGAATGAATATTGCAAAATGACTAACCTTCACATAAGCAAGAATAGTTAACTGGATCACTGTTAAAAACTTTGTAAAAATATCATCCAAAAATGCATACTCAGAATAAAACTTGCAAATGATATGCCAGTGTGTATAATGGAGAAATTGGAAATCTTCCTCCCACCTCAATCTCATTCCCCATAGTTAGCCACAGTGAACCCTGGTATCACTGTTAATTTTTCTCAGTATATAATAAACTATACAGTAAGTTATAACTGTCAAACTGGAGTGAATGAATCTTCTTTCAAGCCCAATGCCAGAATTACTTTCACCTTCTATTTCTTGGCAACATCACGCACATGATTTTGCTTGTCTTACAGCATTAACTGTCCTGAACAATGATTAGCAAATGAAGTTCAAGCAACTAGTCTTCCTGATAATCTCTGCAAGGCCAGTTGGCAATTCAGTAGTGTTATCTACCTTGAAGCTAAATGGAATCATTAAAAGCATCTCAATACCCAACATAAATAGGTGTACTTAAGTAACCAGATTCTTTCTGCTTGTATGAGCAATTGTTCTGCTATCATATTTGGAAAAGCTCTTATAGGAAACGGGAAACCACAAGCTGGTTGCAACTGCTGGCAGGTATGAAATATGATTCAGCAGCTAAGCGTCCATCTCTGGACCTGAACTTTCAGTGTCCAAATCCTGGCCCCAGCCACTAGCTCCATTACCTTAGATATTTATGTAACTGCTCTGTGCCTCAGTTTCCCCATCTATAAAGTGCAAACAAACACATCTCCTCCCTCATATTTTTGTGAGAATTAAGTAAGTTAAATCATATAAAGCACTTAGAAAAATGCCTCACAGAGAAAGGCTATAAAAGACACTTTTTCTTCATTAAGGTATCATTTATATACAATAAATGTACAGATTTTAAGTGTACATTTTGATGAGTTTTGACAAATACATACATCCATGTGACCATCGTCCCAATCAAGATGGAGCACACTTCCATCATTTCAGAAAGCTCCCCGGTACCCCTCCCCAGTCAATCTCTCCCCCACGCTTCCATACTCCCAGGCAAGCCTGATTGATTTTCTTTCCCCTAGAGATTAGTTCAAATAAACGATTCAGCTAGAACATCATGTAAATGGATCCCGACAGCACATGCTTTTTTGTGTCTTGCTTTTCTCATTCAGCATAATGAATTTAAGTTTTATCCAGTAGGTCCTTCTGCTTTTATTGCCGAGTATTATTCCATTGTATGACTACACCACCACTTATATATCACTTCTACTCTTGATTGACATTTAGGTTGTCTTTAGTTTTTGTAGAATATTTGCTTTTGAGAGAGATTTCTATTTGCCACACACTCTTTAGGAGTATCGGAATATCTTAAGCTTCAGAAATATAAATTGGAATGTGAAGAAGGCATTGTTTGCCACATGGGGGCTTGCTCCTTATCACCCTTCCTCTCCCTCATAATCTTGCTGAATCTTTTTACTCTATGTTGTTCTTCACAGGGATTTTCAAGATGGCGGGCTTCAGGCCACAAACTGGAAGACCAGTGATGACTGAGCCTCAGTGGGAAATAACTGAGAGACTAGAGCACCATGAGGTCACTCTTGGTTGAATAGAACATTGATTAGCCTGCTGCTACATACCGCATGATGGCACTTTCACTGTACCGCATTCTGAGAAAAATCACGGGGCTTTTCTAAGTCTCCAGTAAAAATAAATTACCTTAACATTAACTGTAGTACAAGAACATGAGTTAAAAATAGACAAGAAATGTAAAAAACATTTTGTAGTTTGCAAGTATTGTAGGAAAGCCCAACACATATTTGAGGTGAGCTTTGATCATACCATGACAGATTTTGGCTCCAATAGCTTGCAAGGTACAGAAGCATCCAGCAACTAACAATTTTGTTACTTAGGAGCTATGATAAACTTAATCCCATTTGTGGGAAAGACTGGCCAGTTCTTAAAAGCACTTGTGCAAAACAAAGACTCAAATTCTCATTAGAATTCACCCATCAAAATTCAACGTGCCCTTTCTGAGATGGACATCTCAAAGTGTTGAGAATTATTTGCTCTCTTTGACCATCCATTCATCAATGTCTGGCCATGTAAAACAGGTTATCCAGAAAGTGAGGGTTTCTGTGTATACTTAAACCAAAAAGAACCAAACAGAAGGAAACAATATGTTCTTGGGGACTCACCAGAGGTCCTCCTGTTGCAGTCTGACTTGAGTACGTTTCCATAGCAACAGACTCCAGCATTCTCAAACAAGGGTCAGGTGCTCACAGGAGGCTGCAGCTGGACACTGAAGAAAGTTTCTTTTCTCAAAAGTTACAGAAGTATTCCAAAAAAATTCGATCAAAATTCCATCTAAAATTGGCAGGAGGGTGGTCTTCTAGATGACCTGAAAATAAAATTAATTTCTTAAATACTCTCTCCTCCCTCTTCCCATTATTACCAGGAAAATGTTTGGGGAGAATTTTATTCAGGTTACAGTTTTTTACAAGTGCCTCTGGTCAGATAGGACAGACACTGTCCAGACATCAATAGTGAGAAACGGGTCAGAGATCCAGAGAATTTTCCCAGCAGCTGGCCAGAGCCTGGGGGTCCTGAGGGGATAAGGCAGAGATTTGGGGCTCCAGAGGTGGCTCCCTATGTTGGCCTGCTACAACTGTATAGGGAGAGGTGCTCAGAGGTGTTTTTGTCTCTACCCCTTCTCATAATACCTTTTATAAGAGGCTTTATTGCAAAAGTAATCAGCCTTATTTTTGTAGAAAAATATTCAAAATCCGAAGAAGAAAATAAAAACTTTATCCATATCCCATCACAAAATATAACAAGTGCTAATAATCTGTGGTATATAGTCATTCAATGTGTGTGTTTGCTTAAGACTTTCAAAATGAGATCACTATTGTGATTTACTTTGAGGCCAGCTTTTCCCTCTTAATATATCATGAACACTTTTGCATGTTGTTAAGTATTCTCCTACATCATCATTTGTAAATGGCTGTTGTGCATCCCACTGACTGTATCACTGTACCAGAATTTACCCAATCTCTTACGGTTGGCTATTACAGACGTTTCCCATTTTTCATGATTACCAACACATCGACAATACATATTCTTGTAGTCAAATCTTTGCACAAATTCATGATTAATTCCTTGTAAGACATACAAAAATGCTAGAGACACATAGAGATTTTATCTCCCAACATAAATGCTAAGTCTCAGGGCAAAGCCAAATGATCAAACTTTGAATGGACGACATATTTACAGTATAAAGCTTGTCCACCTGCTAGATTCTGCTGGCAATCAAGAAGGTAAATGAAACATGACAGCGAACTTGGGCTTGTGTGGGATTTTATACACTAAACAGTGACATCAGCTTTGTAAAAACCCTGGGCAAATGACACACCAGGTTATCTTCATCTGATTAAAGATGAATTTTCTAGTTCCATACTTGAAACTGAAAGTGATTTCTCTATGTCTTGAGTGGGCTTTTGTACTGCCAACACAGATTAACTGGGTACGAATAAAACAAAAGTAAGTTTGAATGCCAACTCCCAACCCCACTTAGACCCAGTCCAGCAAGAAGAAAGTCCTAGCCCATGGAAAATCAAAAAGTATGGCTCCTGGGCTTCCCTGATGGCGCAGCGGTTGAGAGTCCACCTGCCAATGCAGGGGACACGGGTTCGTGCCCTGGTCCGGGAAGATCCCACATGCCGCGGAGCGGCTGGGCCCGTGAGCCATGGCCGCTGAGCCTGTGGGTCCGGAGCCTGTGCTCCACAACGGGAGAGGCCACGACAGTGAGAGGCCCGCATACCGCAAAAAAAAAAAAAAGTAGGGTTCCTGCCAGTTCCGCTGGATATAGGGCAAGCTGATGGCAGGGGATGGGAGAGCACTGCATTGGTCCTTGGGCCTCGGTCTGTTCACCCAGTTAGGGGAGGGCCAGCAATTTCCAGCAAAAGCAGGATCCAGAATTGTGTGTCCTATCTCCTCAGGTTGCCCAGGAGAGCAGCCATGGGTTCTCCTTTGCAGGGAGACGGAGTAGAGTCAACTCCCTGTACCTACTGATGGTTCACAAATAGCCGCATACTATACACCTGTTCTGTACCTAGCTCTTTGTCACTTAATGATATATCCTAGGACTCCTTCTAAATCACTATATAAAAACTTCATTCGTTTGTACATATCATATGGATTTACTATGATTTATTTAGTAGTTTTCTATTTATGTTATATCCCACATTTTGCATCCCCAAAATGCTGCAGTAAATAGCCTCCACGTATGTCGCTTCACTTATGTGTGAGTATACTTGTAGGAGAAATTTCTGGAAATGGAATTGCTGGAACTTAGGTCATGTACATTTGTAATTTTCAAAGACATTGACAAACTACCTTCCATAAAGATTTGACTGATTGATAGTCTCACCAGCCAAACACAGTGCAGTGCTTTAGTAAACTTATGAATTTTTGCAAAATGCAAAGAAAATGGTACCTCAGTGTTTTTTAATGTATATTTCTCTTGCTTAATGAAGCTGAGAATCTTTCTGTATGTTTAGGAGCCATTTGCATTTCTTCTGTGAATACTTTATTCCTACCCTTTATTAGTTTCTCTATTGGGTAAGTTGTCTCTTCCTCAGACATTTGTAGGTGCTATTTATCTATGAGGGAGAATAAGCCTTTATCTGCAATAAGAACTGTAAATATTTTCCCCATATTGTCATTTGTACTTTTACTTTTTTTTTTTTTTTTGCGGTACGCGGGCCTCTCACTGTTGTGGCCTCTCCCGTTGTGGAGCACAGGCTCCGGACGCACAGGCCCAGCCGCTCCACGGCATGTGGGATCCTCCCGGACCGGGGCACGAACCCATGTCCCCTGCATCGGCAGGCGGACTCTCAACCACTGCACCACCAGGGAAGCCCTGTATTTTTACTTTTTTATGGTGCTTTTTTGCCATGCATACATTTTTCCCCTCCACGTTTAAATGTATTGATTTCTTTAATTATGGCTTCTAGGTTTTGTGTCATAAAAAAATCCATCTTCATTTCAAAGTCAAAAAGTAATGTCCGGGCTTCCCTGGTGGCGCAGTGGTTGAGAGTCCGCCTGCCGATGCAGGGGACACAGGTTCGTGCCCCGGTCCGGGAAGATCCCACATGCCGCGGAGTGGCTGGGCCCGTGAGCCATGGCCGCTGAGCCTGCGCATCCAGAGCCTGGGCTCTGCAACGGGAGAGGCCACAATAGTGAGAGGCCCGCGTATCACAAAAATAATAATAATAATAATTTCCTGGGAATTCCCTGGTAGTCCAGTGGTTAGGACTTGGCGCTTTCACTGCTGAGGGCCTGGGTTCAATCCCTGGTTGGAGAACTAAGATCCCACAAGCCACGCTGTGTGGTCAAAAAAAAAAAAAAAAAAGTAATTTCCTTGTAAATTTTTTATGGTTTCACTTTGCATATTTAAATTTTTGATCCATTTGAATTTTGTCCTGGTAAGTGGTGTGATATATGGCTCTAACTTCATTTTTGCTAGATGGTTGTCCCAACTTCATTTACTGAATACTGGTAGTTTCTATTTTCGCCATTTATTTAAGATATCACTTTTAACACATAATAAGATTCCATGTATTGGGGTTTATATAGACTCCGTTCTATTCCCTTGATCTATCTCCAGTAAGGATCAATTGTTTGATTTTGAAGGGGATCAAGGTATGCTACCCTAAAAGATGCCACTTTTGTGTAAGGATTGTTTTGAGCTGAAAGCAATTAGCTCTCTGCCCTCCCCTTTTCTGTCTAAAAGCAAGGCATAAATTTCTGTTTGTAAAAGTGTCTCCTCCTACACCAGGAAGATGATGACAACCCTTAATCACTGGAGACAACTCTTATCAATGGAGAAAATACCAACTTGAGTTTGCATAATAAATCTATAATTCTTCTCTTCCACTAGTTTCCCCTATATATTTACCGTCCCACAATGTACTGCCCCGGGAAGCACAATTTATTGCTAATTTACTTCCTACAATTTACTCCACTTCCTTTGTCTAGTAACTTCACAGTTTATCACTCTTTGTTAAGATGGTATACATGCCCCCGGGTCTAACCTCTTCTTTGGGTTTCTTCTTCTTTCTTTTGAAGCCCCCATATATATGCAAAGTAAATTTCTTCTTCTGTTAATCTGTCTTTTACGTGTTTAATTCATGGCCCCCAGGCACAGAACCCAAGAGGGTAGAAGAAAGGATCCTTTCCTTCCCCCACCGTCTCTAAAATGGAGGTTATAATATCTACCCCGAAGAATTAGATTAGAGAATCAAATGAACGTGCGGTGTTTGGCCCATAGAGGAATTCAATAAATTTCAGCAATGATGATGAAGAGAAGGAAAATATTGCCTACCTCACTCCTGTGCAAAGAAATGCAGATACCCAGAGGGTTCACAGATAATCCTGGTTCCCAGATTAGCCTTTTCATTATACTCTGAACTAAAGATATCTCTACATGCAAAAAGTGACATTAGCAATGATCTTGATAGTAATTTTAGTGAATTTCTCACTAACCCAGTTTGAAAGGGAATCTCTAGGACTGTTATTCTCCTGAAACTGGACTGCCAAGGCAAAAATGGCAGGCAAGACCAGGTTCGAATTCTAGTTTAGCCACACATCTCTGAGAATCTGTTTCCTTATCATTAGAAGAGAGATAACTATACTTCCTTCTCATTCTGACAAATGAGATAGTAAGATAAGTGGCTAGCACTGAGTTTGTCATTTAGCGTATGTTCAATCTCATGGTGGCTATTTTTGTTTTATCATCATCATGTTCTTTGTCATAATCACTAAAGATTATGGCTTTGGGTGAATGAGGACAAAAAAAAGGAGGGTAATAAACACCAGTACTGGAAGGAAAGAAAGGACATAATAATCAGAATATTTTTAAAAATTTTAAGTAGGAGAATAGAGGGATATGTGTGAATTGATGGAGAATAGAGGGATATGTGTGAATAATGTGATTAAACTAGGTAAAATAAAATGTTACCAGTAGAATCTAAGTAGTGCAAAATTATTTCAAGTTTGCTGTATGTTTGAAAAAAAATTTATAGTAAAATGTCTGGAAAAATTCGAGGCTACCATCCCTCTCTCCTTCCCATCCTAATTTTACTGTAACCCCCCACAAACACTCAAAGGCAAGGATGATTGATTTTCCTTGTGTCTTGATATTTTACATGGAGTGAAGAACTTGTAATTCACTTCCTGGCCAAAATTACAAGCTGTTGTTATGTATGTGATTCCCTCCCTTCCCCTAAAATTCATACTTTTTATTTCCTGCTGGTTCAGCTGACAGCTCCAATTTGACAGCTGTCCAATTCTGACAGCTCCACATCAGCAACCAATATCACTCACATCCCAGAATCCCCTCTCCCACCCTGTTGCTCTCAGGCCCCCAAGTCCCGGAGTCAAACAGTTTCTCACTAGGAAACTACAAAGAGGAAGAAGTTGGGAACCTGGGATTGAAATGCTGTATCCAGAGCATTTGAAACGCCAAAGTCAGCTGCAGCTTTCGCCTGTTGCTATGGCACAGGTGACTCTGTAGAGTCACCAGCCTGGAAACTGACAGACATAGATCAGTGTGCACTGGTTGCCATGGTGAGGAAAAACCTAAGGATGCTTTCTCCATGCCCATTGGTGCCCAGCATGTCAGGTGTCCAGAGCTGCAAGAGAGTGCTAAAAGCCCTCATCAAATCATTAACTTTTAGGCAGGAATTCAATTGTGCTCAATTGGTCTGAGGGTCAAGCTTCACGAAAGAGATTGTCACAGGGAGGAGAAACGCTGGACCCTTCAGAAACCTGGAAAATAAAGTATTCAAAGCAAATTCTGTGGTTTTTTTAGTGACTTGTTCATGTTCTTTTTCAAAGGAAAGTTTAATTAACTCCATTTAGAAATGTTTAACCTTGGGCAATTAACATCCTTAAGTCCAATATTTGTCAAAATGCTGTCCCCAAGGTAACAAATCAGAATCTCTGGGGGTGGGGCCCAGGTACCAGCAGTTTTAACCATGCCCCTAAGGTCCTAGGCACACTGAAGTTTTAAAACTACTGCCCTAGTGTACCTATATAACTTTAAAGTCTCAATACAAAAACAATTCCGGTCAGTAGCACCAAAACATTTCACCATTCTTGTTCCTTTTTGTCATGTTCTTACATCACCATGACTCCCTAAGAGCCGCACTCTTTGAAAGATATTTGTCTACCAACAAATTGCATGTACAGTCGGCCCTCCGTATCCTGGGATTCTGCATCCACGGATTCAACCAATGCCAGTCGCAGGCTGTTGAATCCGCGGACGCAGAACCCACGGATATGCTGCCGACAGTACCAGTCATTTTCTATAAGGGACTTGCGCATCCGCAGATTTGGGTATCCGCTGGGGGTCCTGGAACCAATCTCTGAGGATACCAAGGGATAGCTATATTGAATAATGATTTTCCCCCTTTTAATCAAAGACGTACATAGTACCCCTCAGCTCAGGTGAAACGTATATAGCTCATTAGGCTTTCAGAGATTAAAAACAATAGCTCAAGTTCCCCAGTCCTACCTTTGCCAACCCTTAGTGATCTGAGCATCCCAAGTTGGGATTACAGAAACTATTGAAGAACTCCACGGCATCAAAGACCGGTTCTGAGATGTTAAACATAAGCAATAACAAGATCCATCCTCCTTCTAAGGAATGTAAACTTATTTATTCCTTCATTACTTATAACTACCCCTGTCCCAGTATGGATAGAATTTAAAGTAATTCACAAAGATTCATAAAATAACGTAAATTAGCACAGCCTTCTACTTGTTTCCTATTAGCCCATCTCCCTTTCCTTTGCAGTATTAATAGTCCTCATTTTTAGCTAAAACACATGGCTACCCACATTTCCCAGCTGTCCTTATAGCTAGGTGTACCCATATGACTAAGGTCTGGTCAATGGGATGTACATGGAAGTTGTTTATGCAACTTCTAGGAAGTATCCTCAAAAGGGAGGATTGGTTGTGTCCCTTCCTGCTGACTGGCCACAGACATAATGGGGAGAGTAGCCATCTTGGACCATGAGTTGGAAGCCGTGTGTTGAGAATGACAGAGCAACACATTAGAAGTCCGGGCTCCTGATGATGGTGGAGCTGCCATTCCAAACTTGGACAACCTACCCAAACTTTTTTTTTTTTTTTGCAGTACGCGGGCCTCTCACTGTTGTGGCCTCTCCCGTTGTGGAGCACAGGCTCAGCGGCCATGGCTCACTGGCCCAGCCACTCCACGGCATGTGGGATCTTCCCGGACCAGGGCACGAACCCGTGTCCCCTGCATCGGCAGGCGGACTCTCAACCACTGCACCACCAGGGAAGCCCTACCCAAACTTCTTCCTGAGAAAATTGAAGCTTCTTTCTTGTTTAAGTCACTGGTGTTTGGGGTTTTTCATTCCACACAACCAAACCTAATCCTTACTACTAACATAAATGAGGGGAAAAAAGATAAAAACATACAATAAAGCCAGAAATAAACTTAGCAGAAAAATAAATACCATATAGTCTTATATATTTGCTGTGAATAAGTTGCAACTTTAGCTTCACACTTTCTAATGGTCAGTGCGACAATAAGTCTTTTAAAGACACATCTCAGTGTCATAACGTTTATTTTTTTAATTGCTCAGGAGAAACACAACTGTTCCTGTTGCTAAGAACAAATTAATTCATCCTAAGAGTCCATAAAGAGGGCATCCATCATGTAATATAATAACAACAACTGCCACAACTTTCTTACGGTAGAAACAGTTGTTTCATGATGTTCTTCAATACAGGCCAGGAGAATCCCAGTGTAGGTAATTTGATTTGAAATTGCCCTGTCTACTCATTTATGTAGTATGCTAGATTGAATGCTCTCTTTCCCATCCCTCACAAACACTCTCTAGGTAGGACTTAGAGAGATAACAGGTGGGAGGATAAGAAGGTGGTTTAAAAAACCAAACTCTACCCACATCCAAGTTGTCTACCACCAGCATCACCATCACCTATGAGAAATGGTCAGGATTGATATGTCCTCCCTTCCATGTACCCCAACCTTTCTTGTTATGATATTTTCTACTTAAAACACCCTTGAAGTTATTTTAACTTAAATTTTATAGATTATTTCAAATCTGTTAAAATTTTTGTGTGTCTGTGTGCACTGGAGGAGGAACTCAGTATGTGATTTTTCCATCTGTAGTCCCTACATATCTCTGAATTGCGTAATACAAGTAGATAATGAATAAAATACAGCCAAGTAAAGCAGTCATTTACTAAAAGAAAAACACAAGGACAAAAAATGTAAATATTTAACTTATGGGTCATGTGTCCCAACTGTGAATACAAAGTAGCAAATGTCAGCAGTTTGTAAAGGAAACTAAAATGGTTTCCAACACAACATTCTTTTGCTAGGGGCAGCAGGGCAGACACCGCCAAAGTCACAGAGACACGTTTTCAAAATTTCTAGTGAGATGCTTCCTGATGGAGCCTCATGCCTGCTCCATTGATTCTACAGCATTTCAAGCAGGATCTTGCTCTCCAACCTGGGTTCCTTTCTGGCTCTATCCTGTTGAAGGAATGATTTGTGAGACAGTGTGGGAAATGAGTAGTGAACATGTGCTACCTAAACCAGATGGTTACATACTTCACATCCAATGTGGTACCTTTATACTTTCTGGCTAGGTTTTGTTAAGGTATGCTTTCCTATTACCCAACATTGGATTTGAGAATAGAAGGATACGTTGTTTTTTGTTTGGTGGTTTTTACCCTGAGCATTACTTGTTTTCATGATGCAAATACTGCACTTAAATTGGTAAAGTAGAGATATGAGAGTATATCTGTGGTCATTGCAAGTAACCCAAGTCCCACAGAAACAGAACACAAAATGAATTCCTTTTGATCCCTCAGAGAGGATGATGGAACATCTATTTTCCCCCATTTAATTAACTGTCCAACTCCCCTAGGCAGCTACAGGCAAACACCTCAAAATTTTATCACACCAGTCTAGTTATCCTCCAGCGGCCCAAAGCCACCTTTTCACTTATATATGGAATTCACAAACAAATTCATTTCCCACAAACAGAATCTCTAATTAGGATCAACTTCATTTGAAACTGTTTAGCAGACAGGAAAATGAGAGCATTAGAGAACATCATTAATAGCAACTGCAAATAACTTTTTAATCGATCTAGGTATTCCTCTCCAAGAAGTTACTCTTCTATTCCATTGAGGAAACAATTTTTGCTTGCCATTAGCAACAATCTCAACATCATGCATAATAATAGTAATAATGATCATTTTTTAAAATGCCAGCCAACAACTGGGTAGATCTTTCTCATTTAAAAAAGCTTCCAGGAGACTTCCCTGGTGGTCCTGTGGTTGAGACTCTGCACTCCCAATGCAGGGTCATGGGTTCGGTCCCTAGTCAGGTAGCTAGGATCCCGCATGCTGCACATCACGGCCAAAATAAATAAATAAATATAAATAAAAAAGCTTTCATCTGCATTATCATCTCACTTGATCTTACTTCTGCTTTGTGTATACTAAAGTAGGTGTTTTTACTTCATTTCACAGGCATAAGGCTGAGGGGTTCCCTGTGAGGACTCGTGTTACTGAGGTTTGTCTGATCGACCTTGGACAAGTTACTCAATGTCTCTGAATCTCAGTAAATCTATAAAATGAGGATAAAACTAGTACCTACCACAGACTGGTGCTGTGATGTGCAGTAACAGACATGCGGCAACCCTGGTAAAGCCTTGTAATTGTTGGTTGAGCATGGAGGGGTGAGTTGGTCTTCCCAAGGATGAACAGCTTTTAATCTGCAGAACCAGGAAGAACCTGGCCTCTCAACTCCAGACTTGGGGCTTCCTTGAAGCAAGAATCTATTTAGGGGAGGGGCTTTCCTGGTGGAGCAGTGGTTGAGAGTCCACCTGCCAATGCAGGGTATACGGGTTCGTGCCCCGGTCCGGGAAGATCCCACGTGCTGCGGAGCGGCTGGGCCCGTGAGCCATGGCCGCTGGGCCTGTGCGTCCGGAGCCTGTGCTCCAGGACGGGAGAGGCCACAACAGTGAGAGGCCCACGTACCGCAAAAAAAAAAAAAAAAAAAAAAAAGAATCTATTTAGGGGCGAAACTAAGATCAGATCAGACATTTCCAAAACTTAAACCTCTCTTTATTTCTGCCATCCCATCAACTATGTGAGCTGATGTAAGCTTGAAGAGTTAAAGGATTACTGACTCTCCTTTAGGGCTGGGATGAAACACAAACATTTGATGATCAATAGAAGAGTCTGTAAATAATGAACAGAACTCACAGAATTGTGCTTGGAATCCCAAAGGCTAGAAACACCTGTCACATATTGCTTCTCTGCCCTGGCACACTTTGGGGACAATGCACAATGCTGAAGTCCACTGCTGGCCACAAGGTGGCAGAATGTCACCAGCAAGGACGCTCAAGCCCAAACTTCACGCTGGAGCAAATCAGGGCAGGTCGCTGACACCCAAGACAACAAATGAAATAATCCAGTTAACATCAGCCCTAAACCTAAGTTAGTGACAATATTCTGCACATGCCATTCTTCTGCCTAAATGCTCAGCTCTTATTCCAGACAGTAAAATGGGCACCTCATCGATCTTCACCTACAAAAAGGAACCTCAAGGTGACCATGAACTTATTCCAACATATATGACTACTTCTGTTTACATGAATCCCAATTTTCAAACATATAAAATAATTGAGAAACTTTAGGTGTTGGGAGCCATCCTCCAGAATCCTCAGAGCTCTCTTATATAATATTTTCTTATAAAGATGAAAATATCTTTAACATTAAATTATTTCCATATTATGCAATTACCATAAACATTTTAAAACCTGGATTTTCCTACTAACCTACCTGTTTCTGAGCTACCTTCCCTTTTACTTTCTACAAAAGTGAATGTGTAAGGACTATGGAATAATTTAATAGTTTAACAATATACAAGGTTTTACACAGACTTGGATTGTTTTAGAGTTGGATGGTAACTGGGAGATTATTTACTTTAATGCCCTTATTCTCCCAGTGAAGAAAGTAGTACTGCCAGAAGTTAATTAACTTGCCTAAGATAATACAGAAAGTCAGTTCAGAACTGAGACCTGAACTTTTGTCATCTGACTTTCAGGATAGTTTGGACTAATTTAGATCTTTCATTTAATTGTGTCAGGAAAGTCATGATTGTCTTTACCCCACAGAATGGAAAAACTACTTGCAAGAGGAGAAAGTACCAGTCCAGTATCATGCTGTGTGATTCCAGCACTTCAGCTGGATCCGTATTAGAAATTCAGCAGCCGTTAAGACAAAAACTGAGAAGCATCATGATCACAACGGTAATCCCCCCACCCTCCAAAAATTAAAACCCTAACAGATGATCCAGGGGTGAGTCTTTCTAGAACTTGAAAAAGAACCTGCCAGGTCACAGCCACTCCACTGGGATACGAGATTACATAAAATTCAGGCAGAAGGAGCAAAATGCCTCTCCGGGAACACCGGAGACCCTGAGCCTGTCTCAGGAGGTGTGACTATAAAGTAATGGGTCTGATTTTAAAAGAAGCACAACCAGCGCTTACACGTCTAAGTGAGCAGTCACCTTGGGAAGCTGCATATTTGTGCCAGAGTTGCTGCAGCGGCTCCAACGTTAACTCTTCTTTGGGATTTGCCGTCAGAGCTTCACCATGTTCTGCCAGATATCTACCATGGGCGTAAATCTTGGTTGTGTGAGGGTGGACTTGTTTCTGGAAAACCTCCAGAGTCAGCTCTTGGGAGTAAGGTGGGTGGTCAAGGCAGATAATAATATTTTGGGATAAAACTGAGTTGCATATAGTCATTGGGTCGATTTCCCCTGTGGTTTATAAATTCGACCAGATGGCTCATCTAGGAAAAGAATCACCTATTGGAGGCAGTCAGGAAAAACTTTAAAGTATTACTAATGTGTACGTTACTGATTTCAAAATAAAGCCTTCTTAATTCCAGTTCTTAATCATTTTGCATCCACTGGTAAGTTACTCTTCTGTCTCCCAACTCATGTCTCCACTCCTCTAAGGGAAAAGGCCAATTATTAGATTAAATTACATGAAATTGCTGCCATTCAGACATATTTGACCTACAAAAATCATATAATTCAAGTTAATACATTTGAAGTCGTAATGTTTAGCCCAGTGGCAAAAAGGAGTTCAACAGCATTAAGAGATGTCACCGTGCTGAGGTGGGCGATCCTGAGTGTCAACACTGAATCGCCAGAAAACGATGCCGAACAACCCGAGAGGTAAACATCAGTTTTCTCCCTCCATAGTTCTACTTTTTAATGCACTGAGGTTTCTTTTCATTATCTAATTTAAACTGCACATCTTGAGGGTGAAAAAGCCAGCCACGCACACCAGCAAACAGCCTTTCACAAACAGGGCTATTCTGTAAGAAACATCAGTCTCACCCTAAGTCATAGCCTGCACATAATGGCCATCCATATTCCACACGTTTGGAAGCAAATTTGCCAGCTTAGTCCCTCTAGGTCCTGGGACTCCGCTAGATAGGCCAGATGATCCGATTTTAACTTAACTGATTTCACTAAGGAATGGAGTGTACACTTGGCCTTTCCACCTCCCTCGCTCAGGGCGGGTGTGACCTTGCAAATTATGATTGAAGTCATTGTTCTGTGAGCTATCTTTCCCTTCTGGTTCGTTCTTTTTCTGTTTCTTTATGGTAATTTATTGCAAGAGTAATTTTTTTTTTTTTTTTTTTTTTTTTAGGTATTTGGCTTCATTTTAAGAGTAAATTTTTTGCCCCAGTTTTATTGAGATATAACCCTCTGGTTCTTCTTCACTTCATTTTTAGTTTTGTTTTTCCTTGTCCTGTATTTACCATCAAAACAGGATTAGAGAAGCTGTTCCACCATCCCTTCATTTGAATATTCAGAAAGTGTCATTCAATATCATTAATCTGCCTGGGAGAAAAGACTCATTAGGTAAAGCAGAGAACTTCTGGATGTTATTTCAGCTAATATGTCATTTACTGTTTGGGTGGAAAACTGTGTCATCCATCTGCCTCCTACAGAATTCTCTCAGGAAAAGCTTTGACGAGGGAAAGTGTCACTGGTAAAAGCTGGCCTTGAGGAATTAACCAGATGATATGCAAAGCTATAAAGACTGCAAGTTGAAGAGATGCTTCCCATCAAGATCAATCCCATCAAGATCAAGGCATGGCCAGTGGACACAGGCTGGAGTCACAGCCCAGCCCCTCCCATGAGGCTCCCGTCCTGCGTCTCTATCCCAACAGTCCCCAACCCTCAAAATTCATCGTCGGTGGGAAGTCACTCGGCAACTTCAATTATATTGTGACAAATTTTAAATTGTTCACCTGCGCCTCAAAATGGGAAAAGTGGGGCTACGTGACTGTAGAGTTATGATCTCTGCTGGGGACTTCCTGATAAGCCCCAGGCTGGCCAGGACGTAGTCCCACATCCTTTGTGTTAGCCCACAAGCAGCTTGGCTGACCCGGCTTCCCCTACCCGACTCTTTTTATTATCACTGCCCAAAAATGCAGTTCTTGGTTTGTTTTCTTTTTAACAACCTTTTGTGATTACAAAAGCAATATCTTTTCACTATTAAAGAATTAGATCATTTTGCAACATATATATGTATGAGTCATCACATTGTACACCTTAAACTTACACAATATTATGTGTCAATTACACCTCAATAAAGCTGGAAAAAATGGAAAATGTCAATAAGGAAAAAATGGGAAAATTAAAACATCATATTCTTATTCCCCAAGGTTACCACAATTAACACCTATATCTATATTGTGCCACACTTTCTTTCTATGCATATATATCACATATATATATAATAATTCATCTTTCCATGTACATAAATTTTATTCTAAGCTAATACCTTTCAACCACCTCCCTCCACCACCACACTGTACCCAAAATGCATTCCTGCTAGTTTAGCTAACCAAGCATCCAATCCAGGACCATGCATTATATCAGATTATTATGCTCTTTAATTTTCTTTTAATCTGGGACACTCATCTCTTGTTACACATCACTGAGTCCTTGAAGACAGCAGGCCAGTTATCTAGCTGAAGTCCTATCCTTTGGATTTATTTGCCTTGTTGCTTCCTTAGGCCATCTGCCATTAAGCTTGTTCTCCCATCTCCATATTCCCTGTAAACTGGAAATTAGATCCAAAGGATTAGATACAAACACTTCCTGGCTAGCATCCATCAGAGGACCTGTGATGTATTGCATATTGCACCACACCAGGGGACAGGTAACACTTAGTTGCCTACCATTAGTGTTGCTGGGATTGCCCTCTGGATTAAGGGAGATAAGAACTTAATTCATCCAACCGGGAAGTAATCTGTGGGGTGTTACACTGGCAAATTATTTTTGAGACTCTAAACCTTTGTAGCTAATAACCTGATCCCAAAACCATACCATAAGCAAATAGGGAAGAACAGACTGCACAAGTCTGAGACTAAGAGCAGGGTTAGAGTGAGTGGGGAAGGTAATGCCAAGACTTTTGATTAGTGATCGAAGCTGGAAGAAGTGAATATTAGCGCATTCATAGTGTCCTCCACTTGCCAAAGTAATTGATGGACATTAATGCAGCTTGCTGTAAACCCACGAGTCCCAGGGACTTGGGTGAGACTAAACAACTGATAAAGTCAGCAGTGGTATCGCGCAATTTTTTTTCCGGAAGAGCTCTTACAGGAGATCGAGGACTCTGATTTCTCTTTTAACAGTCATTAGTCAAAGTTACAACGCCAGGCTCACACACGCAAGTTCTTCAGAAACAAGAACTGGATTTAATCCTCCCCAGAGGAGCCTGATCTAAGTACCTGCTTCAGCTGCAATCCTGTGAGCTGTGTACCATCACAGCAACTAGGCAATGGCAGGATAGGATCCCATCTCCCCACCTACCTACTTTAGTCCCACTCTGCATCGTGGGGGCCATAATTTTGTGACAATGACCCCGTGCACTGAGGTTGTTTGTTGATCCATGGTTGCTGAGTTCACTGCTAGACGGGGGACATCAAATGGGGCCCTCTCAGGTACAGGTAGCGTCAGGCACCCACCCCCACCAGGAACAGGGATGACCTGGTACTCTTGTTAGCCATGTACGGTACAGGTTGTACTGCTTTGCTGCTTGCTTTTTCAAGATGAGAGTGGCACAGTATTTAAGACAGCAGGAAAAACCAGAATTTGTCAATCCTTTAAGCAAGTACAACTGGAAAGCCTCAGAAGGAAGATGGCTCTGAATATGTTTACCTCTGTGCCCCTGAGCAAAACATTCACGTGATGACTCAGAGCTGAGGTGGCTCTGTCTGACTGCCAGAATGGCCTGTTTCTAGAATAATAACAAAAATGTGCAATTAACCTGGATAAGGTAAATTAGCCCAGGGTGTAAGAGGGAGAGAAAATAAATACCACATTCCACAACCCCCGCCCCGCCCCCCCAACACAGACTACCAGAATTTGGCCTCAAGCAAATATAATAGATTTAGACTAGTTCAAGTGAAACTCTTGGGGCAGCTCCAATAAGTTTTCCTGTCTTTCCTACTATGTAGAAAGAAAATCTGAAAGGGCTCCTGGGACCACTGCAGTGGTCTTCTGAGTGCCCAGAGTTAAAAGGGGGGGTTCTTGCATGGCTGGTAGATACACAGCCTTTGGCCAAGTGGAAGCTCAATAACTTCTGACTAAATGATCCAATCAGGTAAATCTTCCTCCTAATGGACATCAAGTTGAAAATTAAAAGGAAAAAGAAGAACACAGTATTTAGAAAAATGGGTCCTAGAGGCTGTTCTACCTGCTGCTTCAACTCCAAGAAGGCACCTCTGGTCCCTGCTTTTAGTACAAGAAGCTTGGACGACCAGTTCAGCTGGAAGCGTGCCATCCGTCCTGCCAGCAGCCCCTCGTTAGCTACCTCTGACCTGTTGAAAAGCTGAAAATACAACCTTGAGCCATTCTCTCTGCAGCTCAACTCCTATAATTCTCTTTCTAAATGTTAGCAGCAGCCCCGTTATGCCATAGTTTTAAAAGTACTTGTCCCTTTTTTGCCTTCTTTGACCACATCAACCACCACACTACTTTTCTTCAGGAAAAAGCTTTCTATGTAAAGAGTGAATTGCCTTTTTATTTGCTTTTCTCCCTATGTAGCTAGGCGTGCTACATTTTTTCTTGATGGCTTTTATACTTGGTTAAAATCACCTGGAAAAAATCAGTAGGGAAGAGGAGAGTATTTCCTTAGTTACCCATTGGCCATAGTAACTGAAGTCCACAGAAATCCATTTCCCATTTCCTATTAAAATTTTATAAGCATTTAAAATATTCACTTGGGTGCATCGTGTTTTCTTTTGCATCCCAACTGAGTTTCTTTTCCAGCCTGAGGTCTAAAGTCTGGCTGATTTTCTTCAGTGGCTTTACTCACTTAAAATAATTTTTTTCCCAATAAGTAAACACCCAATTCTGTTCATTAAACCAGTGGCCTTTGAGTTTTCTAACACAGTTCTCCAAAGCTGGAGCCAACTGTTGACAACGCTTTGGTTGATAGGCACACACAGATTAAACTGTCTGCCCCGAGATATATTTTTCTCCCCAACTTAGAAGGATTCCCTGCTTTAGATGCTGGGCTCCCCACAAATCATAAGCAAAAGTCACTGCAGCTTGCCTTTCCCAGCTTTAAAGCCAATACAGATGCCCTCTCTGGCACATGAATGGAATAGAACTTTACTAGCTCCCCAGTCCTCACTCTCTAGATCCTTATTTTAGGGAACCTAGACCCAACCAGGCTGAACATACCTTGTAACTCCCTAGAGGCTCTCAAAGATCAGACTTCTCAAAGATCTTACTTAAAACTCAGATTCCCAGGCATCACCCTCCCACAGACTCTGATTCAGTAGGTCTTAGTGGGGTCCATGAATCTGCATTTTTCAACAAACTCCTGTTGCCACCTCAAGTAAATGGTCCTTGGAACTTACTTTGACAAACACTGCTCCAAGAGAGCTCATCTCAATGGCTTTTGATCAATGCTGTGTTCATTCATTTACCCAGCAAACAGTGACCTGCTATGTGTAGGCTGTCATTCAGGGGCAGATAAATTTCACTTGGGCCCTACCCTCAAGAAACTTACAGTCTAGCAGGAAAAACTGAGACATGAACATAAGTATCTACTCAAAGGGAGTGAGAGATTTGTCATGAAAAAGGAACAGGGTTCAGAAGAGGAAGAGTAACTTTGAGCTGGAGAGGGATGGGGCATGGCTTTATGGAGAGGTGACATAGGCATTAAGTCTGAAAGAATGTGTAGTATTTGGGCACATGGAGGTAAAAAAGAGGAGGCATTCTGAAACACAATAGGCGGAAGCAACGGCACTGTGTGGGTAAGTGTGAGGACCTGTGTGGGGAAGAAGGAGTCATTTAACGGGCTTGGAGCACAGGGTGCAGGAAGGGGCATAGAAGCAATCCAGTCGAGCTTATAGAAGAGAGTTATGGCCAATCCTGAAGGGCTTTGAATGCCAAGTACAATGACTTGGTTACAAGTAAGATCTTGAGGTATCCCTGGCAAAGGAGTGAACTGCGAGCAGATTTGCAAGTAGTCCCAAGCTGCCCCAAGCATGTAGTAACATGGTGGCCCTGGGCATTTGCCCAAAGAGGTGGGAAGAAAGTCTAGTAAGCTCTTCTCTGCAAGGATCCCTCAGCCCTGCAGTTCAGCCAGGAGCCTCATACACTATACCTCAGAACACGACATCCAGTGTCGGCTCATACCTTGCCTTGCAGCAACCCACTAATGTTAGAAAAGGACTAGAGCTTTCAGCCGTGGATTTTACCACCATTGAACCTATAAATTCTCCTTGAGTTGGAAGGATGAGAAAAAATGTAGAGCTAGAATGCTCCATGCTCTCACACCTTTATCCTCTTGAGAACACTGCTACATCTCTATCATCATGTTCCACCACACACACATGCACACACACACGCACGCACACACACTTAAAACTGAAGGGAGACAGAGCTATAATCTGTTGGCAGGTTAAGACTAAGAACACAGTGCTATTAAGACTAGACTTTTCCTGGCAAAATTTCCCATATCCAGTTCAATGAATAATTTTTATTTGTGTGTATAGCACTTTGTAGGCTTGCCGTGGGTTGCAACTTTCCTATCTAGACCATAACTATGAAATGAATCATTTTTTCTAGTCATAACAGTTCCATCCCCCACCACACCACCACCCCCCTCAGATACAGGTTCCCCCAACTCAGGGGCTGACTGTCTATCCGCATATCACAGGATCATGTGAAAATCCTTAATTAGAAGGCCAGTTCCTCTGCATGAACTTCAGAATCACCAACAGCATAGATTACATGAGCAAATTGTACCCATAAATTCAGCTCCCCCCCTATTCTTCACCTGAGTCTAATCAGAAATACAAACAACATGTGCCAGAGAGAAATGAATTACAATCAGAAGCAGGGACCCAGAAGAAGCAGAGGGACGTTAGGATTATTTGCCCAGGTGATGGGTCATTTCTCCAGGAAATGTAATCAGAGGCGATAATAACATGTACTTTTTCAGGGAAGGAGGGTTTTTTTCTGCTTGCTTTGCGACAGCAGCACAACCTTTAGCAAGTGCAATATGTCCCTTGAGACCTTTTTGCACATCTACTATTATAAAGAGCCATTACATGGGGAGTTAGGAATACAGCGCCTACTGCTCTCTGCCGGTTTTACTGACAGGCTATGCCAACAAATTAAAGAGAGTAGCTGCCTAGTCCTGCAGCCAAGCTGGCCCATTCCTTGTGTCACCTGCTCACTGTGGATCATGCTTTAGAAGAGGCCAGGAGGAACGATCTGAATGCTTGTGCTCCCCTTTGCATGAATGTGCACTGACATATCTTCAATCAGAGCCTCCTGGCAACCATCTCTGTCTGCTCCAATGCAGGTGCACGTGAAAGCAGATCAAAATGGAATATGGGACTGGAGTTAACACTACTGTACTGTACGCTTGAAAAGTTGCTATGAGAGTAGAGCATTAATGTTCTCACCATAACAACAGCAACAACAATAAAAGGGTGAGATGAAACATGTGGTAAGTAACCTTATTGTGGTAAACATTTCACAACACATGAGTCTATCAGATCATTGTGCGCCTTAAACTTACACAATGTTATACGTCAATTATAACTCAACAAAGCTAGAATAAAACATTTTTGATTAAAAATTATGGAATGCGTATTTGTATATGTATAGCTGATTCACTTTGTTATACAGCAGAAACTAACGCACCATTGTAAAGCAATTAGACTCCAATAAAGATGTTTAAAAAAAAAAGTATGGAATGCGGACCTTCTGTGAGTCTACGCTGGCCTCTGTGGAGACCCCGGCAATAGCTGCTGGCCAAGGCTGGCAGGGCTGGGAGCAGTGATAAAGGATCTTTAGCAGGAGATCAGTTTGCAAGCTGGTTCCTGCTGGGAGGACAACTAGGACCTGTAAAACCTGTCCCTTTTTTTCCCCCCGGGGTATCTGGGATGTCTGCCAAGGCTGCCTGCCCTGCCCTGCTGCCCACAGGCACAGCCTAAATGCTCACGGAGGTAACACACACACACACACACACACACACACACACACACACACACACACACGTAAACTGCCACCGGCTAGAAATGGGGCTACCCTAGAAGGATGCTTAGATTTCAGAATCCTGGAGGTAAGGGTCTAGAACAGTATGGTAGCCGCTAATCATGTGTGGCCATTAGCACTTGAAATTAGGAGAACCTGAATTGAGATCTGAGCTGTGCTTTAAAGTATAAAATACACGTGAGACTTTGAAGACTTAGCATGAAATAAAGAATGCAAAATATCTTGTTACTTTCTATATGATCGAATTTTGAAATGAAAATATGTTGGATTGTACTAGATTCTTATTGCTAGTGTAATAAATCACTACCAAATTTCGTGGTTTAACACCGATTTTTTAGATTACAGTCATGGAGGTCAGAAATCCAAAATGGGTCTCACTGAACTAAAATGCAGGTGTATTCCTGGGCTTCCCTGGTGGCACAGTGGTTGAGAGTCTGCCTGCCGTTGCAGGGGACGCGGGTTCGTGCCCCAGTCTGGGAGGATCCTACATGCCGTGGAGCGGCCTGGCCCGTGAGCCATGGCCGCTGAGCCTGCGCGTCCGGAGCCTGTGCTCTGCAACGGGAGAGGCCACAACAGTGAGAGGCCCGCGTACCGCAAAAATAAATAAATAAAATAAAATGCAGGTGTGTTCCTCTGTAGGCTGTAGGAGAGAATCTGTTTTCTTACTTTTTCCAGTTTCTGGAGGCTACCCACAGTCCTTGACTCACGGTCCCCTTCCTCCATCTTCAAAGCTTGCACTATTCCATCTGTCTAGCCATTCTTCTCTGACCACAGCCAGAAAAGAATTTCAGCTTTTAACAATCAATGTGATTAGAACAGGCCCAGATAATCCAGAATAATCCAGATTTATCTCCCCATCTCAAGGCCCTTAACTTAATCACATCTGCTAAATCCCTTGTGTCCTATAGGGTAACATACCACAGGTGGCAAAATTAGAATGTGGACATCTTTGGAGGCCATTACTCTGCCTACCACGTGGATATGTTGGATGAAATACAATATATTATTAAGATTAATTTCACCAGTTTCTTTTTTACTTTTTTAATGGGTCTACTAGAAAAAATTGTAATTGCTTATGTGGCTGTCGCATTACATTTCTATCAGACATTGCTAGTCTAGGGCTTTTTAATCACCAAGATTCACTACATGGACCATTTAGGGTGCCCAGACCCTCTCTAGGGCACAGGGGTACAGCCCTGAGGTGACCTCCACTCCTAGAACACAGCCACGTGGCATATACCCTATGCTCAGGGTGACCATATGCCCCTGTTTGCCAGGGGCAGTCCTGGTTTACACTGAGGTCCCAGCAGAATTAGTATCAGTGTTCCCACTCACTCTCAAAATGCCCTGGTTTGGACGATGCATTAAATGTTTGTCCTGCTCATGTGTACTGTGTGAATATGAAGCTGCTCACCCATCATCAACCAGCGCCTCCAATCAATTTGCTCATGAAGGTAATGGGTTTGCACTGGCCTTCACGTCCCGCCCCGCTGGACTTTCCCAGTCTTCTTCATGGGCAATGGCTCCCACAGCAAGTACAGCTGACACATCAAACTAGTTGGTTGTAAGCTAATCAACTTTTGAGTTTTTTAATTATACTTTGTTGTCATTTTATAATTATAAAAATAGCACTATAATTATAAAAATAAATCATTATAATAATCCATAATGTAGAAAACGTTATGTGTCCTGTAATTCTCCACACACATCCCCATAAATAACCAGTGTCAACAGTTTGCTGAATATTCCTTCAGGTATTCTCTTCTCTGTGCAACAAGTTTGGTTGAAGAGTCTCAGTTCAGTGAAACAAGTGTGAAGCTGGTTTCACTGTTCTTTGACGGGCATCAGGAAGACTAAATCTAGCTCAATCTGTTAAACTCAATCATCCAGTAATGATTAAATCCAGTTTGAACTTAATCTCTTTCTCTAGTTAACACTCAGTGAAACTCAGGAAGTATAATTATTAGTGCTCAGTTCAAAGTCTCAGCCCAGAGGTTTGTTTGAAGATGCTTGAAGTAAAGAAGGGAATGCTAGACCCACCTTCTCACACCCTCTATTCTCTGTTCCAGCACAGCTTTTATTGATGTGTGTGTGTGTGTGTGTGTGTGTGTGTGTGTGTGTGTGTGTGTGCATTTGAAGGGTACAGTCCCCTTTCCACTGGCCATTGCCAGCTCTCTGTGCAGAGGTGGACATGGAAAGGTGGTGCTGTCTATTGGATGATTGGTCCCACAGTGAAAACTTCTACCCAGCATGTCCTTATTTAGGCAATAAGGGCTACCAGGCACTCATAGCCAGAACATGGTAGCATTGCTTTTCCTCTCCTTTCTGTACAACCCCAAGTGGTAGGTGCTGTACCCCTTGAAGTGTGTACATCTTCCACTTGACCAGGTGTGTGTCCTTCACCCAACATCCTCAGTCCCTAGCTTCCACAGTGGAATCTCCCACCTGCTCTGCTGTGCTCCCATGGGTACTGGGTGGGTGAGCTGAGGGTCTACCCAGCACCTCCAACTGCACAATTCTTTAAGGGCTTTTCCTTCTTGAGAAAACTCCACAAATTCCAGGAGCAATCTGGGCCTGCTGGCCAGGTCCCAGGGTTACCCTCAAACCTCAGAAGCAATTTTTGCATGCCCTCTCAGAGGAGTTCAGGTCTTTTGAACATTAGCTGCCCATACTCTTTGCTTGGCCTTGCAATAAACACTGTACTTTCCTTCACCACAACCCGGTGTCAGTAGATTGACTTTACTGCACAAGGCGAGCTGACCCAAGTTTGATTCAATAACAGGAATATTACTATCCCAAGAATCCTGCTGCCCCCGTCTGCCTCCCTCTCCAGCCAGCCATCTTTGTAAATGGAAGGGGTGGTAATATTAAGTTCCTCTGGAACCCACTTCAAAAAGCCTGTGTAGTTGCTAGATGCTGAGCAGCGCTCATTGACAGCTGGGGCTGACCCCGCAGGTATCAGGTAAATCTAGAAGGAACAGAAAAGTTTCTCCACAGGTATTTACACCCTCCTACACATCCTAACAGATTTTGCTTCTAAGGTGTCCCTCTGGAGAAATTCTCCCAAGTCCTAGCATTGAAATGAATTCTACACAATTACTTCAACTGTTAAGTAAAACACACATATGATTTTCAATATTTATGTAATTGCAACTTAAAGGCAAAACAAAAGAATAGTGACAGAAGAAATGAAACTAGGCAAATCTTGCACAGATTATCCCCATCATAAACAGGCAAGTCATAAATAGTGTGAGGGAGAAGTGATGCCCCAGGCCACTCAATGGCTGCCTTTGCAGCACTCAGCTGCTGGCAAGACCAAAACGTAAAATAAAACTCATCAGAAATGTTATAAGATGGAGTCACGAAAATGGACCAGAAAGAAAAACAAAAAGATGAACTATAAGAGGGGAAAGATAAGGGTTCCAGAGAATCAGCCCAGGAAGTCCAAAATCCAAAGAAGAGAAGTTCTAAAAGAGAATGAAAAAAGTGGAGAAGCAGAAATTATGAATAATCATGACAATAATGGTAATACATTTCAGCTTGAAAATTCTCTGCATAATGAATGAATAAAGAATCATGAGAATTGACTTTCCAAATGAACTTTAAGAGAAAAACAATGACTTGTACAAAGAATTGGCCAGCAAATTAACATAGCTTGAAGATGGAAGAAGGCACGATACCTTCAAAATTCTAAATGAAAGTTATTCTCAACCTATAACTCTATCCAGTCAAATGATCCATCAAAGAAAATGGATTAAATACTATTTTTAGACAGGTTCTCAAAAATTTACTTCATATGCACCCTTTTTAAGGAAGTTAATGGAGGAAGTGTCCTAACAAAATAATAACAGATACATATCTGGCACTTTCTATACCAGGTACTATTGGAGGTGCTTTACATATATTAATTGGTTTACTCCTAACCACACTCTTATGAGGTGGGTGCTATTATTATCTGCATTTTTTTCAAGGAGGAAATTAGGCTCAGAGAATTTAGGTGATTTGTTCAAAATCTCACAGCTCATAAGTACTAGAGAAAGTAGGAACTGAAATAAGAAAGAAGACAAGGGATCCAGGAAAAAGAAATTCAACCAGGAAAATGGCATAGAAAAACTCAGGATGATGCAAAGTGTAGCCCCTAGATGCTCACGGGTCAGCAGATGTTGAGCATCGTCATCCAATTTGGAGCTGAAGGACGGAGGACTTTGGAAGCAACATCTGCAACGGGGAGGAATCAATTAATGAATTATCTGATATTTTTGACTATCCGGAAAATGAAATTGATCAGTGGGGGACAGATCTGGTGGGACGTAATTATAGCACACTATTTGGCTCTATAGCTAAGACGTAATAATGTAAACACTGCTTATCGATTTTGTAAAACAATGTTTTGACACAAAATAAAATAGGAAGAAGGGATAAACTGTGTGTGATGAGGAGCAGGGGAGTGAGACTGTGTAAGAAATTTAAATCCTCATCAGCCAAACAAAGAGACAATGTCTAAAATCAATAAATCCAGAAATGGCAGCACAAGCATATTCTTTAAATGGCAGCAAATACCGAAATAAATGGTTAAAAACATTTTTAAGTATTTGCCTTTTAAGTAGTTGCCTTTGGTTAAAAACATTTTTAAGTATTTGCCTTTGCAGAGTAGGACACAGGGTAAAGAGGGATGGAAAATTTTAGTACTACCTAATCTTTTAATTAGTCTTTTAAAATATACAGTAGTTACCAAATTCTATTATTTTTTTCAATTATATAAAAAAGAATAAGGTGACGAACAAGAAGTATGAAAAAAAACTATTGACTCAAATATATGGGTCTGACCTGTTCCAGATTTCCAGTATTCAGATATATGAATGATTTTTTGCATATATGGTATAATATGGAATATTAAATATGTGAAGACATTTAGGAAGTTTAAAATATATAGTCATTAAAACCCTTTTATTTAATACAAATATATCATGCAAATCAATTGTTCAACCATAAACATGTAGCCTATGGCTTTGATGTTTCTTATGTTTAAAATTAGAGGTGAAGTTATCATTTGGATGTTATCAGAAGCACGTTAGGTTTACATTTTTTCCTTTAGACCTTTTTGCATTTTTCTAAATTTTCTTCAATTAAAATACACTGCTTTTCTACAGAAAAAAAGTTTAAAGGAGAGATTTTTTTAAAAGACGATGTATTTGAATTTTAAAACTAGATTCATAGGCTACTTTGATAAATCCAAAAATTTAATTAGAAAGAAAAGAATTTAAAAGAGGAAAACATTTTTCTTTTTAAAGAAAGAGAATGGAAAGGAAAAATGTCCCTGTATCATACAAGAACATTTGCTTTTTCTAAATGACTCAAACCTAACATAACACATTCCAAAAGAATTTATTTCACATGTTCTGTTGTATGAGACTTTCAACAATGTTACTCAAAATCCCAGGCCATGGGCTGAGGATTGGAAACCCTCCATTACCTAGAGACTGCTCAGTGTGATGGTAAATGTTGTAACATAAAATGGAAAGAAACACTGGGCTGCCTCCCTCCCTGATGTAGAATCCCAAGCAGGATGGAAAGAGAAGAGAGTGAAATGACAACAAAACTCCCTTCCCTCCGAAACTGCTGCCCGTGTATAGATGATAAATCTGAGAAAAGCTGCCAAGAAGCCTCACAAATGCACGGCTCTCCTTTGCTAAGCCTGAGCCATGGCTGTAACACAGAGGACTGCTGGGAGTTTCATGTCAAAAGGTGACTTGATGGAACCCTTTTCCCTCACTCATAATTTATTTAAATGCCAAGAATCGTAATGCAGACTGTCAACAGCTCCATGTAACGTTTAACACGTGTGACCTCACTTGAGTCCCTATCTCTCTTTAAGTACTTTAAAAACACATTATCACCTCATCTCAGTTTACAGCAGGATCTTAAAGAAATGCCATTTCTTGAAATGAAATGTTACATAAATCACAGCTGCAAAGGTCTGTGACAAAGCCAGCCTGATTGCCCAACACCCCACAGCACACACGAAGGCAGGAAATCTGCTCTGAAAACCAAGAGAAGACATGTCTGTCTGCTACAGAATTCCCAGCATCAAGGAATGCCCTCCAAGTGTTTCAAAAAAATTCCTGTTCAAAAATAAAATGCAGATTTCTGGGGCATCCTGGTATGTTCTCTAAATCACCACACAACCACCTGGTCCAAGTGTGGGGGAAACTTTGAGAATGGCCCTGGTATCTGGGGTGTCTTCAGGGCCTTGAGACTGCCTGGAATGGAGGGACGTGGCTTAACTGTCCCTAGAATGTCTGGTCCAATACCCAAGAGCACTGATGCCAGAGCCCCCTGGATAAAGGTCTGAAAGATGGCGGAACTGAGCCTGAAGGAGATCCTCTGGTACCTTCAGGCAAACCTTTTCCCAGGGGGTCTTCAGTGATGACCTGAAGGCTCCCAAGAAGAGCATAGGCTCTGAGGAACCCCCAAAAGGCACTGAAAGTGCCAGAATAGAGCGGCATCAGCTCCCATGGCATAAAGCCACACGGGATGTTTTATGGCATAAATTATAATTACGCACCCCTAAATAACCTGGTGCTTCCTGGAGGCCGTGCCCAGCTCCCTAACCTGTTTTCCACAGCCTCCGCATTCCCACAGGCATGAACCAGAACCTCTCCCTGAGTCCTGGACGAAACTCAAGTGTCTGCCCAAGGGCTTAACTCCCCCCCACACCCGCCCCCGCACTCTACCTCCATCCCTCTTGCCCATGATACCCCCCAGGGGTGTCCGATGCTCCAACTCGCCACCAACCAGACTCCTCCACCACCTCTGAGATTGCTTTCCAAGCTGTAGTTTGCCAAACTACAAGGCAGCTTCCAACTGGCCTCCCCTGATTAAGTAGGAAGTGCTCACCTGTCCCTCTGTCCCCGTGCTCCACACAGGAGGGATGTGAGTGGTGTCACAAGCCTTTGACTGCCTCTTTCAAATGCCATCTTTCTCAGGTATCCACTCTCCTGACCTGGTGGGAAGGCCAATGTCAGTCCCATTTCCAATCCAGCTGCGCTTCCCTTCCCTCCCATCATCAGGGGCTTACAGAATCCAGAGGCGGGCGGGGAATCTCTCAGCATCAGCTTCCTGGGCTGCCCTTGCTCCGTGCAGAGAGCTAGTGGGTCTGCCGTGTGACCACCCTCATTGTTCTTCCAGGGATGGGCTTCCCAAGCACGCAGGTCTCGTGAAGCTTCACGCAGGCTCCCCGGCCCAGCCCAGTGCACAACACCGGCAGTGCCCCCAGATCCTGCCCCCTCAGGAGCCAGGTTTGGACTCTTCAGGCCTTGCCACTCAGGCCTGAGCTCTGGTCCTCTTTAGGCCCTGAAATCCAACGCCACCCTGGGGCCAGCCTGCTTTTGCAAACCAGAAAACACAAAGCCTTTATTCGCTTGCTTTTCCTTAATAAAGGGGCTTAATTGCCAGTGAGGAGTCATTTGATGGTCCCAAGGGCCAGATCCCAGATCCTAGAATAGGAAGAAGCTGTTTGTATTTAAGGAAGGGAAGAATAGAAAATAAGGTCGGTGTAGATGGTTTTTAGATACCACTTCTATAAAACGGGACTGTTTTTTAATATATGTGTTTATTCATCAAACATTTAGGGAGTGGCTACGGGCCCTTTAAAATGCTAGACAATGGGAGGCACGGACTCTGCCCTCAGGTAGGTATCTGGAAGCATCCTGTGAACAGCCATCAGAGACTCCTCCTATCAACCAGGAGGAAACGCTATTTATTATCTCTTAAAACCACTCATTATTACTTGTCTGTAGGCGCAGACCCTAAATTTCCATATGTTAAATTACTCATTGGTTACTTTGCTTTTTAGAGAGAGGGCTGTAGATTGGATTTCCTTAGGGTAGAGCCCTCTAGGACCTCAACACCAAAAATCGCAGGAGTTTTCCTGGATTTGGGGCTATGAAACGTAAAACTCCTTCACTCACAACACTTGATCCCTTTTACAGAAGAATTACAGGTGGCAAGCCTGCAAGTCCTCTGATTACAATTATAAAGAAAGAAAGCAAAGCTCAGAGAAGTTAATTTCCAAAGAGGGGGCTAATCCGCAGGGAAAGGGCTAGGTTCTAACCAATGACTCATCTACATACGTAAGCAACTCACGAACCCCAATTCACAAAACCTTGTGTTCCTAACTGGAAGCGGAAAGAAAGCTGGAAGCATTGAACTCCTGAGGGAGGGGGGTTGAGAGGTGGGGAAGCTGCCTGTGGTCATCAGAGTGGGATTTACCACAAAGCTGATAAAGCTTAAGTTTCAGGGTCCTGCACTTACATAAGCTCCTTTGGAGGCTCATAATATGAAAAGGTAACACTTCATACACATTTCACCCAGGAGACTGTAATTTCTCACTTGTTTTGAGTTTGTAATTTGTTGGATTCTGTTTTCTCACTTTAAATAAATATTTGTTGTTCAAAAATAAAAATTCGCTGAAGTTAAAAAAAAAGTCTTTTCCTTAAATAGGCTCCCCCAAGACCCTATAAGTTCCCAGCAACCTGGTTCACCACTGTTCTACTTTTGTTTGGCAACACGAGGGTGGTCACAGGGTACTGAGGCATAGAGAAGGGAATTGCCAACCCGACAAACACCATCCCTCACCTTACCAAACAGAGACACCCATATGTAAATAGCATGTAAAGTTAATTTTTAAAAAGCCTTCTTTTAATTGACTTCCTACATATCAAAGGAGAAAACAAAGATGATCAGTGCCTGGGGGAAAAGTTGCCAGGCAAGGAAATAACCACTAGAGGGTAAGTTAACAAAGGGGGAAAAGTCAGGAATTTTTAAGTGTAATGAACAAGGTTTCATGGAGGTTATGCTAATTAAGGATTGAGAACTCTTCAAAGGAGGCCATAGGTCTGTACCCGGTTGGTTAAAACAGCCCCATCGTTTATTGGTCAGGAAAGTCTTCAGTTAGGCCCAGAGAGGGTCTGGTGTTCCCCAGGCCACTGAAGGCTCGTGGTCATTTATCAGCTTTCAGCAGGTCAGAACCAGCTATGATGAGGCATGGCATTCCATTTTGATATCTCCTGGGCAAGTGCTGCTGGAAGTGGAAATTTTTCTTTGAGCGTACAATAAGCCAGGAACAATAAGGTACTCAGCTTAGGGCTAATCAACCTGACAACCATGAATGATATATATTATTAAATGATTAAGTAAACTGAAAGTGCTTAGAACAGTGTCTGGCACATAGCCAGTGCTACATCATTATTTGCTAATATTATCATAAGCATGGATATACACTTTCTAGTCTGAGAAACTGGGGTCCAAAGTGGTCAAGTAACTTTCTCGAGACCACCCAACTAGTGGTGATGGAGCTGGATTCCCAATCCAGTACTCTTTGACTTCTTTCTTTAGCCAAAACTGCCCCTTTCCACAGAAATCCCTGGTTAAATGTCCCAGTTTCCTGGATTCCTTTGAAAATTATACTAGAAAGAGAACTCTGAGCATGTACTTATTCACCCTCATAGGGTTCAGGATGCAGTTGTGGTCTTTGGATGAGAATTTGGAAGCGAGAAGACCTCAATCCCATGGAAGACAGCCCTTCTTCCTTCAGGTCTACGACTGGAGCAGGGCTGCAGGACAGGACAAATTCTGAGACTCTGTTCAGAGAATGGATGGCCTGGAACATAGAGGACCCCAGTGAGGAAGATTATGTTTTCCAAAAGTGGCCACGATGATATCTCCCACCCCGTTTACTCTTCTTACAATGCATGAGATGTGATTTTTTTTTAATAGACTTTTTTATTTTTATTTTTTTGGCTGCGCTGTGCAGCTTGTGGGATTTTAGTTCCCTGACCAGGGATTGAACCCGGGCCCTCGGCAGTGAGCGCGCGGAGTCCTAACCACTGGACAACCAGGGAATTCCCTAATAGACTTTATTTTTTTAGAGCAGTTTTAGGTTTACAGAAAAATCTCACAGATTTTCTGGGGGCCCTCACACCCTCGACCTTTCCAAGGACCTGGCAAGAGCTCCAACAATCTGTTCACATGGTCATGTGTTATGTAAAGTTTGCAAAAATAAGATTTTTTAACCTTAATTGGTCTATTCCACTGCTCTTTCCACTCTCTTTTCCTCTATCACACTTCCCTTCATGTAGGGTGATTCTGGAGTGGCCACAGGTATTTCAGGATACAGTTGAAGGAGAGTTGGTGATACACGTAGCTTGAGTTTAGCTTGGGACGTGTTTACACATTTCACAGTCACACCTGTGTGTGGTTTAGCCATCCCTTTGTAGGGATGGCTTCCAGAAATACTCCTGCTGCCCACTGTGCCAACATCAAATATCATGGCATGAAGACCCCAGGCCAGAGACTTGCATCAGGAAACAAAAGGGCCCCATGGCATTTGCTACTGCAAGGATGAGGATAATGGAGGAAAAACAAGGACTGAATTGTGTGCAGCCATAAGCCAGTCTGTGTGAAATTCTTCCGATCCTCAGAGGAATATTGTAATATTGTAAGCAGAGGACCCCTGGTCAACATTCCTCTTATTAAGAATACTCAAGGGCTTCCCTGGTGGCGCAGTGGTTGAGAGTCCGCCTGCCGATGCAGGGGACACGGGTTCTGCCCCGGTCCGGGAAGATCCCACATGCCGCGGGGCGGCTGGGCCCGTTGAGCCATGGCCGCTGAGCCTGCGCATCCGGAGCCTGTGCTCCGCAACGGGAGAGGCCACAACAGTGAGAGGCCCGCGTACCACAAAAAAAAAAAAAAAAAAGAATACTCAATACAGCTGATACAACAATAAACCTATCATACAATTTTTTCATCTTTGTTGGAAATTATGCAAAATGGAATGTATCAGAATTCCTGTGTATATAGGGTACAAACAGTAATACAAACAGTTGCTGTGTGATGTCCCATGTTTCATGCACCCCAAGGTGTCAGACTGGGGCTTAGCATATCTGACACATCCTTTCCTGACAAAGTCTAACAATGTCTGATGAGATGGCATGCGAAATTGCCACCAATGCTCAGAAATGGCCTGGAAGAAAAAGAAAACAGTGCTCCAGTGACAAAACTCCTATACATAGTCATCAATCGGTCAACAGGTGCAGTTATAAGTGTAATTTGATTACCTGACTATATAACACGATTCAACGTGGTGGGAATTTCAAAATGTATCTGAATTGCTCATATGGACCTTATTTTCATATTAATTTTATATATTGTCTTCAGAGTTACTGATCCTACCAAAATAAATATGACAGGAGGGAAATATCCTGGTGGAAGCCGATAATGTAAACCAAAAAGTAAAACTTAGCAGGCTTTAAAGTGTCAAAAAAAAAAAAAAACTCTCTTGCTTTTAGAAGATGATGGAAACTAAAACCTCTGATGATCAAAATCATGAAGATAAGGGGAAAAGATTCACAACAGCCAATAAAAGGTAAAGGAAAATGAAAATATTGGTTGGCCAAAAAGTTACGGAAAACCCCGAACGAACTTTTGGGCCAACCCAATAGAAAAGATAAAGGTGATTAGGAGAATCAGGACACTAATACAGGAAACAAAAGGAAAGACGCTGGATGGCATTTTAAAGGAAAATACAGTTGGTGCAGACAATGGAGCAAGCTTGAGACACACAGCTTCTTTATTTTAATAAATTTGGTGACTTTGCTACATGTCCTTTACTTTGCTACATGTCCTTTACATGTCCTCTCTTATCCAGCCAAAAACAGAAGGGGATAAAAGTATCTTAGAGATTTGTCAGGCACAAAATCGAGTCTATTATGTTGTTTTCTGCAGTCTGTGAAATTTCTGGTATTTTTCTGCTTTGTAAAATGCGTAGTTTGACTTCTTTTCCAATTCTAAGCATTCCTTTTGATAACTAATTTTCTAATTGTGATTTTGTACTATTTTTCTTCAAGAAAGCCCCTGAATTATCTGAACTTCAGGCCCTACTAACCACAGATCTGACTCCGGAGACTGGTTGTACAGTTTGAACCCCTGTCAATCAATGTCAAACAATATTCAGACATTATTCTCTGCCCAAAGGAGAGGATCCGGAAGAGGAAGAGACAGATCCAGATGGCCCCACAGGTTCGCTTTTCTCTCTGATTTTGGGAGTTTAGTGAAAGGTGCCAACCAGGTTCTAGTTTTGGGAAGAAATAGAGTATGTTGGCAAGTGTTGGCTGCTTTTTGTATCTTTTAAGAAGACTCAACAAACAGTGGATTCAGTTGAGGTAACCAGTTTGAAAGCAGAGAGGGAGAGAAATAGCACTATGCCAAGGCAGAAAGGTGCTTTCTGCTAAGATCCTTAAATCTAAGTTGACTCTCAGAGCTGAAAAAGGCAACTGCTAAATAATTACCACTTGTAATATAAATGAATGAATGAATAAATAAATGAGTAAATAAATAAAAATTTTAAAAGGCCACCTGCTCCTCTACATAGATTCTAGTGCCAATATCTGTAAAGTCATAGTCTTTAAGCAACCACCTTAATTAGCTTAAACACAAAGAGGGGCTTCCCTGGTGGCACAGTGGTTGAGAGTCCGCCTGCCGATGCAGGGGACGCGGGTTCGTGCCCCGGTCCGGGAAGATCCCACATGCCTCAGAGTGGCTGGACCCGTAGGCCATGGCCGCTGAGTCTGCGCGTCCGGAGCCTGTGCTCCGTAACGGGAGAGGCCACAACAGTGAGAGGCCCGCGTACCACAAAAAAAGAAAAAAAAAAAAAAACACACACACACAAAGAGATTGTTAAGGATATAAAGAGCTCATAAAATTGCTGGAAAGGTTGAAGAAGCAGGCTGTAGCTGTAGGGCAGTTTCCCAAATCAGCAGTTGCCATTTCTACAAATGGCAGCAGCTCCCAGTGGCTCAGTCTGGTGGTGTGGTTTTGGATGGCATCCTTGAATCTCAGTCTAGGGTCATTGTCTGCAGAACTCTGGCCAGTACATCTCATTTAAGAACAGTGATAATAATCCATAGGCCTTATCTGTCTTTTTTTTTTTTTTTTTTTTGTGGTACGCGGGCCTCTCACTGTTTTGGCCTCTCCCGTTGCGGAGCACAGGCTCCAGACGCACAGGCTCAGCAGCCATGGCTCACGGGCCCAGCCGCTCCGCGGCATGTGGAATCTTCCCAAACCGGGGCACGAACCGATGTCCCCTGCATCGGCAGGCGGACTCTCAACCACTGCGTCACCAGGGAAGCCCCATGGGCCTTATCTCTTGCTGTGAGAATAAAAAAGATCTTTCCACAAGGGCTTAATTACCAAAATATACTAACAGCTCATACAACTAAACAACAAAAAAATAAAAAAATCCAATTGAAAAGTGGGCAGAAGACCTAAATAGAGAAAAGGGAATCCTCCTACACTGTTGGTGGGAATGTAAGTTGGTGCAGCTGCTATGGAAAACAGTCTGGAGGTTCTTCAAAAAACTAAAAATAGAGTGGCCATATGATCCAGCAATCCTACTTTTGGGCATATACCCAGGCAAAACTTTAATTCAAAAAGATACATGCACCCCTATGTTCACAGCAGCACTATTTACAATAGCTAAGATATGGAAACAACCTAAATGTCCATCGACAGATGAATGGATAAAGAAGATGTGGTACATATATACAATGGAATATTACTCAGCCATAAAAAAGAATGAAATAATGCCATTTGCAGCAACATGGATGGACCTAGAGGTTATCATAGTTAGTGAAGTAAGTCAGACAGAGACAAATACCATATGATATCACTTATATGTGGAATCTAAAAAAGTGATACAAATGAACTTATTGACAAAACAGAAATAGACTCACAGACATAGAGAACAGACTTGTGGTTGCCAAGGTGGGTGGGAGTGGGGGATGGATAGAGTGGGGGTTTGGGATTAGCAGATGCAAACTATTATATAGAGAATGAATAAACAACAGGGTCCTACTCTATAGCACAGGGACCTATATTCAATATCCTATGATAAACATAATGGAAAAGAATACAAAAAACAATGTATATATATGAATAACAGAATCATTTTGCTGTACAGCAGAAATTAACACAACATGTAAATCAACTATACTTCAATTTAAATAAAGATCTTTCCAGAGCTGTACCAATAATGTCTGACCCCTTTGGGGGATATTCTCAAGGACTCTCCATAATAAAACACAGCACTGTTGTGCAAAATGATGTTTGGAAAAACATCAAAGAATTAGGCAGTTGTATAAGTGGAAATATATGTTTTTACTGATACTAGAAGTATCAGTAAGTTAGTGGGAACTAACTTCTGTAATAAGAACAAGGATACAAAGATGGAGTTGTTTAAATTCCACCACCCATGTTATTCTGGAGCTGTCTTCTCCTCAATCCCTTCTATCACTTTACCTCTCACACTACCACCGTTGTCAATAAAACTGGAAAAATCTATGCCATAGAATAGGATAATTTTCGAAAATTTTTGTTTACCACTGGAATTCTCTTCCAAAGCAGTAATATTTAGGAGTTGACAACAACTTTGAATTCTTTAATGCTGTAGAGGAGACTTTTTGTTGCCTATGTTTGGGACGTATGACAAACATCCTATGACAGCAATAAAATGCAGCAGGTTCTCTGAGTAGTAGGGGGGAACCACTTTTACAGACAAGTTTAACTTCTGTAACTGATAAATTCTTCATGATACAACAGATTAGCAGCAACTCCATTATCAATGGATTCTATTATTGATAGGGGATATTTTTATATCCTTTATACAGACTCCATACATAGGTTAACTCAGGTTACTTACTAAGTATGTTTCAGGGAAATGAAGCAAGCTCATGGTGTTTCTATGCTTGGCTGTTCAATACCCCTGACAACAGACCTGAGAATATGTGGTTCGTAATTCCTTTAATGGACCCAAAAGTGTAAAATTTCTCTGCAGAATTTTGTGCAGATATTGCAGTGTAGATATTGTTTTCACTTCTGGAAAATCTTTTATCTTACAGAAAAAACTATCAGCAAGATTCTTTTGACTTTGCTACCCTTCACCCCAGACTCACCAGAAGTCACTTGTGGTTTTACTTTGTGCCAACTTAGCTAAGCTTGACCTATGCTTCCCAAAAGTCCTTTCCCCATACAGCTCCAAGCTAGGATTGTACCCAAGAGTAATTTGCATGAGATTTGGAAGCCGCAAAGTATACAGCAGCTGTTATGCTTGGAAGCTGAGTGCCGGTCCCAGGGGCCAGGGCAGGTCATACACATTGCTGACCTGCGGGCTCATCTTGTTAGCTTGCGGCAGCAGCAGGCTGTGCAGCTACTTCAGCTCCTGCCCCGTCTCTTCAGTCAGCTCCGCCTAGCCCTGGGCCAAGCACATGGCTTCAAAGCGAAAGGCACTCACTTTTCCCCAGGTCAGCGACATCACCAGAGTTAGATGCAGTGAAAGACAGATACAGTTTGCCTTCACACATTCCAACCTGTTTCTTTTCCTCTGCTTCACATCCAGCTTTTCTTCCCCACTGTCTGCCCTGCTGGCCTACAGCAACTTCAGGCCAACGACCAAATAGTTCCCCTTCATGGGCTTTCAAAGTCACTAGCTGGTGACTTTTCTCTGATCCTCCAACCAGTGTCCTTCCAGAACTCGACTGCCTCAGCTCTGCCACAGTTGTGTAAAGTCTAATCCCTATAACCAATCCCATTTCCATACCACCGGTTGAACTGCTGCCCGGGTTGAACTCTGCTCCCCTGGTTGAACTCTGACTGATGTGCTGCTTCTGAGGATGCTTATGGAGAATAGAGTGACAGAAGGACCCAAGAAATGCAGCTGCAAATCTCAGCTTGTTAATTACTGCAGTCAAACCAAGAGTCGCTCAGGACCACTGGCAGAAAGCCAATCAATGCACCTTACTCCTAACGGTCATCAAAAGTCTTCACATTTTGAAGCTCTCTGATAAAGCCATCCCACCCCTAAGAATTTATCTCAAGGAAATTGTTACAGATTGTATAATACTTTGATAAATCATTTGGTGAAACATTTTGGTTAAAACAGATGATCCATGAAATGCTGTCTCAAGATGGTTAGTTTTGCTGACTGCAGAACTTTTTTGCTTTGCTGAGTGGGCAGAGATGAATAAGTCTGAATTCTGGACATCATGAGGAACGTTTGGAAACTGTGTGGGGGAAAGAGAAAATAGAGAGAAGAGGCTACTGTCTGGAAAGAAGAAAGGACGGTAGAAAACACAAATATCATATGGCTAAATAATCTTGAGTTTCCAAGATTGTGTTGTGTGCTGTGTGTTTCCCCATGAAACAGTCCCATCTGCTAATTCACAGTGGGACTGGTTCTATTTGGAGACAAGTCAAAGTGTTCAGTCAGTCTTCAAAATGAGCATATGGCAAAAATAGAAAAAAATAGGGAAATATTGGAAACTAAGCGTTAGAAATTGGGAATTATTTAAATGAATTATGTCATTTCTAGACAACAAAATACCAAGCCACCATCAAAAACTATATCGTAGGGCTTCCCTGGTGGCACAGTGGTTGAGAGTCCGCCTGCCGATGCAGGGGACACGGGTTTGTGCCCCGGTCCGGGAAGATCCCACGTGCCACGGAGCGGCTGGACCCGTGGGCCATGGCCGCTGAGCCTGCACGTCCGGAGCCTGTGCTCCGCAACAGGAGAGGCCACAACAGTGAGAGGCCCGCGTACCGCAAAAAAAAAAAAAAAAACTATATCGTAAAAGAATGTTTAATAATATGAAAAATCACCTAAAGTGAAGAAAGCACATTTCAAATAGAATGTGGCATATTTGCAAAGAAAAGAGAGAGTAAACACCAAATGCTGACAGCTGTGGTAGGCTACGCTGATTTTTATTTTCTTCCTTTTATTTATTTGTAATGTTTTAAATTTCTATAATGAACATACTTTTCTTTCGTAACAAATCAAAAACAGTAGATATATGTAGATTTTTACAAACTCTGTGAGTCTTATACCTAAAACAAGGGCTCAAAGGTAGGAAAGCAAATAGTAGGTAGACTTAGGCAAGTACTCATGTTCTGGAAATTGCTATTCTGATCTAGCTGCATCCTATCATACTTCTGTCACCTTCAGGAGAAGGGACATCGATCAGCACATGCCCCCTCTCCTCCTCCTCACCCAGGACAGTCACACCTTGAAGGTGCTGACAGAGATGAGATTCACTGTCCTCAAAGTGAGGCAACCTGAGTTCTTACCTTGTCTCTGTTGAAGGCTGCCATTAATTCTGAGGAGCGACTTGGCACTATCCAGTAGAGCTGAAGCTGCACTTCTAAATTTATAACCTGAAGAAATTCTCACATGTGCCTAAGGAGTTATGCACTAGAATGTTTATTTCAGTATGGCAATTTTTTCTATGGAAAATTTCAAACATGTACAAAAGCTAACAGAGAAGTTTAATAAACCCCCATATACCTGTTCCTCAGCTTCAATAATAATCAACCCATGGCCAGTCTCAACTCATCTAAACCCCACCCACTCACCACCACTCCTGGATTATTATCTCAAGACACATCCCAGACATCATAGCATCTCATCCATAAACATTTCAGTATAGCTATATCACACATACTGACTATACACGAATATAATATATATAATAAAGACTCTTTAAAAATAACCAAAAATAATAACCACAATAGCTTATTACATCAAAGACAAATAAGAATCATTTCTTAATATCCTTAATTATCAGGTCAAAGTTCAACTTTTTAATTTTTTTCATAAATGTGATCATTCTTGAGACAATTAGGACTCTGAAAATGATGGGATATTTAAAACTATTGTTAAGTTTTTTAGATGTGATAATGACTTTGTGTTTTTAAGTCTTATGCTGAAATGCTTATGGATAAAATGATATGTTATCTGGGATTTGCTTCCAGATGGGGGTAATGAGGATAGTGACAAAGCAAGACTGGCTGTGAGTTCATCATTGTTGAAGTTGAGAGATGGGTACATGAGTGTTTATTATATCATTCCCTCTGCTTTTTTATATATTTAAAATTTTCCATAGTAAAAAGTAAAAAAATAAAGAAGAAGATCCAAACAAGATATTGTTTATGCATAGAAAGAAAGATAGGAAGACAGAACAAAAGTGGGGAAAAAAAGAAAGGAAAAGATAAAGACAAAATTAAGAACATGGTTACCTGGGGAGGGAGAGGCAGAGGGTAGTCAACTTTATTGGAAATGTTCTCATTATTGGTTGCAAGTGACCTTTATGTTATTTTAAATGTTATTTAAATGTTACATTTTAAATGTTATGTTGCTTTACTTTATTTTATTTAATAAATTTATTTATTTTATTTATTTATTTTTGGCTGCGTTAGGTCTTTGTTGTTGCACGTGGGCTTTCTCTAGTTGCAGTGAGTGGAGGCTACTCTTCGTTGCGGTGTGCGGGCTTCTTACTGCGGTGGCTTCTCTTGTTGCGGAGCACAGGCTCTAGGAGCACGGGCTTCAGTAGTTGTGGCTCGCGGCCTCTAGAGCGCAGGCTCAGTAGTTGTGGCGCACAGGCTTAGTTGCTCTGCGGCATGTGGGATCTTCCCTGGATCAGGGCTCGAACCCGTGTCCCCTGCATTAGCAGGCGGATTCTTAACCACTGTGCCACCAGGGAAGTCCTGTTATGTTGCTTTAAACTAAAATATTAAATGGTAGATAAAATAAAAGAGTGCTATTCAAGCACCAATGCTGATATGTGGTGTCACAAACCAATGATTAGAATTAGTCCAATTCAGGGTAGTTGAGTACCAAAGGAAAAGAGAAAAAAATTTACATGGTGACCTACACACACACACACACACACACACACACAAAACAGAAACAGTAGCTTCAGAAACAGTGCTTATCCTTACTATATGCGACACTCTGAGGTCTTCTATTATAACTCACTTTCTAAAATATGCAGGTCAGGATGCAATAAACTGATTTCCTGACCCTCAATGATCCACACTGTGAAAAACACAGGACCATGTAATGATTAGGGTCTCTTCAGATTCTCAAAGTTTAAAAGGCTAAAGCTGGTTGAATCTATTCTATAGGCATTAGCCCTGATTACAAACACCAGCCATAAAAAGGGGCTATTATTGTATTTCTATGTAAGAAAACAGGGAATTCCTTGGTGGTCCAGTGGTTAAGGCTCTGTGCTTCCCATGCAGGGGGTGTGGGTTCAATCTCTGGTTGGGGAACTAAGATCCCACAGGCTGTGTGGTGTGGCCAAAAGAAAAAAGAGAGAGAACATAGGTAACTGCTCTCTTTTGCTGGACTCTCCTCCTCTTTCTGATCTCTAAATGGTGGATAGCACTGAGGCTCAGTCCTCAAACTCTTTCCCTCTCTCTAGACACCCAAGCCCAAATGATAGCATCCAGTTCCTGTATTTTATATACCATTTCCTTGCCAGTTACTTCCAAAGGTGTATTTCCAGCCCTGACCTTCCCTCTGAATTCCAGATTCCCTTATCTAACTGCCTACATGACGTCTCTATCAGGCTTTATCCGATACTCCTCTTAAACCACACTGGATTCTACCCCACGTCTTCTCAGTCCCAGTAAATAACTATCATTGATCCAGACACACAGACCAAAAGCCCTACCATCACCCTTGACTCCTCTCTTTCTTCCACAGCCCACATGCAATCCATCAGCAAATTCTCCTGTGACCTTCCAGGAAAATTCCAGATCTGTCCACTACTGATCCCTTCCTACTGACCACTTCCACCACCTCAGTCTACCCTGTCAATGCTCACAGTTCCCGGAATGAACTTGTCCTCCTATGTCTCCCTTCCACAACTAGAATGTTTCCAGGCCTTCCTGACCTCATTTTGTGCCACTCACCACCCAGAACAGTGGCATGTGCCTCTGTGCCCTCTCAGAGCACAAGTAGACACCCTCTAATTTTCCAGAAGCTTCTTTTTTCTCCCTACCTGTACTCCTCATCCTACCCCCACCCTAAGCCCGGTGGGAGCCCTGACTCTTACGACTCAGGCCAATGATATTTTCTCTACTGTCCTTCTTTTTCTTAATTCTTTCTACTCATCAAAGAGCTAATTCCCTCCATTAACGGGCGCTACACCCATCCTTTTACCCTCCTCCAACCCCTGGCTTAGTTTTCATGGTGGACAGGGTGCAGAGGGTTTACCAGTAAGAGAAGTACTTATCTGGATGGATGTCAAAATATTTATGCCCCCAGCACTACTCTTCACACTCCCACACCTGGTAATTTTCATCACAGATCAGATTTGCGAAGGGTGCGTGATTACCAGGTTTCTGTCAGAGGACTTCATTTTCCTGCCGAACTATCCTTAAATAAGAGAGACTGCATGTAAAATGTATAAAAAGGAGCCCACCAGACACTCCTCCTTTCATCCTTCCAGAATCTTAAAAGAATGTTCATTCAGCATTAGAAAAAGCTTTAGCCTCAGAAAAACCTTTCCTACCTCTCTTCCCCAAACCTCTACTATACCTTCCATCTCTCCTACTGCAGTGTCCCTCACCCCAAGGTACCAACACCCTCTCCCGGTCCTCTCTGTGAATGACTCTTGCCTGGAACATTGCATGCCCTGCAGCTCTCTGATGCCATAGCTGCCCTATAGCTCTCCTCAAAGGTCCACAGCACCCACGTGCCCAACAGCTTCCTCTGCCCTCACCCCTGGCCTTGCTTTCTGTAGAAGTCTCTACCAGCTCTTTCAGAGGCAGCCGCCATCATGGTTTATGACATTCTAGTGATATTTTCTCCACTTCTGAATGGAGACCTGAAAAACAGGGCTGAAAAGACCACAAGGTCTGGGGCCACCTGGATTTCATACCCATACTTTCTAATTCACAGGCCATTCCTTTGCTTACCACCTTCCACGCTGACTCAAGGCACATGTGTCTGGGCTCCTTAACCCCTGGCTACCACAACCACTTGGGCCTACACCAGGAACCCAAAGCAGATGCACTTCTCCATTAGTAGGAGTCAGGTACTTCATGTAAGCTGAGACCCTTCAGGCAGTTTGATGAGACTGTCTCAAAGGACATAAGTCCTAGCCACAGGCCACCAGGGAATGCATTGATTAATCTTGATTTCTTATTTTATTTTACAAATGCACAGTATTTTCTAAGTTCTAGGTACTATTCTAAGCACTTTGCAAATATTTACCTACTTAGTCCTCACAAGTATGCAAGAGGTACTACTATCTCCATTTTCCGAATGGTCAAACTGAGGCACAGATCAATTATGTAACTTATCCAAGGTTATACAGCTAACACGATTCAAATCCTAGCTAATAGAATTGAAACTCATGCAATCCGTTATTTTACCCTAATTATCACTGCTTATCAACCTAATTATAATAGTCCTCTCAGGTTTGGTCCATGATGGAGACAATTTGCCATGGGTGTCTCATGTTTCTGCACCACTTTGAGCAGAGGTACAACTCTTTTTGTTCCTATCTATTATTTCAAAGATGTCCGCATAGTAAAGAGCCTTTGGAAGACAGAGTTATTGTCTCCCTGTGCAGCAAAAGGCGGACATACTACCCATTATAAAAGATTCAAGCTCCCTGAGCTCAGAGCTCCTCTCCTGAAATGCAATCAACATCTGGCCTTCTTCAAATCTCCCAGTAGGAATTGGGGCTCAGAGAACAAATCTGACACTCTGGCTACTGCTATTACAAATGAAGACCTTTGTCTCTGATTCAAGAGTCTCCTGTCTTCTGCCAGGATCCATGCAACCATGCTAGGCTGTTAACTGGCAAGTAGTGTAAAATCTCAGACCCTTCACAGTCTTGACAACCTGTATCTCCATTGTGAAGACGGATCTGTTTCACAGATGACTTTCTGGAGGAGGCAGTGTTCGAGCCGGGATGTGATGGAGATGAAGGGCCTCCAGGTAAGAGAATGACATGTAAGGTCAGGCAACAGGAGTATGCATGATACTGCAGGCGGTATTGCAGTGGGCCTTGTGCCCCAAGTTTCAGTCTCTCTTGAAGCTCTCCATTGGGAAATTGACTTATTTTTAGACAAGTCCCCTTTTGTATCTCCTAGCTTCTCTTTAGAAGCTGCAACATGATTTTCTTTTTCCACTTTATCAAACTGGCCACGAACGAGCTGAGAAAACTACATGATGAAAGTTCCTTCTGCCTCAAACATTTCTGATTGCCTTGGCTTCTGGGAATCAAGCTTGCTGAGGGTAAGCATCTAGGTTCAGCCAGAGCCGAAGTCAGGGACAGCTTGGGTCCAGGGTGAAATCCTGTTCATCTGGAGCCCTAACTTTCTCGTCACATCACACAGGTGCCTGCCATTGGACTGATGTTCATATCCTTTGTTAAAGTTTTACCCTAAACGTTTGTTGCAGTAAAACTTCTTAGGCTTAACTGATGTCAATGCTTGATGATAATGCCTACATATAGAATATTATTTCCAACTCAAATGTATAAAAAAGCATCTTAAAGATTGAAATGGAAGACTTAGTTTACTCCAGCAATATGTGAATTTCTGACATTGGATTGCCCCCATAAGAGCCTGAGACAAGGATTCAAATGTGAAGAGTTTGATCCTGCTAAGAAAAGCCTGGGCACCAGTGTAGTGTACATACTTCAGAGTTCTCCCTCCTGGGAGTGAAGGAACTGGAGTACTTGTACACCAGTTCCCATCAATATTTGGTTGAAGTCTGTGGGTGGGGTGGGAGGACATGGGGGGAGAGGACAGTCAATTCCCCAGCCCTGCTGCTCTCCAGGTAGCAGATGACGTGGACACTGGCAGGCTCATGTCAGCCAGCACCCATGGCAGTGGTGAGGCTTCCGGGATACGAGCAGGAAGCTGCTCTAGACTGGAAGGTCTCTGCTGCTGAGCAAAGGACACTGGCCCACCTGTCCCTAGAGAACAAAGTTACAAGGGAAAAAAGAGCACTGTAAAACCTCATCCTCTCATGGAATGGCTGAAAAAAACAGGCCTCAAAAAGAAAAAAAAAAAAAATATATATATATATATATATAAGTTTTCTGTAAGGATCTTTGCTGCATAAGCTGTGAAAAGGAAAGGTGACCCTGGCTGGTCATCTGCCCCAAAGCAGCTGCTTGAGCAGCACGTCCAGCTGTGGAGGGGGAGAAAGAGGGGCTGGAGAGGTCCATGTCCTTGTTCTGCCTGGGCTGGCTCTCCAGTGCCTTTAACTTGTGTCTGAAGTAGGTGTGGCCACATGAGTGATTATCCTTCTATCAGAGAATTAACCAAGCCCGAAAGACTGGGGGCCAAAAATGTTGTGTCACCTGTAAGTGAGGTCACTTCTGGGGTCTGCGTCTCAGTCATGCCTCACTGGGACAGCAGACCCTGGATGAGCAAGAGAGGACACACAGGTTGGCACTCAAGACCAGCTCCAGAACTGGCTTAAAAGGCTCTAGGTGGCAGATTTGTGGTGGCCACCTGGGGCAGGAGAAGTTTGTGCCTAATTGGCATGATGTTTTCAGTGAAATGGTCCAGAGCATCTCTCACTTTCTCTGGTAAGTAAATAGAGCAGGCATAAGCCCAAGATGATTAGCAAGAAGCAGGAAACAAAAGGGAAACACAGAGACACTCTAGGGTCTTCAAAACGAACTCTGGGAGAGGAGGGTTCCATGGAAGAATCACTATCCTCTGCCTGCTGAAGGCTCTCAGCATCCAAGAAATGCAGACGTTATCTTTGTGGGCACAATAGCAGCAGTCACCTCCCCCCATGCTGCCCGGCTCCCTTCACCCGCTGTCCACCTGCTCAGTTCTGGTCGCATCTGCAGAGCCCCTCCTACAACCAGCTTCATGATCTGGGCCATGTACAGCACCACCACCCGAACAACTGATTATTAAATATCATTCTTCAAATTGAGTCCCTTGTTTTACACACATACATTTTTTAATAAAGGAAATTTGGCCTTATTACGATAAATGAAAATGCAGTATCACTGACCACCAATGAAAACAAAACAATGCTATCAAATTCTAGCCAGATTTTCTTGCCTACCATAGGCTGTGGTCCTGAGGACCTCTCTCTCTCAGAGGCAAGTTTTACTCTTTGCTCTTTGATGAATCAAAAGGACTGAAATAGACACCTAGAAAATGTGCAGCAGAAGTAGGTCAGCACCCAGACCTGGAATTGGCAATGAAGTCCTCCCAAACCCCCAGTGAGGACATGCGGACTCTGCACTCTCCACAGGACACTGAGGAAAAAGGTTTCCAGTCTCCCCCTCCCCCAATGAGGAGAAGAGGAGAGAGCTACCAAAGAAAAGAAAGTAAAATGGAAGAGAAAGAGGGTAAAGAGAGGGACAGAGTGAACAAGACAGGATGGCGGAAAGGAAAGCACACAGTGCTCACCACCACTGATCTGAGTCCGAAGCTATAGCAAGTGTCATTCACTAGCAGGAACTTTCCTCTCATTAAAGCAAAAGGAACGTTCAACCCTATTCAGCCTTCCTGTGTGCTAATTACTGCAGGATTGACTGCAGCGGGATCCCTTCAACAAAGCCATTTGGATTCACAATTTAACCTGAAAAAAAGATTCACTGAATTAAAAACAATGCTGACCTTTGGAAGGCTTTTTTCTGGAAGAAAAGAACTGACTTTTTAATATTAATAAATCCTAATAAGTTCCATAACCACAAGGCCAATGGGTATGTGCACTTGAATATCTGATGGTGTTTATGATAAGGATGTCATACAAGCCCACGTCATGTCTTCCTGAGCCCCAAACAGAAGATGGACAGATATTCCACAGGGGGCAACTCAATGAGCGCCCCTCAGAAATGGGACTAGCTCTTGGGGACAGGGAGTGGCAAATGTTTTTTGTCCCAAGAACCCACACGAAGGACTGTGCAATGCAAGATGTTGAAGTACAGTGGGGATGGGGCTAGCAGGGTAACCAGAGTGAGCCTGAGAGTGGAGGGCTATCAAGAGCTCTTGGGATCTCTTCCCACACACATAGAGCTCTACTTGATGTACATGTAAGAAAGCACAGAACTTCCAGAGAGAAGAGATGGTTTAAACTTGTGTAAATCTGAATCTCATCTTCACCTTTGAGATAGGACTGAAAAAAGGTGGGTGATAGGCAAAAATAGAAACAAATAAATCTTGGAGATGCAAGTGGAATTAAGGGTTTCATGTTCAGTGTATCTGACCAGGCATCAGAAGGATTTGATTCTGCATCCTGCCCCTGAGGGTGGTTGCCAGTATCAATTAACCTCTGTGGATCTAAGTCTTTACTTGAAAAGGAACAATGCCCACCCTCTGTAGATTGACTTATTGTTTTCACACATTATATTTGATGCTCACAATAACTCAGTTGGCACAGATACCATAGAGATATCATTGTCCTCATTTGAGCAATAAGCCCTCCCCAAGACTTGACTGGATATGGGGGTCACCATCCCAGTTCCACTATTTGCTGGCTGTGTGACTTTGGACAGGTTAATTAACCTCCTCTGTGCCTCAGTTTCTCCATCTGTTAAGTAGGAATAAGATAGTACTTACTTCATAGGGTTGGTATAAGGATTAAATGAAGTAATATATACAAAATGCTTAGTAAAGTCCTGGCACTTAATAAAATAAGCTCTTGATAAATGTTAGTTCTTCTTGACTAAGGTGTCAAACCTGGAATTCTAATCCAGGTCTTCCAACACCAGGATAGCTCAGTGATTGAGAACATGAGCTTTAAAGTCTAAGCTCTACATTTAGTAGTTGTTATCCTCATCTTTGTTATTATTCGCTGCTTTCTACTCGCTCACAAAGACACTGACAAAACAAACTGGATAGATAAGTATGCTATAAAATTCTGAGGTAATATGATATAGCTAGCCTTCAGTAGGACAACTTTTTAAATAGATCACTTAGGAATTTCCTGCTAAAGATGGAAAATTAAACACACTCATCCACTTTTACTCCCTCCTGAAATCCCATTAAAATGACACTAGAGGATTTTTTTTTTAATTTTATAAACTCACAAGGATAAAGAAAAAGAAGAGGACACATCAGCAACTGAATTTTGGAAGCTAGGAACCAGAGGGACAAGAGTGACTGATACAAAAAATAAAGAATCCTAATGCTAATTAACACAGAGAAAACCAAGAAGCAACCCCAAAAGGCTCAGGAATTGGCAGCACCAGGCACTTCTAGACGTGAGTGTGAAGGTGAGGCTGACAACAGGATGTTGAAGACTCATACCCTGAGATATCATCCCCTGCTCAGCCCAACTGGATGACTACTCTTCCCAACACTGGAGAAAGATGAAAGGGTTTCTTTTCTGAAAAGAACATCAGATATAGTTGAAGATAGAAGTATTGTACTGAAAAGAGGGGAATTAAATGAATATTTACATGTAGTGCCGCTCAGAGAATACATTTGGAGAGCAGTACAGCTAGCCACAAAATTAAATAAAATTTAAAATTCAGTTTCTCAAGTGCACTAGCCACATTCAAAGTGCTCCATAGACATGTTGGACAGTACAGATCCAGAACATTTCCACCACCTCAGAACGTTCTGTTGGCCAGCTCTGGTCTAGTGTGAAGATTAGATCATTTTTCTGAAGCATCTGAACAGCCCAAGGGGAAAGACTCAAAGATACCAACAAAATGGTCAAAATTTTAAAATGCCTAAAATCACTAGCCTCCAGTCATCTTATTAAACCTCCGTCTTTGAAATGACACCAAAGATCATCAGCAAGATGAAGTCTCTATCATGAAAGATAAGAGACCAAAAACAAACAGAAAAAAATAATTTGGAGAAACAGAAAGAGAGAAGTGAGAAGGGAGCTTCAAAAGAATCATCATTAATATCTTCGGAGAGTTAAGAGATGTTGCATCCATAAAACAAGAGTGGATTACCAAAACAAAGAAATAATCAAATAGATGTTGAAAAAAGGGCTTAGAAATTTTCAAATGATAGAAGAAAAAAATTCAACAGAAGGATGGAAAGATAAGGTTGAGAAAGTGTCCCAGAAAGTGCACAAAATGATAACTAAATAGAAAAGATGAAAAGAAAGATGAGTAAACTGTCTTAGTCCTTGTGCTTCCTTTACCTTTTCACTAATTAAATGCCAGGAACATGAGGCCAGGTTCCAGGGGTCCTAGCTCCCCAGCCATACAGAGAAGCTACTCATGGGCCTCTGACAATGGATGCCTGATTCTGTGTGTGTTAAATTCATGTTCCATCTTCTTCCTTTGGTGTCCTCATCTCCAATTTACCCCACCCCACATCTCGTTTCTTTGCTTAGTAGCCAAAGCCAAGGTTAGAATATCTTATTTTTCTATAAGTCAAAACAGAGAAGTGATGCTGTACACCTGAAACTAACACAACATTGTAAATCGACTATACTTCAATGATAAAAAAAAAAACCAGGGAAGTGATTTTCAAAAAACATAGGAGTGAAAGGGAAGTCTGGGGTCTAGTTGGGGTCCTTGTGTCTAGTACAACCTCCTCCTTTCTTCAATGGTGTGAGCCCAGCCATTCTTTCTTTTCACCAGACTTCTGCTCTTGGGTGCGTCTTCACCATGCCCTTGCCCTCCACCCTCCACGGGCTACCTGGTACTGCCTCTCTGTAATCATAATTGTCACAGTGCAGCTATCAATCCTCCGAGCTTCTTAGTATAGAGAAAAGTGACCAGGAAATGTCACCGTCGATAAGTTGGGAAAAAAAATGAAAGGAAACAGATTTTAAAAGAATTAAGGAAGGAAAAAGAAGGTTATATTAATAACATTTTTAACTTGTTATTGTACAAAATTAAAAACATACACAAAATAATAGTTTAAGGAATACCCATGTTCATGTTATCCAGATTCAACAATATCAAGCCAGAGTTAATAGTTGGTTTGAAAAAATAATAATAATGCTCACCATGTGCTGAGTATGTCCTAAGTATTATGTACAGGTATGTGATAGATTAAAAATGGTTTTGGAGTGATAAAAATACTCAAAAATCGATTGTGGTGACAGTTGCTCAACTCTGTGAATATATGAAAAACCACTGAATTGTACACTTTAAATAGGTGAATTATATGTTACGTGAATTCTATCCCAATGAAGCTGTCACCAAAGGAAAACAAAAGAAATCATACCTGAGGTCTGCTCTGCATCCAGCTGGGTGCCCGACAATGGGATCCAGTTACACCACACATTTCCCTGTTTCATGGTGTGGAGAGTGTGTTTGGACCAGGGTCATGGGGAGGGGAGCCTGCCCAGGAGACCCACAGTCAGTACCAGGCAGGCTGGGTTGTGCTGTCCCAACAGCAGACACCAGGCAGTTCCTGCTTACCCTGAGCTAAATAAACAAATAAAATTTTAAGCTAATACTAAAATTACTCAGCAGCAAACCTGTGTAACTTTTTGTGAAAAAGAATGGATGTCTCCAGAGCTAGAGCTGTTAACCCAGAGAGTGGAGTCCCGAGCCTTCTGTTCTCATGCTCTTTTCTTTGGACCTCTCAACGTTGCGGCCCCTCCCATTGAAGAGCACAGGCTCCGGAAGCGCTGGCTCAGCGGCCGTGGCTCACGCGCCTAGCTGCTCCGAGGCATGTGGGATCTTCCCGTACTGGGGCACCACTGCGCCACCAGGGAAGCCCTGTTTTCATGCTCTTTGAAGTCTACCACCAACTAAAAACATCCAATCACTCTGATATGCAGAGAGGCCTCAGGGAAAGAGAGGGCCTGGAGGCTGAGAGCAATAAAGGGAGAGAAACAGTGACTCAGCCAGTCCCCAGCCTTTGTAGCCAGCCTTTGAGGCACCAGACATGTGAGTAAAGCCATCCTGTATCCTTCAGTTCCAGTTCCAACACAGCCACACCACGTGGAGCAGCGATGAACTGTGCCCATGCCCAGATTGTGGAACCGAGCAAATAAACAGTTGATATTGTCTTAACCCACCAAGTTTTGGGGTGGTTTGGTATGTAGCAATAAATAACTGAAACAATATAATGTTATTTAGTGCTCATCGCTATCCTATGAAGTTGGGACCAATATCATTCCCACTCACAGATAAATAAACTAAGGCTTAGAGAGGTTAAACTAGTAACTTGTGCAAAGTCACTGTTAGTAAGGGAAGCCAGAATTTGATCCTAAGCAATAAGACTGCAGAACCTATGCTCTTAACTTGGAGGATTTAATACTATTAGTTGTCACCTTTAGTTTTAAACATCAGAAGTTATCTTGAACTACCTTATTTGCTATTTAGTAGAAAGCTTTTTATAATTGCAGGAAAATCAAAGGAGCAAGACCCTGAAACTAACCCTCAACTGCTGTCAGAACTCTGTGAGTGTATGTATAAGTGTGTGTGTGTATGTGTGTGTGTGTGTGTGAGGTGTGTTTTCTCTTGAACTGTTGGTTTCCTTCTGTCAGATGGGCTTTCTCCAAAGGTTTAAAAGTTTTAGGCAGGTCAAAAGTGGCTGAGTTATCACAGGAAATATAGCTATAGCAGGTCTCAGTCTTATATCTTCCAACTTTGCCATCAAAGAAAACCTGAGGCTCTCTCTGGCCCCAATAAAAAGTTCTGGGAATAAATTCTAATTTGTCCATCATGGGCCAAGTGCTCACAGTTGGACCAAAAATCAGCTTAAGAGGATGAGATCTTTAAAGAGATGGAAGCTCCAATTTGCTGCTCATGGATTAAATTCTAGGATGGAGAACTTTCCAGAGGAAGGTGAGTAGTCGTGTGCTGATCTAGTCAGGCAAACAGCAGCAAAAACTATGTCAATGAGAGACATTTGGAAATTAGGGAGGGAAAGAGAAGTCAAAATTCAGAACTTCCCTCTGTAATGTAGGATATCTCATCTAAAGAAAGCATATTTTACATGAGTTCCATAGATTGAACTTGGATAAAATGCTTTGAGAAATTCTCCCTCTCATTGTATTTATAAAAGCCTTCCTAGTAATGTGGGATTAGTTAGCCAGAACCAAGCTAATATAACAAGATTGACCTCAACTATGAATGTACGGACTTCCCTTGTGGTGCAGTGGTTAAGAATCCGCCTGCCAATGCAGGGGACATGGATTTGATCCCTGGCTGGGAAGATCCCACATGCCGCGGAGCAGCTAAGCCCGTGCGCCACAACTACTGAGCCTGAGCTCTAGAGCCCATGAGCCACAACTACTGAAGCCTGTGCACCTAGAGCCCGTGATCCGCCACAAAAGAAGCCACCGCAGTGAGAAGCCCGCGCACCGCAACAAAGAGTAGCCCCTGCTCACCGCAACTAGGGAAAGCTCACGCATAGCAACAAAGACACAACGCAGCCAAAAATAAATAAATAAATAATTTTAAAAAAAAACAAACAAACTATGAATGTAACATGAAATCCCCCTTGGCAGTCAGAAGGCTCCTGGGAGAAAATGGCCCAATGCAAGGGCAAACAGGGAAAATGGCTGATTAGCCATTTAATACCCAGAATTTCCAAGCCAGAAGGCACCCCCAGAGGTCGCCTTATCTAACCCAGAGGTTTTGCCAACTGCTAATTTGTGCATATACAGCATCAGTGTGGATATATAGAAACCTCTCTAACTGCTTCCCCAACTGGAAAGTCTGGAAATAAACTTTCTCTACAACCAGCATCCTTCCTCCTGTCCCCAAAGGAGAACCTCATCTCTCTACTTTATATTATATTATCTGCAAAACCCAAAGACAAAATTTTAATCACTGACATGTGCACATAATAAACACTAAGTGGCTAGACTTGGGGTAGCACTGCTCACTCTAATAGACCATTTTGCTATTAATAAAAATCCACACATTTAACTTATCTACTTATATATTATATTCAGAGACTATCAGCTCAAGTAAATTAAAAATCTCATTCCTCTCACACACCACCCTTAAAAATCCAATGATCAAATTCTTGAGCAAGGCTGTAGTTAAATACAGATTCCTGGAAGTTTAAACAGAATCTGTTTAAAATTTATTCATGTGACCCATTGTTGATGGGCACTGAGAAGACTAAACGTGAAAGAAGCTGTCTTCTTTTAGGTAGAAAAGGTATATTTTTATCAGAGGGTGTGAAGGATGAGAAGAGTTTCCAAGTTCTCTGCAGTGCTCTGAGCTGTAGCACGCATTTCCCAAGTGACACTCCCACGTTGATCAGAACGTGGTGATTATTTGCATCTGGTACTTCTATTTGATGAGTCCTTCCTCTCTGCTCATGTTCAATCACTCTTTTCTTTTATCAAGATGTTCTCTCTCCATCTTTAACATTGCAAAATAAAATTTTGCTCTTGAAATCTAAGTGCTTTCTCCTCTAATATTGCATTAGCATTTCTTCTATGGTTTCACAGAATTCTTGTACATTATTCAACCATTTTTAACCTGCCTAAAACTCTTTTATTTATTTATTTATTTTATTTATTTATTTTTGGCTGCATTGTGTCTTTGTTGCTGCACGGGCTTTCTCTAGTTGTGGCGAGCAGGGGCTACCCTTCTGTTGCAGTGCGCAGGCTTCTCATTGAGGTGGCTTCTCTTGTTGCAGAGCACAGGCTCTAGGTGCACGGGCTTCAGTAGTTGTGGCTCGCAGGCTCCGCGGCATGTGGGATCTTCCCAGACCAGGGCTCGAACCCATGTCCCCTGCACTAGCAGGAAGATTCTTAACCACTGCGCCACCAGGGAAGTCCTAACCTGCCTAAAACTCTTAAACCTTTGATTAGTTATATAAATGAACGTCCCCAAATGCAAAAATATTCCTTAAGGAATAAATCTTCAAAAACCCATATAATTTTTATAAACACTTGAGAATACGTGATATCTGTTTAAGGATTCTTAATCTTAATTTTAAAATATTAAGCAAATGTTCAGCAATGCTTACAGTTATTTTGAATAGTCATCACCTATCTCTCATTTGTAATTTATAAATTAATAGGGGTGTTTCCGGGCTTCCCTGGTGGTGCAGTGGTTAAGAATCCGCCTGCCAGTGCAAGGGACATGGATTTGATCCCTGGCCCGGGAAGATCCCACATGCCGCGGAGCAACTAAGCCCGTGTGCCACAACTACTGAGCCTGTACTCAAGAGCCCATGCTCCACAACAAGAGAAGTCACGACAATGAGAAGCCCACGCACTGCAACAAAGAGTAGCCCCCGCTTGCCTCAACTAGAGAAAGCCCATGCGCAGCAACGAAGACCCAACGCAGCCAAAAATAAAAACAAATAAATAAATTTATTTTTAAAAAACGGAGTGTTTCCAAGTGATCATTGGATACATGTATGCACATTGGTTGGTGTGATTACATGAAATGGAAGTTGCCCAGCTAAATACTGGGGACTTTTTTTGTATATATGAGTTCACTGGGCACAGAAATGGTAAGTCATCCATGTGTAGGCCCTCTCACAAAGGTGAGAGAGGGGTGGAGAAAAAAAGGATAATGGATTCATGGTATTGCATGAGAGAGAATGGAGAGGTAAGAGGATGAGAGAGAGTTGGCCTCTAGGCAAGAAAAGAAAATGGAACACTAGAGGATGCTAGAAAATGCATTACTTTAGGAGCTGCCAAGTCAAACTCCTCCAGAGAGCACACTTGTAAGAGTCAAATGGAATAAGCATAAGTAGGGAAACTATAAGGTAAACTGATACAGGCAGGCTCACCCAAAGGCTTTCAAGTTCAATTTTTAAAAAATTAATGAATGCCAAACAAAACAGATTTGTGAGACAAATTCAGCCCGTGGACTGCCTGTTTGTGACTTCTGCTTTAAAGAATAGTTAATAATGTATCTTCGCTATAGTGGCAAAAAGTATAGACTCAAGAGCCAGACTATTTGGATTCAAATCCTGCTCCTACCTGTGTGACCTTGGGGAAGTAACTTAACATTGGCTGGATTCCCAAGAGGGAGTGTTCAAATAAACCCAACAGAAGCTTCAAGGACTTAAAGAGTGTCATTTCCTCCATATTCTATTGGTTAAGTGCAAGTCACAGGCTAGTTTGATTCAATAAGGTGGAGAAATAGGTTCCAGCTGTCAATGGGGAATGGCTTGTGCATGCAGGGAGGGAAAGGACTGATGGTCACTATCGTGGAAATAAACCACCAAACTGTCCATCCATCTCTTTCAACAACAGGAAGATGGAATGGAAGACAAAAAGTTTTGTTTGACAAGAATTTCCTAAATGGACAGTTATAAATTTTCAAAAATTGTTATTATGTAAATAATATGTTAATTTTTTAAATTAGCAAATAGAAATGAGTAAATAAAAAATAAATTAATCACTACTGTCATCCAGAGAAAATCACTTAGTTTGGTTATGGGCAAAATTAATTGTTACCTCATTAGGAGGAATTCAGGCACAATTTTTCAGCTCTCCCCGCTTTGAATACCAACTGAATCCAGGAAATTACTCAATGTTACTCAACTTTGTTGAATGGGCAAAAAGCCAGCCCCCAGATGTCAGGACAAATATAGGGGCTTAGAGACTGAATGGGTTAGAGGAGAGGAACGAAATGAGCAGATGCCTTGCTGAAGTTGTGAGAGGGAACATCTGCTGTCCTATTTGCAGAGGTATTTGGTAATCAAGAAGACGGTGTGAATGCACAAATGGAGCGACCTGTATTGAGATTCAGAGCATGAACACTGATGTCAGTGTTTTGTAGCTAATTAGATGGAGAGTGTTACATTGTGTATCTAATCTTACAGAATGGAAGCAGAATGTTCCTCTCCATCAGGGTTTACTACCAATTTTCAAGCAGTGTGGCCTGTTCCCCTTCCTTGGACAACAGAATGAGCAAGAATAAACCAAAGTAACCAAGCCACAGTTCCTTACATTATACACCCGAAATGTTCAGGCTTCACCAGTTTTACATGACATCATAAGGTCACATTTCTTTACGATGTAAAAATGATGGGGCTTCAGGTTCCTATCCACTTGGCCCTGGAAGTCCAGTTCTTCTACCAGCTTCCTCTTCACCAGCGTTTCTGGGACCCCCATGGATTATCTCATGCATCATGATGCTGTTTTCATGGCTGACTGAAGCCTCGGCCACTGGTGAGGCTCTGGCTGCTGCTGCCAGTTCCCCTGTGGTCCCTGGACCTGCTTCTTTTCAGCTGCTACTGTTTTCTGCTGTCCCACGTGGAATTTCTCTCAGCGAATGCAGAAACCAAGCTATAATGTTTTAAAAGGGGGTTTATGGGGACTTAACAGAGAGGACTTATAACAAAAAGAAACCCAAAGCTGGACAGCAGATATGGTTCTCCACAGTTCCCTGATAGTCTCAGTTGGGGTCTCCTGTTTGCCTGACCCTTCACATGCATCAAGTGGATAGTAACAGCTTACCTTTCCCCATGAGAGGCATTCTCAGATACCTTTTCTATTTAGAGTCAAGGACATCAACATCCACAAGAGCACAAGAGAGGAGAGCTCTCCCTCCTCACCTTCCTCTAGCTCGAGACTTGTCTCCTGAGCCCCTTTTGTGCCCCCAGGTCCTGCTTCCTAACAAGGGTGGCTGACAATGGACATGCCCAGTCCCACAAGGGGGAACCTTTCTCTATACCCTACTCCTCTGGCCTTCAACAGAACAATATATTTCCAGAGAATTCGACTGAGTTTTCTATAAGACAGTTGCAAGATCCGGGTCTGGTGTGACCAAGCCCAGTGCAGTTCCTCTTCTCAGCCTTTCGTCCAGACAGAACCACCTTCTAGCCCTTGACACTCATAAGCAGGGCCTTTTTTCTTTTTTTTAATTTTTGAATTTTATTTTATTTATTTTTTTATACAGCAGGTTCTTATTAGTCATCAATTCTATACACATCAGTGTATACATGTCAATCCCAATCGCCCAATTCATCATACCACCCCCCAACCACCCCCACTGCTTTCCCCGCTTGGTGTCCATACGTTTGTTCTCTATATCTGTGTCTCAATTTCTGCCCTGCAAACCGGTTCATCTGTACCATTTTTCTAGGTTCCACATATATGCGTTAATATACGACATTTATTTTTCTCTTTCTGACTTACTTCACTCTCCATGACAGTCTCTAGATCCATCCACGTCTCAACAAACAACCCAATTTCATTCCTTTTTATGGTTGAGTAATATTCCATTGTATATATGTACCACATCTTCTTTATCCATTCGTGTCAATGGGCATTTACGTTGCTTCCATAACCTGGCTATTGTAAATAGTGCTGCAATGAACATTGGGGTGCATGTGTCTTTTTGAATTATGGTTTTCTCTGGGTATATGCCCAGTAGTGGGATTGCTGGATCATATGGTAATTCTATTTTTAGTTTTTTAAGGAACCTCCATACTGTTCTCCATAGTGGCTGTATCAATTTACATTCCCACCAACAGTGCAAGAGGGTTCCCTTTTCTCCACACCCTCTCCAGGATTTGTTTGTAGAATTTTTGATGATGGCCATTCTGACCGTTGTGAGGTGATACCTCATTGTAGTTTTGATTTGCATTTCTCTAATAATTAGTGATGTTGAGCATCTTTTCATGTGTTTGATGGCCATCTGTATGTCTTCTTTGGAAAAATGTCTATTTAGGTCTTCTGCCCGTTTTGTGATTGGGTTGTTTGTTTTTTTAATATTGAGCTGCATGAGCTGTTTATATATTTTGGAGATTAATCCTTTATCCGTTGATTCGTTTGCAAATATTTTCTCCCATTCTGAGGGTTGTCCTTTCGTCTGGTTTATGGTTTCCTTTGCTGTGCAAAAGCTTTGAAGTTTCATTAGGTCCCATTTGTTTATTTTTTGTTTTTATTTCCATTACTCTAGGAGGTGGATCAAAAAATAATCTTGCTGTGATTTATGTCAAAGAGTGTTCTTTCTATGTTTTCCTCTAAGAGTTTTATAGTGTCCAGTCTTACACTTAGGTTTCTAATCCATTTTGAGTTTATTTTTTGTATAGTGTTAGGGAGTGTTCTAATTTCATTCTTTTACATGTAGCTGTCCAGTTTTCCCAGCACCACTTATTGAAGAGACTGTTTTTTCTCCATTGTATATCCTTGCCTCCTTTGTCATAGATTAGCTGACCATTAGCGTGGGTTTATCTCTGGGCTTTCTATCTTGTACCATTGATCTATATTTCTGTTTTTGTGCCAGTACCATTTTGTCTTGATTACTGTATCTTTGTAGTATAGTCTGAAGTCAGGGAACCTGATTCCTCCAGCTCTGTTTTTTTTCCCTCAAGACTGCTTTGGCTATTCGGGGTCTTTTGTGTCTCCATACAAATTTTGTTTTTTTTTTTTTTTTTTGCGGTACGCGGGCCTCTCACTGCTGTGGCCTCTCCCGCTGCGGAGCACAGGCTCCGGACACGCAGGCTCAGCGGCCATGGCTCACGGGCCCAGCCGCTCCGCAGCATGTGGGGTCCTCCCGGACTGGGGCACGAACCCGTGTCCCCTGCATCAGCAGGCGGACTCCCAACCACTGCGCCACCAGGGAAGCCCTCTCCATACAAATTTTAAGATATTTTGTTCTAGCTCTGTAAAAAATGCCATTGGTAATTTGATGGGGATTGCATTGAATCTGTAGATTGCTTTGGGTAGTACAGTCATTTTCACAATATTGATTCTTCCAATCCAAGAACATGGCATATCTCTCCATCTGTTGGTATCATCTTCAATTTCTTTCATCAGTGCCTTATAGTTTCCTGCACACAGGTCTTTTGTCTCCCTAGGTAGGTTTATTCCTAGGTATTTTATTCTTTTTGTTGCAGTGGTAAATGGGAGTGTTTCCTTAATTTCTCTTTCAGATTTTTCATCATTAGTATATAGGAATGCAAGAGATTTCTGTGCAGTAATTTTGCTTCCTGCAACTTTACCAAATTCATTGATTAGCTCTGGTAGTTTTCTGGTGGCATCTTTAGGATTCTCTATGTATAGTATCATGTCATCTGCAAGCAGTGACAGTTTTACTCTTCTTTTCCAATTTGTGTTCCTTTTATTTCTTTTTCTCCTCTGATTGCCGTGGCTAGGATTTCCAAAGCTATGTTGAATAATAGTGGTGAGAGTGGACATCCTTGTCTTGTTCCTGATCTTAGAGGAAATGATAAGCAGGGCCTTTAACATTCACATACACACCTCCCAAGAGCAAGCAAGAAGTATAGAGATGCTGACATTCTCACAACACTTCCTGACACCCACCACCCAAAAAAGCAACCAAATCTGCATGACACTTTAAACATTTATGCCATCACCATTACCCAACAGACCGCTCAGCTTCAGGGTTCCAGCCTTCAAGTAAATCGCCAGTATGCACATCTTCCACAAAGACAAAGCAGGGGTTCTTGCTTTCTGACTAAAGACCCATTGTGGTGGTTTTCCCATACTATTGGGACAGACCACTTGAAAGGGACATTTAAGCCCTCATCACTTAGAGAAGGAAAATTGCGCTCTGGAAGCTTCAAATGGTACAGTCATTGTGTTCATCTCATACCCAGTCCATGGAAGGAGACAAATGGCATTTCTCACTTCCAATTTTAGAATATAAACAAATGTATTCTAACCTGACACTATGTTGACTCGGGTGCTGATCCCAGAGCAAAGGAAAGTTCCCATAAACATGATTGAGATGTACATTTTTGAAAGCTGTTTTTAGACCATCCAGCTAAGAAAGGTACCTTAATGACCAGCCATCTCTCCAACATAAGGCAGCTTTGGATTTTTTACTTCCCATTCACCTGACTCAACCCCATAATTCCCTCATTGGGTTGCCACTCTCTCTTTCTCTTCTCCCCTCTCTCTTCCTTTTCTTCATCCTTGCTCTCACTTCCTCTCCTTCTTTGTTTCCAGATAGTTCTCTTTACTAACTGGACAAATATTAACTAGGCAGCCAGTGAGGTAGGGAGTCCCCCTGCTTCACCATTAATTCCTGGGTCTCACCACAAATTCCTGGCCCACAAGCTACCTGGAGGTAGCACTTAGGCTAGGACTGTGGGCATCTTAGAGGTAAGTGAATGATAAGGGGCTCATTCTTCAATACCTTTGCAGTATGTAAAACCGTAGCATATTTTTGACCCCAGGGGATAAATACTGGGAGCTCCAAAAAAAACCAACATCAAATTTTCCACCAACTCAGAAGAAAAATGTAAGACAATTTTTTAAAATCTGAAAATAAAACTTTTCTTACACACTATATTCATAATCTGAGATGCATATGAGGCTACTTTTGCATCTCCTCTCTGCTCTGTAAGTTTTGAACCTAGGACTGCCCAGTCAAATTTACTCAACAATCCTGATGAATACCTGAGACCTGTACTAACAAATGATACCACTTTTGAAGTTCTCAATGCTTATTTTGTGCATTCTGAAGGACAGCTTTTTTTTTTGGCTACATTGGGTCTTCGTCGCTGCATGCGGGCTTTCTCTATTTGTGGCAAGCAGGGGCTACTCTTCATTGCAGTGCACGGGCCTCTTACTGTGGTGGCTTCTCTTGTTGCAGAGCACACGGGCTTCAGTATTTTTGGCACGTGGGCTCAGGAGTTGTGGCTCATGAGCTCTAGAGTGCAGGCTCAGGAGTTGTGGTGCACAGGCTTAGTTGTTCCACAGCATGTGGGATCTTCCCAGACCAGGGCTTGAACCCGTGTCCCCTACATTGGCAGGTGGATTCTTAACCACTGCACCACCAGGGAAGCCCAGGACAGCTTACTCTTTCTAGCTGCTTTTCCTTGATTGTTACAAATTAGGAGCAGTTACAGATAAAGAATGTGCATTAGCTTTTTTAAAAATAGACTTTATTTATTTATTTATTTGCGGTACGCGGGCCTCTCACTGTTGTGGCCTCTCCCGTTGCGGAGCACAGGCTCTGGATGCGCAGGCTCAGCGGCCATGGCTCACAGGCCCAGCCGCTCCGCGGCAGGTGGGATCGTCCCGGACTGGGGCATGAACCCGTGTTCCCTGCATCGGCAGGCGGACTCTCAACCACTGCGCCACCAGGGAAGCCCTAGGCTTTATTTTTTAGAGCAGTTTCAGGTCCAGAGAAAAATTGAGTGGAAAGTACAGAGAGTTCTCATATGCCCCCTTCACCTACACATTCACAACCTCCTCAACAATCAACATGCTGCACCAGAGTGTACATTTGTTACAATCTATAAACCTGCATTGATGCAACATCATCACCAGAAGTCCAGAGTTTACATTAGGGTTCACTCTTGGTATTGTACATTCTATAGTTTTGGACAAATGTGTAATGACATTTATCCACTCCTGTAGTATCATACAGAATAGATTCACTGTCCTAAAAATCTTCTATGCTATGTATTTTCATCTCCTTCTCCCCCTAGCCCCTGGCAATCACTGATCTTTTTACTGTCTCCACAGTTTTGCCTTCTCCAGAATGTTATATAGTTGGAATTACATAGACTATAGCCTGAAAGATAGGCTTCTTTCTCTTAGCAATATGCATCTAAGATTCCTCCATGTCTATTCATGGCTTGATAGCTCATTTCTTTTTAGTGCTGAATAATATCCCACTGTCTAGATGTGGCACAGTTTATTTATCTATTTACATACTGAAAGACACATTGGTTGCTTCCAAGTTTGGGCAGTTATGAATACACCTGCTATAAACATCCATGTGCAGATTTTTCTGTGGACATGTTTTCAACTTGTTTGGATAAATACCAAGGAGTGCAACTACTGGGTCATACGTTAAGAATATGTATGGTTTTGTAAGAATCTGCCAAACTATCACCACCAACAAATGAGAGTTCCTGTTGCTTCATTCCTTCTTGCCAGAATTTAGTGTTGTCAGTGTTTTGAATTTTCATAATTCTAATAGGTCTATAGTGGTGTCTCTTTGTTGTTTTAATTTGTAATTCCCTAATGACATATGAAGTTGAGCTTCTTTTCGTATGCTTATTTGCTATCTGTATATCTTCTTTGGTGAGGTGTCTGCTCAGATTGTTTGCCTATTTTTTGATTGGGGTGTTCCTTTACTTATTGTTGAATTGCAAGAGTTCTTCATATATTTTGGATAACAGTCTATCAAATATGTCTTTTGCAAATATTTTCTCCCATTCTGTGCTTGTCTTCTCATTCTCTTCATAGTGTCATTTGCACATGTTTTTAATTTTAATGAAATCCAGTTTATCAAGTATTTCTTTCATGGATCTTGTCTCTGGTGTTGTATATAAAAAGCCATTGCCATGCACAAAGTCATCTAGATTTTCCCCGATCTCATCTGCTATGAGTTTTTTAGTTTTGCATTTTATGTTTAGATTGATAATCAATTTTGAGTTAATTTTTGCTAAGAGTGTAATTTTTGTGTCTAAATTCATATTTTTGCATGTGGATGTCCAGTTGTTCCAGCACCATTTGTTGAAAAATATTATCTCTGCTCCACTGTATTGCCTTTGCTTCTTTGTCAAAGATCAGCTCACTATATTTATGTGAGTCTATTTCTGGGCTCTCTGTTGATCTTCTTCTATTGATCTTTGTTCCATTGATCTTTGTCAGTACCATACTGGCTTGATGACTGTAGCTTTGTAGTAAATCTCGAAGTTGGGTAGTATCAGTCCTCCAACTTTGTTCTTGTCCTTCAATTTTGAGTTGGTTATTCTGCATCTTTCACTCTCCATACCTACTTTAGAATTAGTTTATCTATACTCATAAAATAATTTGCTGGGATTGCATTGAATCTCTGGATCAAGATGAGAGGAACTGACATCTTGACAATATTGAATCTTCTTATCTACATGAATGTGAAATATCACTCCATTTATTTAGTTCTTTGATTTCCTTCATCAGAGTTTTCTAGTTTTCCTATATAGATCATGTACATACTTTGTTAAATTTATACCTAAGTATTTCACCTTTGAGGGTGCTAATGGAAATGGTATTGTGTTTTTATTCAAATTCCATTTGTTCATCATTGGTATATAGGAAAGCAACTGACTTTTGTATATTAACCTTGTATCCTGCAACCTTGCTATAATGCTTACTAAAGCCAATAGATTTTTTTGCTGATTCTTTCAGATTTCTACATAGACAATCATGTAATCTGCCAACAAAGACAGTTTTATGCTTTCCTTCCCAATATCTATACCTTCTATTTCACATCTTATTACATTATCTAAAACTTCTAGTATGATGTTGAAACAAGTAGTGAGAGGGGACATCATTGCGTTTTTCCTAGTCTTAGCAAGAAAGCTTCAAGTTTCTCACCATTAAGTATGATGTTAGTTGTAGGGTATTTGTTTTGTTAATAAAGTAGAGGAAGTTCCCCTCTACTTCTAGTTTAATGAGAGGTTTTTATCATGAATGAGTACTGGATTTTGTCACATACTTTTTCTGCATCTTTTGATATTATCATGTGATTTTTTTTTCATTTTTGGCCTGTTGATGTGATGGAATACATTAAATGATTTTTGAATGTTGAACCAGCCTTGCATACCTGAGATAAATTCCAGCTGGTCATGGTGTATAATTCTTTTTATGCATTGTTGAATTCAATTTGTTAATATTTTGTCGAGGATTTTTGCATCTATGTTCATGAGAAATATTGGTCTGTAGTTTTGTTTTTTTTGTTTTCCCCTGTAATGTCTTTATCTGGTTTTAGTATTAGGGTAATGCCAGTCTCATAGAGTGAATTAGGACATATTCCATCAACTTCTATCTTCAGGAAAATATTGTAGAGATTTGCTATAACTTCTTAAATATTCAGTAGAATTTACCAGTAAATCTATCTGGACGTGGGTGCTTTCTGTTTGGGAAAAGTTATTAACTGTTAATTGAATTTCTTTAACAGATAAGGGCTTGTTCAGAATGTCTATTTTTCCTTGTGTGATTTTTGGTAGATCGTGTCTTTCAAGGAACTGGTCTCTTTCATCTTGGTTATTGAATTTGTGGGCATAGTGTTGTTCATAGTATTCCTTTATTATGTTTTGAATGTCTATGGGATTTATAACAATAACCCATTTTTAATTTCTGATATTAGTCATCTGTGTCCTCTCTCTTTTTTTCTTAGTTAGCTTGGTTAGAGGCTTACTGACATTATAGATCTTTTCAAAGAACTAGCTTTTGGTTTTGTTGATTTTTCTCTATTGATTTCCTATTTTAAATTTCATTGATTTCTGCTCTAATTTTTACTCCTTTCTTTCTGCTTACTTTGGATTTAATTTTCACTTCCTTTTCTAGTTTCCTAAGGTGGAAGCTTAGATTATTTATACTAGATATCTCTATTCTTAATATATGCATTCGATGATATAAATTTCCCTCTAAGTACTATTTTTTGGTATAATCCACAAATTTTGATAAGTTCTCCTTCCATTTTCATTTAGTTCAAAGTATTTTTAAATTTCTCTCAAGATTTCGTCTTTGGCCCATGTGTAATTTAGAAATCAGTTGTTTAACTTCCAAGTATTTGGGGGTTTTCCAGCTGTCTTTCTGTTATTGATTTCTAGTTTAATTCCATTGCGTTCTAAAAGCAATGTATGATTTTTTTGTATGATTTCCATTCTTTCTAACTTATTAAGGTATATTTTAAGGCCCAGAATGTGGTCTGTCTTGGTGAATGTTCCACGTAAACTTGAGGAGAATGTGTAATCTGCTGTTGTTGAATGAAGTAGTCTATAGATATTCACTATATCCAGTTGATTGATGGTGACGTTGAGATCAACTATGTCCTTATTGATTTTCTGCCTGCTGGATCTGTCCATTTCTGATAGGGTGTTATTGAAGTCTCCAACTGTGATAGTGGATTTATCTATTTCTTCTTGCAATTCTATCACTGCCTCATGTAGTCTGATGCTCAGTTGTTAGGCACATACATGTTAAAAATTATTATGTCTTCTTGGGGAATTGACCCTTTTATTTTTATGTAATGCCCCTCTTTTATCCCTGATAACTTTCCTTGCTATGAATTCTGCTTTGCCTGAAATTATCAGTAATATAGCTACTCTTATTTTCTTTTGATTAGGATTAGCATAGTATATCTTTTTACTTTTGATCTGTATGTGTCTTTACATTTAAAGTGGGTTTCTTTTAGACAACATATAGCTGGGTCTTGTTTTTTGATCCATTCTGACAATCACTGTCTTTTAATTTGCTTATTTACACCATTGACATTTAAAATTATTATTGATATAGTTGTATTAACATCTATCATATTTGTTACTATTTTCTACTTGTTACCCTTGTTCTCTGTTTCTATTTTTGTCTTCCACTCTTTTTTCTGCCTCTTGTGGTTCTAAGCATTTTATATGATTCACTGTCTCTCCTTTCTTAGCATAGTTATTATATTTCTTTTTTTTAACTTTTTTTATAGTAGTTGCCCTAGAGTTTGTATCCATGTCTATCTTCAAATACTACTTCACAGGTAATGCAAGTTCCTTATAATAACAAAATATTCCTAATTTTTCCTCCTGTCCTTTGTATCATTGCTGTCATTTATTTCACTTATACATAAATTAAAATCACCAAATATTGTTGCTATAATTATTTTAAACATACCTTACCTGTTATAAAAATAACAGTTGTTATTTTACCTTCATCTATTCCTCCTCTAATGCTCTTTCTTTCTATATTGTAGTTCCATGTTTCTGACCTATACCACTTTCCTTCCCTCTGGAGAATATCTTTCAATATTTCTTGCAACTGTTTTTTGCAAGGTCTATTGGCAAAAAATTCCCTCAACTTTTGTCTGGGAAAGTTTTTATTTCTCCTTCACTTTTGAAGGATAATTTAACAAGGTATGGAATTATATGTTAGTGGGTTTTTTTTTCTCTCAACACTTTAAATATTTCATTCCACTCTTTTTTGCTTACATGATTTCTGAGCAGTTAGATGTAATTCTCATCTTTGTTCCTCTATATAGGTAAGGGTTTTTTGTTGTTGTGTTTTCATTTTTCTTTATTCCTCTGGCTTCTTTCAGTACTTTTTTCTTTATCTTTTATCTTCTGCAGTTTAAATATGATATGCCTAGATTAGGACTTTATCCTCTCTGGTGTTCTCTGAGCTTCCTACATTTGTGGGTTGTGGGTTGGTGTCTGACATTAATTCGGGGGAAATTTTCATTCATTATTACTTCAAATATTGCATCTGTTCCTTTATCTCTTAGTTCTCCTTCTGGTTTTCCCATTACAAATATGTTACACTTTTTGTAATTGTCCCACAGTCCTTGGATATTCTATTCTTTTTTCCCCCAGTCCTTTTCCTCTTTGTTTTTCAGTATTGGAAGTTTCGATTGATATATTGGCAAGCTCAGAGATTCTTTTCTCAGTCGTGTCCAGTTTAATAATCCCATCAAAGGCACTCCTCATTTCTGTTACAATGTTTTTTATCTCTACCATTTCTTTTTGATTCTTTCTTAGAATTTCCATCTCTCTGCTTACATTATCCATCTGTTCCTGTGTATTGTCTACTTTTTCCATTAGAGTCCTTACCATATTAGTAATAGTTCTTTTAAGTTCACAGTCTGAAAATTCCATCATCCCTGCATATCTGAGTCTGGTTCTTATGCTTGCTCTGTCTTCGAACTGTGTTTTGCCTTTTAGTATGCCTTATAATTTTTTTCTTGTAAGGCAGACAAAATATATTGGGTAAAATGAGTTGTGGTAAATAGGCCTTTATAATGGGGGGGCAGCAAAAGGGTTCTGTAGTCCTACAATTAGGTCTCTGTCTTTTAGTGAGCCTATGCCCCCTGAACTTCACAAGTCCTTCTTAATTTTTTACACCTTAGGTGGTACAGGTGGCTCAAGGGGTTTGGAGTTCGATATTTCCTTTCTCCCACATGGAAAGCTAGAGGAGACTAAAATGGGGTATTTCTCTTCCCTGATATGAAAGGCTAGAGCATGCTGGGGCTGGGTATTTCCCTTCTCCCAGATTGGTTAGGCTCTGATAAAGTTTCAGTAGGTTAGGCTCTGTTCATTGTTCACTTGAGGGCAGACCTTGTTAGGAAGAACAAAATGCTCTGGAGTATTTTAAAACAGCACTTTTCCCCTCCACTGCTAGAAGTCTGAGTGGATTTCCCTACAATCTTCACTGTGAGAACCTGGTAGAGGTCATGGAGGTAAAGCTCACAAAAGTGTGAGGGCTCCCCTGGATTTTCATCTCTCGCACTTGTCCACACTGAGCCTCCAGCAATTAATCAATGACAGTTCAGGTTTTCCTACCGTGATACTGGTTCCCATGGAGGTGGAGCTCTACTTTGGTAAATTGCAGTTCTCTGTATCTGCCTGCCTGTCTGTCTGTCCAATTTGGGGGGCAGCAGTTTGCCCCATGACCTCACTTCTCTGATGAATCTAAGAAGAATTGTTTTTCATTTTGTTCAGCTTTATGTTTGTTGTTGGATGGAGTGATGACTTCTAAGCTCCTTAAAGTTATTCTTAGACTCTGCCTTTAGTCTATCCTCAGCAATAAATAAGTCTTAGGGAAGAGTTAAAGATATTTAAGTTCCAAGTGTGTAATTATAAAATTCCTCTAGTAATCCATGCAATTCAAGGCTTTCATTTTGATGTTCATTCATTCAATCACTCAATCAATTATTCACTCTTTGATTTAATCATACTCATCCAACTTCATTCATTCAATCAATTAATCATCCTTTCATTCCCTCAACCAATCATTTACCTATTATTTAATGAATCATTCACAAAATCACTCATTCAATCGCATGCATTCATTCCATGGCAAACATTAATTCAACCATTCACAACATCAGTCATGCAATCAATCAGTCACTAGTATCAATACTTCTTGCAACCCACAGTTTTGATTTGACAGTCATTCAATCATTCATTTATTAATTTACTCAATTATTCATTCAATCACATTTATTTATTCTATTGTAATCACTGATTTATCTACCTGGTCATTCATTCAATGTTTACTAGATACCAGGCACTGGATAGGAACTGCAGATCCAGAGATAAAAGACTGGACCCCTGAAACCCAGGGCTTACAGTCTGGTGGAGAGACAGATGCAATCTAGTACGCAGTGCTTTATTCCTATGCCCCAGAGAATTTATGTTCCCGGGAATAAAACTGCCTGGTAGTAAAGAAAAAAAATCAACACTGACATGAGCTATTCTCTTCTCTTCAGAAAAATGCCAGAGGGTGGTCCCACGCAGCCTCTAAGAGCCTATCCTTGGAGGTTCAACTCTGGAGTCGAACTGATCTGGATTCAAGTCCCAACCCTGCCACAAACCAGGTGTATGACTTGAGGAAAGGCTCAGATTTTCTAGACCTTAGTTTCCTCCACTGTAATATAGGAAGAATAATAATATTACCTACTCCAATAATAAATTTTCATCCATTCAAAAATACATTTTCAGCGCCTGTGTGCACCCACACTTTCCTGGCCACCAGAGGTTCCATGATGAACTAAAAGCAGCTTCTGCTCATAAAGGAACATTACTGACTGCCATATAATAGAGGATCGATTAATGTTTAGCTATGGCTGTCATTATTTCTGAAGGAAGAGGATACACTGCATGGCCCGTGTTTCCCCTTTGCAGAAAGACAGCCACTTCTTCCCTTATTGTGACTAGGTGGGACTAAGTTTCTGGAGGGCAGGTTGGGGCTTGGGTACACACCTTTACAGTCATAACAGCCTAACCTGGCATTTTCACCACTATCACAACCCAGTCAATCCACCTCTTGGGGTTCATAGCTCCTGGAGGATGCCAAGATAGAGTCAGGCTCTACCTGACTATCAGCACAGTCTAAAATGAAAGTTAACTTCAGCATCGGCAGTTCTCCCCAAAATGGATTTCTTGGCAAGTCCTTGATGATGCCAGCCTGCATGTCCAGAGCTTTAGCACAGTCCTCTGTCCCCATGAAACTGAGACTTCCTCTCAGTTACCTCTCCCACCGCAAAGAGGCCATACACAGTCACCAGTGATCACAAAGAAAAATACAGTAGTCTGTGATACATTGGGATGAGGAAAAAAGCCTTGTTTGACTCCCACACAATGGGAGAGATTTCACTGGAAGGATTCTATAAACATTATATCTTATGACCACTAATGGTCTGTGATGTTATTCCACTTCCCTCGAGTCTAGTCAGAGCAGTATCGACAAACACTGAAGCCCAGTTTGTAGACAGGGGAGAGAATTTGTTTCTTTCATGCCTTGCTTGATGAGAACATCCATGAAGAGCAATGACTGCTCTGTAAAAGGCAGGAGTTACAGTCATGGATGGGATCAATCTGAGAAGTCTTCAGTAGGGTAGGCATTGGTGGAACTGTTTTTTTTTTTCTCTCCCAATCCATATAATGGGAGAGATTTTTCATTTATTTGTTCAAACATTTTTTGGGCACTGTGTTAGCCACTGGGGACAGGAAGAAGAACCAGATAGCTCCATCGCTTCCTCAGGTAGCTCAAAGTCCAGGGAAGAAACAGATAGGTAGATAGTAAACCCATCAGAGAGGTGTCAGACCAAGTCTAGCAAACAGACACACAGTATGAGTTGTATAGGAGATATATACTGGCTTCCCCTAATTTGGAAATCATATTTAGAGATTATCTATAGAGTCCTACCATCTACTGAGACCCTGTTATGTACCAAGCCCTGTACTAAGTGTCTATATCCCTATCTCATTTCATTCTTTCAACAATTGTGCAAGGTAATTAATACTACAATCGTTTTCATTTTCCATAGGAAGAAATTGGTGGAGCAATTTGTGCTAAAGAAGACTAGTTAGAAAGCTTTTGTAGTTATACAAGCAAAAAATATACAGTGGTCCACACTTTTTCCACTGATTCAACCTGCTTCCCCAGGCAGCATATAGTGCTTGTGTCATCCAGATACTGCTTTAGTGCTGAAAGAAGATGAAGTCTCATCTCTTCAAACTTACTTACCTTGACTCTAGAATGATCAATCTGAAAAAATTTTTTAAACCTTCAAGCTCAGCAGCCCTTTAGAAAAAAATGTGCCTAATCCTCATTTTGGCTTTTCCATCAACTGATTGTTCAGTAAAGATACAACCATGCCCACAAGACATTAGCGAAATTGCTAATAAAAACATCCAGGATACGATGAAGTATCACCTCTTGCTGGTCAGAATGGCCATCATCAAAAAAATCTACAAACAATAAATGCTGAAGAGGGTGTGGAGAAAAGGGAACCCTCTTGCACTGTTAATGGGAATGAAAATTGATAAAACCACTATGGAGAACAGTATGGAGGTTTCCTTAAAAAACTACAAATAGAACTACCATATGACCCAGCAATCCCACTACTGAGCATATACCCAGAGAAAACCATAATTCAAAAAGACATATGCACCCCAGTGTTCATTACAGCACTATTTGCAGTAGCCAGGACATGGAAACAACCTAAATGTCCATCAATAGAGGAATGGATAAAGAAGATGTGGTACGTATATATATAATGGAATATTACTCAGCCATAGAAAGGAATGAAATTGGGTCATTTGTAGAGACATGGATGGACCTAGAGACTGTCATACAGAGTGAAGTAGGTCAGAAAAAGAAAAACAAATATCATTTATTAACGCATATATGAGGAATCTAAAAAAAAAGTAATAGATGATCTTATTTGCAAAGCAGAAATACAGACACAGATGTAGAGAACAAACATATGGATACCAAGGGGGAAGCGGGTGTGGGATGAATTGGGAGACTGGAATTGACATATATACACTATTGGTACTATGTATAAAATAGGTAACTAATGAGGACCTGCTGTAAAGCACTGGGAACTCTACTCAATGCTCTGTGGTAACATAAATGGGAAGGAAATCCAAAAAAGAGGGGATATATGTATACTAGAGCTGATTCACTTTGCTGTACAGTAGAAAGTAACACAACATTGTAAAGCAACTATACTCCAATAAAATTTTTTAAAATAAAAATTAAAATAAATAAAAACATTCAGGAAACTTGGGACAGAGGTTTAGCATTTCATGTGGCACTTCAGAGCCACTCCATTCAATACATAGCCATGTTCATTTAAATTTGTCAACATCTCTCTGATCGATGGGCAGTCCTCTGAGTACATTTATTTGCTGCCTTCAGATCAAAGCTTCCACTATTACCTCCCTTGGACTTTCCAATTGATTTTATCTTCCCATTGAGCTGATGAGTTTGAGCTAATGATTTATACTGTCTCACCCATCTTCTCCTTTAATCAGGGCTAAGTCTTCAGACTTCTATTTTTTAATCTATCTTCACTCTCTGAGGTCCATCCAGTCTCATACATGTGTCCATATGCTAACGACTCGCACATTTGTAACTACAGCTGGACACTTCCTGTGAATTCCTGATCATGTCTCCAACTACCTACTCAACATTTTCATCTGGATGTCTAGTAAACACCCCAAATTTACCATGTCCAGAATTGAGCTCTTGATTTTTTTTTTTAGTTTTTTTTGCTTTATTGAGACATAATTTACATAATACATAATTCACCCATGTAAAGTGTGCAATTCAATGTTTTGTTTTGTTTTTACTTTTCCTTTGCATTCATAACTTGGCTAAGTGTTTGGCACCAAAGCCCTAGCTTTCAGCCTACTGTGGCTTTAGACATGCCGTCCTCACTAGGCTTAATCATTTCTAGCTTTTGACTTAAAGTGAGAGAAGTGGGACATTCCTTTCACTTGAACACTTAGAGGCCATTATAGGGTTATTAGCTAGCCTAATTTCAATGTTGTTGTGTATCAGGGAATAGGAAGGCCAGAGGAGAGGGAGAGAGATGGCAAACGACCAGTTGGTGGAGGAGTCAGAACACCCACAACATTTATTGATTAAGTTCACCATCTTGTAAGGCCATGGTTCACAGTGCCCCAAAACAATAACAATAGTAACATCAAAGATCACTGATCACAGATCACTATAAACAATGTAAGAATAATGAAAAAGTTTGAAATATTCTGAGAATTACCACAATATGACACAGAGACATGAAGTGAGCAAATGCTGTTGGAAAAATAGCACCAATAGATTTGCTGGAGGCAGGGTTGCCACAAACCTTCAATTTGTAAAAAACAAACAAACAAACAAACAAACCTCAGTATCCACTAAGCACAGTAAAGTGAAGTGCAATAAAATGAGGTATGCCTGTAGTTTCACTGCCCTGAATATCCTAAAATCCTGTAAATGTGCTTTACGTATTCATCTCTCCCTCGCCCCAGCCCCTGGCGACCACTGATCTTTTTTAATATCTCCACAGTTTTGCCTTTTCCAGAATGTCATATAGTTGGAATCATACAGTATGTAGCCATTCCAGACTGACTTCTTTCACTTAGTAATATGGATTTAAGGTTCCTCCATGACTTTTCATGGCTTGATAGTTCATTTCTTTTTAGCACTGAATAATATTCCATTGTGTAGATGTACCACAGTTTATTTATCCATTCACCTCCTGAAGAACATCTTGATTGCTTTTAAGTTTTGACAATTATGAATAAAGCTTCTATTAACCTGCTATACAGGTTTTTGTGTAGACATAAATTTTCAACTCGTTTGGATAAATACCATGGAGTACAACTGTAGATCCTATGGGAAGAGTATGTTTACTTTTGCACAAAAAAACTGCCAAATTGTCACCAGCAATAAGTAAGAGTTCCTGTTGCTCCACCCACTTGCCAGCATTTTCTGTTAGTGTTTTGGGTTTTCACCATTCAAGGCGTATAGTGGTATCTCATTGTCATTTTAATTTACAATTCCCTAGTAATATATGATGTTGAGCATCTTTTCATATGCTTGTTTGCTATCTGCAAACTACTTTGGGGAGATGTCTGTTCAGATCTTTTGCCCATTTTTCTAATCAGGTTGTTCATTTTTTAATTGTTAAGTTGGAGCCTTTTCAAAAATGAAGTTAATAACTGAAGGTTCAAATATTCTCATTTCAGAGACTTCCCTAGTGGCACAGTGGTTAAGAACCCGCCTGCCAACGCAGGGGACAGGGGTTCGATCCCTGGTCCGGGAAGAGCCCACATGCCGCACAGCAACTAAGCCCGTGAGCCACAACTACTGAGCCTGCGCACCACAACGACTGAAGCCTGAGCACCTACAGCCCGTGCTCTGCAACAAGAAAAGCCACCGCAATGAGAAGCCCGCGCACCGCAACGAAGAATAGCCCCTGCTCGCTGCAACTAGAGAAAGCCCACAAGTGGTAATGAAGACCCAACGTAGCCAAAATATAAATAAATAAATAAATACTCTGCATGAGCTTTTCTTTTAAAAGAACAAAAAGAAACACTGATTTGAAAAAAACAAAAACAAATATTCTCATTTCAATGGACTCATTTAACCAGAATCATATGACATACCAGTGCATAACAAACAGGGATTGTGAGCTACATAGGAATGGGGGATGAATGGAGAAAGGGGGTTTCAACTCATTAAACTATTAACACTATGTCCTCCTTTGATTGTTTTTAAACATACTGGGCACCTATTTGCAAAGCCAGAAGTAGCGACACAGTCTGGCATCTGTTGTCAAAACTAAGAGACCAGAGAGTCTGAATTTAAAGTGGGGCTCTGCTGGCTATGAAATCTGCCCCCAGGAAGGAAACCCAGCTTCCCACCTCAGTTCCTTGCCTGCCTTGCTAGGATTCATAAGGAGGTAAGAAAGACAGTGGATTTTCTTTGGATTCAGTAATACCAAGGTTAAACTGACCAGGACAAACGTTGCAAAATGCCTAGGCCTGTTGGTTTATGGCTGTTTATAAGGCATGTGGGCAGCATGTATGTGAAGAAAGGTCCTAGTGTTTGTCCAGTAAAACATTAGCAATCTACAAAGGAGTCCTGGTCTTTGTCCTATAAAACGGGAGAGATGTTATTTTGCTGGGATTTTTTTAATTTCTCTGATTTTTCATGGAGGCTCTTTGTTACAACGGGGTTGATATGTACTGAGTTCCTGTTGTAGAAAGATGCCTTCATTTCAGGATGGAGCCTGCACATCCAGCTCTCTCTGAGACAACCCCACAACCCAAGAGAGCAATCTATCAAAACATACAGCCTACAGGGAAACAGGTACAAAGACTCATTTCCTGCGGACACTTGCCTGAAATTTCTACAGCTCTTTATCCTTAAAGTAAAAAAAGTCAAGCAATTCCCACTATTTCTGATACTGCGAATCTCCTTAACAAAAACCAGATACTTCCCCAAATGAAAGTAAATCAAAGAACAGGATAGAGCTTCTCTTATCTTGGTCTATAGTCTCATAGTCTAATTCACCAGAGACCAAATTCAGTTTTCGATGTATCCATGGTTTTTTTCCCATCAAAAGCGAAAAAGTCACAGCCACTTTGGAGAATTCTATGGCAGTGTCTTCCAAAGTAAAACACACACCTACCACACAACCCAGCAACTGCACACTTACATATCTACCCCAGAGAAATGACAGCAAATGTCCACATAAAATCTTACGCATAAATGTTCAAAATAGCCCCAGGGACTTCCTTGGTGGTGCAGTGGTTAAGAATCCACCCGCCAATGCAGGGGACACGGGTTCGAGCCCTGGTCCGGGAAGATGCCACATGCCACGGAGCAACTAAGCCCGCGAGCCACAGCTATTGAGCCCGTGTGCCACAACTACTGAAGCCCGCGCGCCTAGAGCCCGTGCTCCGCAGCAAGAAAAGCCACCACGATGAGAAGCCTGCGCACTGCAGTGAAGAGTAGCCCCCGCTTGCTGCAACTAGAGAAAGCCCACACACAGGAACGAAGACCCAACACAGCCAAAAATAAATAAATAAATTTATTTTTTTAAAAATAGCCCCGGGCTTCCCTGGTGGCGCAGTGGTTGAGGGTCCGCCTGCCGATGCAGGTGACACAGGTTCGTGCCCCGGTCCGGGAAGATCCCACATGCCGCGCAGCGGCTGGGCCCGTGAGCCATGGCCGCTGAGCCTGCGCGTCCAGAGCCTGTGCTCCGCAACGGGAGAGGCCACAACAGTGAGAGGCCCGCGTACCGCAAAAAAAAAAAAAAAAAAAAAAAAAGCCCCAAACTGGAAACAATATAAATATTACAAACAAAAAAATAGATAAATTGTAGTACATCCTTATAGTGGAGCACATCTCAGGAATAAAAAGGAACAACCTACTGAATTTCAAAAACATGCTAAGTGAAAAGAAGCCATACCTAATAGAATGCATACTGTATGATTCCACTTATATAAAGTATAAAAGCAGGCAAAAATAATCTATAGTGATAACAGTCCAAACAGTGGTCGCTTTCTGGAGAGGCAGTGGATTGGGACAGAGAATGAAGAAACTTTCTGGGGTAATGGTTACGTTCTCTATCTCAGTTGGGCTGGTAGTTACATGGGAATATACATTTGTCAAAACTTAGCAAACCACACACTTAAAATCCACACATTCTATCGTATGTAAATTATACCTCAATTTTTAGAAAAAAGAATATTAGGGGAGAAAAGAAGAATCCCCACTAAGGTGAAAAGAAGGGCTGTGGTCCCTTCTGTTTCTGTGGTAATTGAAGCTCCATATTTGCTCTCTGTGCTCAAATGGGTTTTTATTACCCTGGGATTATTGAAAGTCATTATCAGCCAAGATGACAGCAAAAAGAAAGAGGAGACAGACCTTCCAGAAATCATTTTCCCCATGATTTTTTTAAAGCACATTTTTCAGTCATTATCTTGAGAGAAAACAAGCAGCTGGGTCTCTTAACAAAGAGGTTTAATAGGCTACTGGAAAAAAAGAGGGGAAATTGAGGCGAACAATGCCTGTTTCGGTGCCAGCCATACAAAACCAAGCCTAGTGAGGTGAAGCCAGTAGCTCCTCTCCGCCACTAACATCGTTAGAGGCATAACACTCAATAATGAAGGGTCCTCCAATTATTGGCGTGATTTGAGGCATATTGTTCAAAACATTCTAAAACCTGAAATTGCAGCAGCAAATGCATTGATGGCCCTCACCCTCATCTGTCAAAATAGATGTAAATGCAAAAGGAAAGATGGGAGGCTCTTTGGGACCCCAAGTGCATTGTCAATCCACTTCTCTTGCTTCTTTTTACCTTCCTTGCCCTTTCAAATCCATCTAGGTTTGAGCTGCTAGTTTCAAAGTTTACAACTGACCTCCAACCCAGTTTGTTCATCTCTTACCTCCTTTTCAGTTTTGCACAAAATTAGTAAAACACATGTAATGGATGATTTGTAAGGACATCACACAACGTTCTGAAAAGCAAAAATAAGGGAGGCTTGGATTTTGTTGAGCAGATTTCTCTCCTGCCTTGGACCACACACACGTATGCTGTCTAATTGCAAAATTCAGATGTTGGATGGTGGGGGGGAGCCCCGTAACAAAGGAGCACTGAGATGCCTTCTAAATTCTACTTAGACCAAATTAACTACATGGGCAACAATACAGGTACTGCTTTTTTCCTTAAACATATATATTAGCAGAGATGCAGGCTAAATAAATACTGTTTAGTGGGACATGAATTATGTAAATGCAATTTATAGCATTAATTTGGGCTTGTAAATTTAATCCACTCAAACGTAGAAAGGTTTCCGTGCAATGAATATTTCTGAGGCTGTTTAATATGTTAAAATAAATATTGAGCAGCTGACAGAAACACATGTCCTCTGCATCACAAAAGCTATTTTGAAACAATAAGTGCCTGCTGAATATTTACAATCATGAGTTTTTAACTCTTAGGTATATTTTCTTCCTAAAATATTCAGTATGCCATCCATCCAAGCAGCAGGCAGATTCTGGTGGCAGCAGTTCAAAAATGTGCATGCCAAGAACATTTTAGGTAAATAAGTGGCACAGTATGAGATGGGAGGGGAGCGCTTTTTGTAAAATAGGTCTATTTAATGCCACCTGGAAAGCTGCAATAAACGTAAATATTTGGGGAGCTTTATGCTGCCCCAAAGGCCCCACCACTCACCATTCACCTGCTAAAGCATTTACAATGATGACTCAAATATTAAAGGGAAAAAGAAATGAGTGATTTAGAAGCATTTTATTTAAGAGTATAAAGTTGAGACTTTAAACAAGGTATTTTTTTAAATAATCATATTGTGAGGGGAAATTACTCATTCCATGCTTTCAGAATAAAAAGGGAACCTGAAGGTCATTTATGAAAGGTTACTAGCTGGGAGACTTGGGGGAGGTCAATGGTGTCTGCTGGGCACATGGTTGTCCTGCCTGCCTTCCCAGTAAGATCTTTGCTGTGACCTTCAGGTGGGATTGCAGGCATGGGAGCAGGTCACAAACTCTCCCATCTTTACTATGAAGGTTTGTCACTTTTTATTTGGGAAGTGAGCATCATTTCCCAGAATGATAGTATCAGTCCAGAAAGTTCATTGAGGGAAAATATGGAGACCCTGTAAATGGTTTCTACTGATACTCTTAACTTTCTTCTTCCTCTGGGTTTCTGCAGCAGTTTATACAGCCTTCTCTAGAGCACTGATTATAGACTCCTCATAAAAAGCAGAAACTGGGTTTTGCTCCACGTTCTTACAGGCAGCCAGCCCAGCTCCTGGCCAGCATTGCTGAGTTAACTTTAATCCATCCTCCCGGTCCCCAAGCTCAGGACTGGATTATCCCCATGGCATTGATTCTCAAATGCTTTTGATCTCTAGGACCTGACAAGAAGGGACAGGATGGGAAGACCTACTGTCTGAGCTTTGGGCAGGTGTTCATTGGGAGTACAGAACTTTGAGCCCCCTCCTCTGGCCTTGCTTGCAAAAATGCAGCCAATGCAACGGATACAAGGAGAGACACAGGGGCACCGCGTGGGCTCCCAGGAGGAGGGCACTGGTGGGTTTTCATAGAGAAATGCTTCTAACCGTACTCATCACAATTGGATAATCCATTTGATTAACCTTCCTTGGATGAATGTAAACTAGGAAAAGTAGGCATAAAAAGACAAGACATTGATAAAGATCAAAAGCTTCTTAAGGCAATTGTTAATATTCTCAAGTATCAAATCTATTACATGTTGAAATTAAAGATTTTTCAGAGGCAATGCCATCTTGAAATTCTAATAGGATTAAGTGGGAAAGCTTGATTTGATATAAAAATTCTGTCCATATATAGAGCTTTTTAGGAACACATCATGCATAAAAATGAAGTAGTTTTATTGCCAAAGTCACATACTGCCCTTAAGTAGGGCCCCCTTGGGCTGTGACAGTATGATTTTAATAGGATTAGAAATCGTGGGTAGTACAGGGTCTAAGGGTGTGATGCACTGTTCTATATAGTAGCCAATAGCTATATATGGCTATTTAAATTTAAATTAATTAAAATTAAATAAAATTTAAAACTCAGTTGCATTAGCCACATTTCAGATGATCAATAGTCATGTGTGGCTAGTGTCTGCCTTATTAACCAGCACAGATAGAGAACATTTCCATCACCACAGAATGTTCTGTTGGTCCTTGCTGGCCTATAGTAAACACAAAATGTCAACTTTCTACATTGAAGAGAAAATAATTAGTACTTAGTATTCAGAGCTTAGAGAAAAGCTTATTAGGCATCAAAGAGATTTTAGAGACAGCATTGAATAAACTAAATATGAGTGATAAAGATTAGATTTACCTTAAGCTAGACAGGAGTTTTTAAATGGGTTACATGTATGGGTAATCGTAAGCTTTTAAAAACAGCTAACATAAAAATAATAATTTTTTAAAAGATGAAGAAAACAAAACTTATCTAAGAGTTGACTTCCTCTAGTTTTAATTGGTTAACATCATAGCATTAGCAAAGTGTTTACAGTTTCATATGTAGTCTTTCATTGGTCCCTCAGGGTCTCTGTGTGTGGTTGCTCAGGTTGTGTACTGAATTCTGGGACATCATTCACATCCACTGCAATGTGGATTGCAGGGTATAATTTGTGAATTGCAAAGCACACAGCAGCCTGGGTCCCCTCACTGCAATGCTAATTTACAATATTGCTTAATATCACACTTTTCTAAATTCCAAAATTCCTTTCAACCACATTATCTTAGTTTCTGAAATCAGTAATTTTGTTTTCAGAGTCGAGCTTTACCACAAGCCCAGTTGCTTTGCTGGAATTAGGCTGGAATTTCCTTTGCTGAGATACTGATGGCATCTGAGAGGACTTCCACATGTGAACTTCTTTTCAGATACACAGACACACATGCCCAGGAGGAAGAAAGGAACTTTCCATTAAACATTTTCCCTCAACCCAAAGTTGCGGTGGGAAACACTGTAAATCTGCCTTTGTCCTGTGTATCCAAGGAGAGATAATGTTCAGATGAAAATGCTTCCAGGCTTTTATACATGCACATTTTTGTGTGTTTAGAAAACAGCACTGCAAACAATCACATAAATAATACAGCAGTACAATGCATGTCTCCCAGAGAACACAGGAAGCGCGGAAGGCATTATCTCATTCAGGCTGACAGCTGCTTGCTGATGCAAGGGCATAGTAACCTCCACTGAACTTTCCCGTGCTTTAGCTACCAGGAAGGGAAGGAATTTAAATTATCCACAGAGGCTGTCAGCCCTGTGGCTGAAATATGACACTGAGAGTTGAGGTGGCAAGCAGGATTCCTGCCCAGCCTTCTGAGGACAGTAGTTATGAGAGGGTAAGACCCATTTCTAGGAAGATCAGCCCCGAGCACTCAGAGACTGGGTAGAAACCACTGGGGCAGCCTCTTGGAGTCTGGGATGCCTGGCCAGGAATGGACAGGCAGAGTGGGGAGGGATGTACAAGTAGGGGAATGAATGCCCCAGGCAGTTGCCAGAGCCACATGGCCACAGACCTCTCCTCTGGTCCCAGAGTGTCACTTAAGCCAGGGTCTTTGGGTTCTCAGCCCCATCTTCACTGCTCTCCCGTGACCAGCCTTGAGATGCCACAGAGCAGTTGGCACACACACGCTATGGGGCTCGGCCCTTCACCCAGTCCGTTGATGACTGTAGAGAGCCCGCCCGGGTCCCATCATCTGGCCACTGCCCACACACAGGCCTGGCTTCCAACACCGGCACCTGTATTCATTTGCATTAGGGCTTTTGCTGGCTCTTGGAATCTGCCTTGCCAGCTAATAGCAGGCCGGAGGTACAATGGAATTAACACCCTTGGAGCAGCCCTCCACAATTATAAACCCCCCAGCTCCCTGGGCATGTAATGTTTCCCCACTGCCTTCAGCTCCAGTTGCCCACAGTGGTGGCTTGCTTGAAAAGACACCATCTACTGGCTGCCTTCCCTTCCCTGTCTCACTTCCCCCCATTCCCCTGCCTGTATTTCCTTGTATCAGGATCTGTTTCTGGGAGACCCCAATTAAGATAATGACCCAGGAAAGAAATTTTCAAAGCCGCAGATGCCCCTGCCAGGATCTACCTGCCACCCCCGCTTCAGTCCACAGGGACAGAGACCTACTAGTTGGCCCCTCTGGGCCCAGAGCTGCCCACAGCCTCCGACTGGACAGTAAGGGTGGGGTGTGGGGTCAGGATCCAGGTGACCTCCTGCCCTGACCTCTACCCAGTCTCTGATTCTTCATACAGTGGAAGCTCTCCAGTCTACCTCAGTGCCAGGTCCACTGTGAAGGGCACCTGGGACCAAGGAAGAAACCCTGACCTGCCGCCAAATAACTTGACCTTGCGCCTTAGTTCCACGTCTCTCAAATGAAAAGCTAATAGTAGCAGACACCAAATCCTCTGTGAAGCCTTCCCTGATGGAGATAATAGAGAGAATGGCTTAGATTGAAGCTGCTGTGCCTTGTTTGTCCTACCGCTGCCAGCTGGGGCACCTTGAACAGGTACTTAACCCCTCTGGGCTTTGAGCTCCTCATCTGGAAAATGGGGAAATAATTGTAGCTAAGCCATAGGTTTATTGAGGAGAAATAAATTAAGTCACTTAGCACAGTGCCTGTAAAATAAGCTCCCAGTATATTTTAGCTAATATTAATATTGTTATTATTCTACTCCCTCGGATATGGTTAGTTGTGTCCTGTGAGTTTCCATGGCCTTTTGAACACACCACCACTCTAGAGCTAATTACTCAGTTGTAATTATTCATTTCCATCCTTCTCCTCCAGGTGGATGAGAGTAACATTCACCTGACCAGCACCTGACCCAGTGCTTACTTCAGTACAATGTAATGGGATGTTTTAAAAACTATTAAGGCACTTTTCTCTTTTGCTTCTCCGAGTATATGACATCTGCCCTAGCTGGCCTGAAGTGTCCATCTGCCAGGGGGAGGATTAGGATTTGTTACAGAAGTAAAAACAGAGTAATATGCAGCTTCTGGTAGGCAAATTAGGATTAGGCAACAAGATAATGGTCGTACAAGCCGGGCTATCTCCTCTAGAGAGGATTTTCCAAATTCCTTTATGTCCCAGCTTTAATAAATCAAGTGCAGAGTATGGGGCACCCAGCTCAGAGAGCTTTCCTACGTGTAGAGAAGACAACCCTTCCACCTATGACAGCAAAGCCACAGCCTTTATGGCTCTATGATAGAAGAGGTATGTGCCATAGGGTCAGGGATGGTCATCAAAATATTTAATACAGGCACAAACCAGTCAGAACAGATGCTAGCGATAAATATCCAGAGTGGCAGCGCTGGTTGTAGCAGGTGAGGGTAAGCCATGCACAGGAGCTACAGAAGAAAAGCCTGCCCTCTGACCCAGGCATTAGAGGGAGGAGACCAGAGATTGGTAGACACATCAAGTGCTCACATGTGTTCTGCTTTTCCTCCCTCCAGAAGGTTACATTAATAAGTGATGCTAATTCCATGGCAGGAGGAGGCAAGGGGGAAGGAAGTCTCTCTCACACTCTGCAGAACATGACCACCTCTTGGGCTGTCCCCATAGCAGCCTGGCATTTGCAACACCAGCTGGGTGTGGCCAGGCAGAAGAAGACCACAGAGCTGTGTTGAATGGATACACGATGTCTAAGGCCATGCACAGATCTTATGTTCTAAGTTTTATTACATCTATTCCATCTTCTGACAACTCTTCAGCCCTGGGGATCTCGTGGTTATCATTCACAGCCTCAGTGCCTTGCAATAAACCCTGCCCCAAATCAACCCCTGGTCCCAAGTGGATGGCATCCTTAACTGCAGCCAGTTATCAAAATAAGCCTATAAAGTGTCAGGGGCCTTCAAGACCACCCTCTTGTTTGATGATTCACCAGAAGGATCTACAGGATTCAGCAGAGAGTCATACTCATGGCTCTGATTTATTATAGTAACAGGATACAAAGCAAAATCTGCAGATTTTGCACCCCAAAGGTGAATGAGGCAAAGTCTAGCAGAAACAGGCACAAGCTTCTAAAAGTCCTCTCCCAGTTGTCACACAGGACACTCTTATTTCTTCCAGCAAGGAGTTGCGACAACACTTCTGAAATGCTGTCTACCAGGGAAGCTCATCACAAGACACTCAGTGCCAGGGTTTTATTAGGGCTGGTCACAGAGGCACCTTGTGTGTAGCAGACCGCCAAATCCCAGAGTCCCAGAAGGAAAGAGGTGTTTAGCATAAACCACATTGTCTGTACAAACAATTTAGGCTGAGTGAGCCACTCTTATCAGTTTGGGGAATGATAGGAACCATCTCAAAATCCAAGTTCTCAGACACCAACCAAGGCCCAACCTTGTAAGCAGCACTTTGTAATGAGAGCAGTCTCAGGCCTGCTGTGTTAATTCTTTCCTGGACAAAAGATTACCTGCTTTAAAAGTACATATGGGGGACTTCCCTGGCGGCTCAGTGGTTAAGAATCCACCTGCCAATGCAGGGGACACAGGTTCAATCCCTGGTCCGGGAAGATCCCACATGCCACGGAGCAACTAAGCCTGTGCGCCACAACTACTGAGCCCGTGCTCTAGAGCCCACGAGCTGCAACTACTAAGCCTGCCCTCTAGAGCCCACAAGCCACAACTACTGAAGCCCGCACGCCTAGAGCCCATGCTCCACAACAAGAGAAGCCACCACAATGAGAAGCCCGGGCACCACAACAAAGAGTAGGCCCCACTCGCTGCAACTAGAGAAAGCCCACGCGCAGCAATGAAGACCCAACACAGCCAAAGATAAATAAGTTTTAAAAATAAATAAAATTTTTTAAAAGTACATATGGTTCAACCATGTCCTCTTTATCACTTTATTCTCCATTAAGCAGGCAAGAAGAAATCTGAGTTTTGATAACCCACAACACATCATTACTGACAATGAGGTCATCTCATAATAAGAATAAGTGGTGTTTTATTGGACTTCTCGCATGTTATGTTCACTTGCCGTGTTGTAGCTGGGACAAGTGGAGGCAGGTGCAGTCAGCACCTGCACTGTGACCCCTGGCCTGCCCCAGACATCACTTGAAACAATTCCTGAATGTGCCATCAGCTTTCTGAGTCTCTCCACCGCAAAACTGTGTGCACCTGCTCATAGATCAGAGGTACCTGAGAATCAGTGTTCCAGGAGTGGTCCTCAGTTAGTGGGGGACAGAAATTGGTGGCTTAATCCTCCAGGTTTCCCTTTTCTCAGCGGGACAATTCTGAGGTGTGCTCTACAGTCTGCCCTGGGTCCACCCAGAACCGAGCCCCAGTGGGCCACAGTGGTCATGCGCTGATGGATACACCTTTGTTGGTGTTCCTCCTGTCTCTGTGTCACCTCTTTCCTGAGATCATTCCATTAACTGCTTACACCCTCCATGTTTGAGACAGAATTGAGAAAAAAATCCAGAGTCACTCAATGCCGGATCCAAGAACCTGTTCCATGTCATCAATTGGAAACATTTCACCTAAAAGATTTCCCCTAAATATGTTCAAATATATTCTACCCATCCTTTCTTTCCAGACTTTACTCTCAGGTGCCAATATTTCAGCCTCTGGTGTGTGCTTATGAACGAGGTACACTGCCCAGGTGGTTAAGCATATGAGTTTTGGAATCAGAAATTCTAGGTTCAAATTCCATATCCTCCCTTCTAAGAATGCCTCTCAGAATTTAGAGGCCTTGTCCGAGGAGCAATTAGCACAGTGGCTGCCACAGAGCAAGCACTGAATACTTGTGAGGCTCTATTACACTGTGGGTAAAAGGTTCCATCTCAAGCTAGGGGAAAGTGGGTCCTACTCAATCTTCCACCCAACTCAGTGACTTTTTCCTTTCAGCACTGTAGGATGAGAAGCCAAGGCAATGCTGTTCTGAAACCATCCTTGCTCTTTTAAAGTGTTTTGGAGAGAGAGCACTCTGTCTCATCTTTCACATGCCACCTGGGGCTGAAAGTCCTGGATGCCATTCTGTAAATATCAAGTGCCTCCGAAGTGCTGGCTAAGAACAACACTCAAAACCAGGGCGGGCAGAGAGCCCGCGAGGAGCTGGCTGCCTAGCACTCTCTGAACCTCTTCACTTTTGTCTATATCTTCAAGGTCTACTTTAGTCCCTGCCAATGTTAAAGTAAAAAATTGCCTCTCCAAGGACAATACAATGCTTTAAAAGAAACCCTGGTGAGATGGAATCTGTGGATGGAACAGTCAAAAGAGTATGGTTTGGGGGTCAGAGAGACCTTGACTAAAATCTTGGCTCTGCCCCTTAGTAAGTGGTTCTGTTGGCAAGTTTCTTCTGTTCTCCAAAGTGGGGGTAATGTCACCTCCTTCACAGAGCTGTAGCTACGGTTACAAATGGCAATGAAAAGGACCTTGCCCACGGCCTACATAGAAGGGACTGTTTTTATGACAGATAATCCCACAACCTGGTATTACTTATTTTCTACCTTTTCTATTTTGGCCCTTCTAGAAATATTGCTAAGAAGGAGCAAAACCATATGATCTAGACTTTTTCTTTTTTACCCTTCTTTCTCTGTTTGAGACTATTACTAATGGGACAATGGCCAAAGATGTTGAACAGAAAGAATGAGGGAACGAAGAAGGGTCTCAAGAATTCACAAATTAGACATGCTATTCTAGGGGTGCTGAATTTTGTCTAGCAACAAGCAGACAACACTCCAAATGAAAAATATGCTTTATTTTTTAATGTCAGCAGAGATTTAATTAAAGGTAGATTCAAAATTGGGTGATTAGGGTCAAGCAATTTCATTAGTACATTAAATAAGACTTGCAGTTGAATATTATACCAAAGTTAATAATTTGGAACTACCCATATGTAAAAAATCTTGGTGGCCAAGACTGCTGATATGACCTACTATCTGTCCTCCCTTTCTTCCATAGCAATGGCTGGGTAGATGACCTACCCAGGATAAAGATTACATTTTTTATTTTCCCTTGCAGATAGGTATGGTCACGTTATTAAGTCCTAAATAAACAAATGTAAGAGGGAGTGGTATATGAAATATTCCAGAGTATTCTTAAAGGGAAGCGTCTCCTTTTACTCCTTTCTGCTGGCTGGAATGTAGCCTCGATGGCTTGAACAGGAGCAACCATGTTGGACAATGAGGTCAACTTGAGACTAGAGAAAAACACAGAGAAGGAACACAATATTCCTTGGTGTTACCAACAATCACACCAATCCTGGACCTATACTTTCATATAAGAAAAATAAATTTCTATCTTTTTTCAGCCACTTGTTACTTTGGATTTTCAGTTTCTCACAGCTGATTCTAATCCTAACTAATTCATTCTGGATGGCACAGATACATAATTTGCTATAAAATGCTCGATTTCTTGAATTTTTATATGCATCAAAATCAAACATTAAGATGCATTAGCTTGGTTTCCTGTATTTTTTGGTTCTGCTATTAACAGAAGTCCTACTTTAGGAAGCGACAGGAATTGTCTTGGTTATCGCTTAAGTAAAATTTGCTTTGCATGTACAAAAATCTCATTTACTCCTGCTATTTGAGACTTAAGAGATTTGGATGTTTAATGGATCTTTACCACTGAAGATTTTTTTTCCCGAGTTGTACACAGATGCTGTTCTTGAGCTATAGCCCTCCTTCTCAACAAATAAAAAATCCTCTGAATATATTTTCAGTTCTTTTTTTGGGGGGGAGAGGGGTTGGGTTGGGGTAGATATTTCATTTCTCTGAAGTCACCAAGTAACCCAATTCAATAAACATGTTTTTTTTTCTCTATCTGGATCAGGGTTTCATCTCCTCATTCCATTCCTTTTTTGTTTCATTTTGGCTTTTTGTTTGTTTGTTTGTTTGCAAGAGGAACAGAGATCTGAATTACATATTTAAAATACATACATAAAATAGAAAAATCAAGAGTGCTTGCTTGCTTGCTTTTCTTCCTTCTTTTTTTTTTTTTTTTTTCCCCTAAAGACTTTGAGACCACATATCCTTTTGAGAGAAAGAGAAAAGAATAAACTTCGGGGCAGAAGAGGATCCAAACACATAAAACTCTGCATGATCTGCAAGGGTTCAGGGACCCCTGGAGGCCTTTCTAGGAACCTTTCTAGGAATCTCACAATAACATTAAGAACCGACGTTATTTTGCAGAAGAGGACATTTTGGTCAGGTGGGGTAGGCATCTAGCTACATACTATAATGTAAGAATGTCAGAAAAACTCCCTCCATAAATAGATCTCCTTTTGAAACTTCTCCCCCTCTACTCCTACTTTCCTCTTGAGGTAAGTGCTAAAGTCTTTTGAGCTGCAAATGTTATCTGGGAAGAATAAAATAAGTCATTAACAGCCAATAGTTTAGATGTCATTAGCTTAACAGATGAGATAAAGCTGTTAGTCTCTAGCTAATATTTGTAATTATTTAAATCACATCTGCCTTCCCCAAGAGTATAAATGCCACAGGGGCGGGAGCCAAGCCTGCTCTATTCACTGCTACAATCCCAGGGCTTAGCCCAGTGTCTGGCACAGATCAGCACTTAGGCAACATTTATCAAATGGATGAATGGAATATAGCAAGAATGAGAGAGAGCAGGTTTTGGTGGAAGAAAAAAAGCTGATGTCCCTCTCAAACTGGTAGGGATTATAGGTAGAAGGCAGGTGGGCCAAGTATGGGGACCAAAGAGCTGGCAGAAAGAAGTGTAAGCACTGCAGAAGTCTCTGAAAGAAACTCTGCCTATTTCAGGTCAAACACTGAAAAAAATTATTTGGGGAATAAAATTTTATATTTCACTAAGTCTATCTTCATGGCCCAGACCATTTCTAAATATCAGAAAGTTCTGTTGAATCGACTCAAAGACATTATTTGCACTAAATCACAATCTTGATGTTTTACATCGTTGTGAACTCAGGAAAATTTTTAGATGCCCAAAGAGTGTGGTAAGTTACATTCCTCTACTGACTCAGTACATACACATTGAGTACTTAATGCAAATCATAACATGGAGGAGGTCCCAAGCCAGGCTTTGCAGCGGAAATCCTTCAAATGAAAGCTGTTATTGTTGCTGTTGTTTGGCCACGCCACGTGGCTTGTGGGATCTTCGTTCCCCAACCAGGGATTGAACCCAGGCCCTGGCCAGGAAATCTCGGAGTCCTAACCATTGGACCGTCAGGGAATTCCCCTTCAGATGGCAGTTCAAATACAGATTCCCTGGTCCTTCCTGGATCTCTGAATCAGACTCACCCTGGGAATCTGAATTAAGTTCCCTCTCTGAAATGGATGTAGGCAATCTGTGGTAGGTCAGTCCACTGACATTTGGAAATCCTTGCTTCTGAGGATACAAAGGTGATGCTGTCATTTTCATCAAGGAGTTTGCAATCTCAAGTGGAATTACAAGACGTGGCTATAAATAACAGAATATAATTTAGATGACAGGTATGACTGTTGACATTCTCTTGGGAAGACTTCATGTGGAAGTCGCATTTAATCTAGACCCTGACAGATAAATATAACAAGGAGGCCAGGAGCAGGGGGTAAGTAGACTTAAGGTGAACTGGTGAACATCTAAATCTCAACAAGAAACTTACTTTAATTATCATAGGATCATAGACATTGGAAAGGACTTTAGAGATCCCTCCTTTGTCCCCTTCTCTATTCAAAAGGAATCCAGGGCTCAGAGGGATTAAGGGACCAGTAGAGAATCCCCCAGCTAGTAACCATGAGGACATATGCTAAAATGCACATCTCTAAACTCCCAAGCCAAGGCACTCTGCCCCACCTCCCTGACTCCTGTTGGTCTAGCCTGGGAGCTAGGAATGTGTTTCTGTTACTCCTATGGACTGCTTGGCTCATGTCCCTGAGAATGCAATGCCATATGGGACCAGGTGTCAGGAATGGCCTCCTGGGGACCAAACAGACCATAGGGCCAGCTGGCAGGCTCCCCGCCTCTCCACTCAACAGGCCCGTTTCATTTCACCCTGTTGCTCGCAGAATCTCTACGGAAAACAGCATTAGCAAGGGTGAGAAGCACACACACACAGAGTAAATGAGTAATTCAGAGACACTGAGATGCCACCATTGCCCAGGCTGGAGTCACCTTCTGTCACAGGCTTTGCACGTATGGGCCTGCGACAGACGGCACGTGCTTATCCACCCTCACCAGTCAGAACCTAATGGGCCACCTGATGGGTGGTGCCAGGCCATCCAGACACTCCAGCAGGGGTCCACAAACGAGTTTCCTGTGTCCCTGCCAACAAGGGCTATTCCTAGAGATGAAATAGTTGTTCACCGATGCGATGCTCCTGATTTAAGGGATCGCTGCTGCAGTGGCTGCACTTCTTTGAATTGTAAAGGTTCAGTAAAATTCTTTAAAAAAATTTGTACTGAAACATAATGTTCAAAAAATTGCACAAATTATTGGGTTGGCCAAAAAGTTCATTTGGGTTTTCCTGTAAGATGGTATGGAAAAAGTCGAATGAAATTTTTGGCCAACCCAATATAAGTAAATAATGTAACTGGCCCCCAGAACAAGAAACATCATCACTAGAACCATAGAAACACCCTTTCATACCCCTTTCCAGTTCCTACCCCCACCAAGGGTAACCCGACTTTCAGCACACTTTATTAGTTTTCCCTGTTTCTGAAATTCATGTAAATGGAATAATTATCTCACATCTTCAATATTTAAGATACTTGGATGGTTAACAAGAAATTGCCGGGGCTTCCCTGGTGGCACAGTGGTTGAGAATCTGCCTGCTAATGCAGGGGACACGGGTTTGAGCCCTGGTCTGGGAAGGTCCCACATGCCGCAGAGCAACTAGGCCCATGAGCCACAACTACTGAGCCTGCGCGTCTGGAGCCTGTGCTCCGCAACAAGAGAGGCCGCGATAGTGAGAGGCCCGTGCACCGCAATGAAGAGTGGCCCCCGCTTGCCACAACTAGAGAAAGCCCTCGCACAGAAATGAAGACCAAACACAGCCAAAAATTAATTAATTAATTAATTTAAAAAAAAGAAAGAAATTGCCTGCCATATATCTGGAAAGAGCTCTAATTTGAAAGGATACATGCACCCCAATGTTCATAGCAGCACTATTTACAATTGCCAAGACGTAGAAGCAACCTAAATGTCCATCAACAGATGAATGCATAAAGAAGATGTGGTATATATACTCAATGGAATATGACTCATCCATAAAGAAAAGAATGAAATCATGCCATTCGCAGCAACATGGATGGACCTAGAGATTGTCATACTAAGAGAAGTGAGAAAGAGAAAGACAAATATATGATATCACTTATATGTGGAATATAAAATATGTTACAAGTGAACTTATTTACAAAACAGACTCACAGACATAGAAAACAAACTTATGGTTACTAAAGGGGAAAGGGGGTGGAGGGAGGATTAAATTAGGAGCTCAGGATTAGGAGATACAAACTACTCTATACAAAACAGATAAACAAGTTCCTACTGTATAGCACAGGGAACTATATTCAATAGCTTGTGATAAACCATAATGGAAAAGGATATGAAAAAGAATATATATATATATACATATATATATATATATGTATATATATATACTGAATCACTTTGCTATACACCAGAAACTAACACAACATTGTAAATCAACTATACTTCAATTTAAAAAAGAAAAGAAATTGCCTACAAAGTAATTTGCAAGTTTAAAGAACTAAAAGAGTAGATAGTATGCTTAAAAACGGGGTTTATTCCAGAACCAGCTAGGAGAGCTGTTTGACCCGGATCTCACTTTCAGAAAGAGCCTCAAATTTAGATCATCTCCAAATGACATTAACATACATTCACAGAGATACACTGACAAGACTGGAAAAATAGTCTCATCATACAATTTTAAAGCTGTGTTCCATTTCTGGAACTACATTGCCTATCATGAATTAATATTGTAAAGAAACCTTATACTTCCTGATGAACTCAAAATTATATTACCTTGAATTTTTTTGCATTAAAAGCATTAAATCGTTAAATACAAATATTTTCTATATACTGCTATTTTGGTAACCCTGTGTTGGCTTTCTCCATTTTTCACATACTAAAGCCTCAAAAAATAAGAAGTGGCCCAGACCTGTGCATGGTATGTGCTGCCCACACAGCCTTAAAGACTGGAGAAATAACAGGGAGTCTGTGAAGGAGGTGAAGCAATCACCTTCCTAACTTCCTGCCAGCGAGAAGTTTCTTTCTAGTCCTTCATTCTCAAAGTTATTATAAAACTAATTTCCTATGGTATTTGGGAAAATGAATCTCTGTACTTTTAATTCAATGTGTCATCATCACATGTTCGTATTTGCCAAGTTCCCTTTATGCCTTCAATTTTTATCCATGCTTCATTGGTGTCAAGATATTCAGCCTGTATAGGCTGAAGTGTTGTGCTGTGACACAGCAACCTCCAGGGTGGTGTGTTTCCGTGTGGGGTCTTTAGATCACCTGCATCACAGTGACCCCAGATGCTTGTTACTCATGCACATTTCTGGAGCCCACCCCACCACACCTGAAGCAGAATTTCTAGAAGTGGAGCCCTGGAATACACTTCTTAGGTTGAAGACTTGCAGCTGCTGTGTCACCTTATGTTTCTCCTTTTAAGGAACTGCCTTTCTAAAAATATTGATGACCATATTTCAGTAGCATGCATACTCAGTTGACATGCAGGTCCACCATTGATAGGAAGTCCCATGCTGGAGCCAGTAATACTCAGAAAAACAATTAAGTGTGAAGGTTAAAAAGCTCAATCCCTGGTTTAAGATCCAGCTGCCATTTCTTGGCAGGTCTTTGAGCAAATTCAACCTCTTTAAGCCTCAGTTTCTCACTTGAAAAATGGGAAAACTAACAATGCCTAACTCATAGAGTCATTGTGAGAATTAAATTTGTTAATGCTCTTAAGCATTTGAAGCGCCTGGCACATAAAAACATTCAATAAAAGGTAGCTATTCTTATCATTATGACTACTTGCAATTTCGATTTTTTAATTTTTTTAAACTTAAAATTGGCAAGAAGACACCTGATATTCAAGAACTATAATCAGATTTTAAAGTTTTGTTCAAAAATGGAATGATAACATCCTAAGCTAACACTTGCCTATACTGCTCCAGGGAATGTACCATGATACGACACTCCAGGTAAACAATCTGGCAGTAGGTTACAAGAGCCTTTCCGAGTTGTTTTGGGTGCAAGTCTAACACACATATTACTAAATTGATCCATGTGAATGTCATATTTTTATGCCATTGTAAATTCAATTTCTGATTGTTCATTGCTAGTAAAGCAATATAATTGATTTTTATATGTTGATCTTGTATCATGCAATCTCACTAAACTCACATATTAGGTCTAGTAGAATGGTGAGAGCCGACAGACATCCTTGTCCCATTCCCGGCTTAGGCAGAAAGCATTCAGTCTTTCACTGTTAAGTATGATGTTAGCTGTAGGCTTTTTGTATATGCGCTTTATCAGGTTGAGGAAATTCCTTTGTATTCCTAATTTCTTGAAGTGTTTTCCATGAGTAGGTGTTGAATTTTGTCCAGATCTTTTCCTGCATCGATTGTAATATATGGCTTTAATTTTCTACTCTGTTAATATGGTGAATTACTTTGTTTGAATTACAAAAGTTAAACCAACTTTGTGTTCCTGGAATAAGCCCACTTCATCATGAGGCACTATCCATTTTATATATTTCTGAATTAGCTTTTTGTTAAGGATTTTTTGCGTCTATGTTCATGCAGGAGAAAAATATGTTTTTATTTCCAATGTTTTGCAGTTGGCATTTTCCTAGTCCTAAGGTATTACGGGATAGAAAGTAAATCGCCCAAGATGCAAATTGCATTTCTTAGCAGGGCCTAGGTCTCTGTCAATATTGTCACTTAATGGCAGTCAGCAATGCATGGGATCTTATTTATAAATGTTTTATTCATTATAATAGTATGATAAATAGACGTCTATCTGGTGGCTTTGCCAATGAGTATTTTTTATTTACAATTCATAAGTTTTCTCTATTTCAATTCCAAAGGCTAAATGCTAGCTTATGTCAATTTTTATGTCTTGATCAAAAGGGGTGTTTTTATTTAAAAAATTAATGTCCATGGTGCTTTATTCCCTACATGGATAACAGTTAAATATACTAAAGTAAATACAATCAATGTTTATGTTAAATAACATTCTATAATAATGGTCACGATAACACTATGCAGCTTAGAAAGCAGTTTTACATGCATTATCTTATTTGACCTATGTTCAGCATTGTTAGCCCATTTCACAGGTGGAAAAACTGAGGCTTCTTACTAGCTGAGAGAGCATGAGAAAGACCTGAAAGCTCAGAGAGCTTTCAGGTCTTTCTCATGCTCTCTCAGCTAGTAAGAATCAGAGTGTTTGAAAATAGAAGATATTTTTATACACACAGACAGAAACAATTAATTAACAAATTCACAAATCCTCTGTATTTTAATTCCAAAGGTTAAATGTTAGCTTAAAGCCATGTTTTGTGGCTTGAAATGCTTTCATGTTTTAAAAAATAAACATTCACTGCACTTTGCTCCCTGCTGTAAGATGATAACATGTTCAGAAACACTTAAGGAAATACAAATACAACATTATTTACTAGCAGGTATTAATTGTTCTAATAAAGGCAGAAGAAATTAGTTCAAACAAATGACAGGAGAGTCAGCAGTACTCCTGTAATTGTGAATATTGTAATTATTCTTCCTCAATATATTCATTAGCCCTAATTTTGTCTTTAGGGCATATCTCCACACAAACAGTTCTTTCCGGTTTTAAATTACATGCTCCTATTTCTATCAGCCACTTGACCTCCAGAGTAAACAGCTGCTTCTTCTTTCTTTAGATTCTTCTTGGAAACTCCACTCAGACACCAACGGAGTAGCCCCCTTGTGCATTTGGAACCAAACCACAGGCTGCAGAGCTCCTGAGCAAGTCTGCCAGTCGCCAGTTCCACATCCCACTCTAGAATTTCTCGAGGGGTGGTGCTTTTAGCGTGCACCAGAATCTCCTGGAAGACGTTAAAACACAGCTTGCGGGGGGGCCCCACCCAGAGAGTTTCCGGGTCAGGAGGTCAGGGGTGGAGCCTGAGGATCTGCAGTTCTTACAAGTCCCCAAGAGACTGATACTCCTGGTCCAGAACTGACTCTGAGCACCTCTCTACCAGATGAGTGATTGGCATCTGAGTTTCCAGCTTCCTTATTTTTTCCCCAGAAAAATAGAAAAGAAGTGGAAGTTTTTAGGAAAGACAGTAGATAAAAACTGGCCCTAGAAGAGCTTGTTTCTTTGCTCTGTAGACCTAATAGTTTAATAACTGCAGGTTTACAGCAGAGCCCAGGTCTCTATGATATTACATGCAATGAAATATATAACATTTTCATTTGATTATTTTTTAATGTGAGAGCTCTTTTAAAGAGACTATCAGGAATATCCTTTTTTTTTCTTAGTTTGCCAACTAAAAGAATATATACAAAAATGTCAACAGTAGTTATCTTTTGGAGATAATAGGATTGCAAATAATATCTTTTTCTCGTGGCTTACCAGTATTTCTGGTCTTTACTTACTACAACAAATATAGTGACCTATGCAATACAAAAATGCAGCCAGTTAAAATCATATACGTAAATTTGCCAGGCATGTTAATAAAGGCATGAGGAATAACTGAAATTTCTTCTTGCAACTCTACAAGCTAAAACATTTAAGAATTTATCTATCTTTCACCTACTTCTGCCCCATCCTCTACATCAGAGATCAAGCTTGGAGCTTGTTCATAAGTCAGAGTAAAATGGCAAGTTCTGAGATTTGTGGTCTCCTCTCTAGTCCATACTCTTACTACCATGGATGTGGTCTTCCCAACTGATTACTTCCCAATAATTCTGGTCCCTTCCAGCTACCTTCACCCCTTCCTCTCAGACCTTCCTTCCCCTGAAGCTAGAAGTGAGGGGCCGCAACTTGTGTGCGCAGTGTCCTCTGAATCTCCTTACAGACTGAGGAAGAGCATAACCCTCCATTGACCTCATTTTCATTCACAACCTCAAGGAATAGTTTATACCACAAACTCATACATTGCCCAAATTTACTATAAGAACAGATTAAGTCACTGAAAAAAATAACCAATGTAACCTCAGCTGAGTGAGAAAATCAGAGTTTTGCCCACTTAAATTTTCATATGTATTCAGGTAATATTTCATAATATGAAAAACAACAAAAGCCGACTTTTGCCACATTCACTTCCTGGTCTATACAAAATAATATTGGTTTTTCTTTACTATACTTGCTAATTTTAAGAGGCTTCTTTTTATTTCTGTCATGGATATTTTTAATTGCAAATGCCATATTAAGTTGAAAATTAAGGGAAGGTTTTAATATTTCACATGCCAATATTTTTTCCTCCTGTCTGATTCACTTTGAAAATCCAAATAGCAAGGATGTTTTTTCTGTGGTTTGAAAACCATACACAGACCTACTTAACTGTGTTACAGTGGAAAAGCCACATTTTCTTGATCGTTAATTCATTGCCAAATTAAAATGTATGCCGCCTCGTCCTCCTACCACACGAACTGTGCCTGAAACAAAATAATAATTCTGCTTTGTTGAACAAAAAACATCATCCAAATCAAGACGAGGTTTTTCTTAATGACCTAAAATACGTGTTTTTGCTAAAGGAGGAAGAAATTTAAAAAGCAATGACAACACAGTGTTCTTCCAGGAGACAGTAATTAGAAACAAATTAGAGCTTCCGAGAGAGTGAAAGCAAGAAGGCCCTGTTTACATCATGCTAACTACAGTCCAGGTTTATGAACCTTCATTATCCTAGAGTTATTTCTCAACCATATCCTACAAATGGATGTGATTTGTAGCTTTAGCTCAACTGGGATTTGAGACATGTGAGTGGGTTTTTGTTTTGCTTTTTTTTTTTTAATCTTAAGAAGGACAGTTTTGTTATATCCAAACCAATTTCAACGTCAAAAAAGCAGCAGCTCTACTGCATCCTCTTCTGTTATCCCCTTTAAAGATATGTCAGCATTATTCTAGGAACTCTCAAGCAAACTGAGGCTCCAGTGTAAACCTCTGTAATTTTGAACAGAACTCATTTCTAGTAGCTTTTTACTCTGGGCATGACAGTTCATCATTCATCCAAATGGGAAAAGTAATTTGCAGAAATAAACATGTGTATTAAAAGGCTGAGAGAATGAGAGCACAACCCTCTGGGAGGTCTTCTTCCCTCGCTCATATCTAGCGGGCTTTGCTTCCCACTCCCTCCAATACTCCCACATATTCATTTGTAACCAGCCATCCAGCCAACCTCAGCCACCCAACCCTAAGGGAGCAGCATGAAAAGATGGGGAGAGTCAGATATTAGGAAATGTCAAAATCCAATTTGGCTAACCCAGTGGAGGAAAATGAAAAACAGCCACGCCTTATTGGCTCCAACACTGAAAACCTCAGCAGTGGCAGGAAAAATGAAAGAAGAAAAAAATGTCAGCCACGTGAAAGAGGCAGGGCACAGAAATGGCACAGAACTGAAGAAAATGACAATCAGAGAAGACTCTTAGGGGGAGGGCCAGAGTGTATAGGAAGGTAGGGAAACCCATGAGGGAGGAGGGAACACAGCTAGACCAGCAAGTCAGCTGGGGGACGTCCATGGGAAGGGCATGGTGCCCACCAAATGTTCCCAGTGGCACTCATGATTATCACACCAGATTATTGCGTACTAAGGTGTCAGCTCATTAGCTTAGTGGGTGATATGTTTGTTTTACTGTTTTTTCTAAGACGTGATATATTATAGAAAGCCTTCTTTCAACAATTAGTTTGGAATACTTCTAAGTATCCAACTATCTAGAAAATTCACTTTCCCATGATCTATTATTCCCCAATTCATCTTGATAACTAAAGTAATTTTATAATTTCACTGCTATAGACTGAATGTTTGTGTCCCCCACCCCCAAATTCATATGCTGAAGCCTAATCCCCAATACAATGAATGATATTTGGAGGTGGGACCTTTGGGAGGTGATTTGGTCATGAAGGTGGAGCCCGCACAAATGGGATCAGTGGCTTATAAAAGAGACCCCAGACAGCTCTCTCACCTCTTCTGCCCTGTGAGGACACAGCGAGAAGATGGCTGTATACAAACCAGAAAGCTCTCACCAGACACCGAATCTGCTGGCACCTTGATCTTGGACTTCCCAGCCTCCAGAACTGTGAGAAATAAATTTCTGCTCTTTATAAGTTACCTAGTCCATAATATTCTGTTATAGCAGTCTGAATGGACTAAGATATTCACTAAGATATTCATCCTTTTCAGGATAAGTTCTCTTAATGTAGCTCCAAGTCTGAAAAAGGGAGGTTCTCTACTCTCTTAGTAAAATATTCTGACTGGTACCCACAGCCCACTGAATCCAGATGGCTCCAACCAGTTGAATTTTACAGTTGTTTGTACCTATTTAATTCCAATACTATTGTAATGATGTAATTAAATTTTAAAAATATGTGCACTGGTGGAAAATGAGAGCAAAAGAAAAAATTCTCATGTAAACAAAATTGAATCCTTTGAAAAAAATTAAGCTAATTATTTTCTTTTCAACTGTTGATTTTAAAGATGAGAAAAAGAACTCGTAAGAATCTAGAAAGATGCTGCATTGTTTTCTAAATATCTTTAAAAAAACTCTCCATTTTAAAGAAACAAAAACAAGAAATTATAGAAAACGCAGAGAAATTTCAGCTCACACAGATCCAAATTCAAATCAAAGACCTGGGCCTTACTCAAAAGACTGGTAATGGGGCTTCCTTGGTGGCACGGTGGTTGAGAGTCCGCCTGCCGATGCAGGGGACATGAGTTCGAGCCCTGGTCCAGGAAGATCCCACATGCTGTGGAGCAATTAGGCCCCTGCACCACAACTGCTGAGCCTGAGCTCTAGAGCCTGCGAGCCACAGCTACTGAGCCCACGTGCCACAACTACTGAAGCCTGCGCACCTAGAGCTGGTGCTCCGAAACAAAGAGAAGCCACCGCAGTGAGAAGCCCGCACACCACAACAAAGAGCAGTCCCCACTCGCCACAACTAGAGAAAGCCCACATGCAGCAACGAAGACACAACGCAGCCAAAAATAAAATAAATTAATTAAAAAAAAAAAACTGGTAAATTACCGTACATGCACGTACTTTAAGTTGAAGTGTTTAAAGCATGCATATATCATTCGATGACTGCATCCTGGAACCAGATTTTTTCAATAATTCTGTCAGCTATTAGGCCCAATGACTCAGAGAAGATAGCTTCCACCACATTTATTTTAAAACTCTGGGAACAGATGCCCCCTGCCACCAATTTTTAATCTTCAAAGTGCCCAATGATGCTGGTAAACTTCAGCATCTTTCATGTATAGAATGGAGTTTTAACTCGTCTGGCAATCTACCAAGGGATCTTTTTGTCCTTATGGTAAAATTTGTTCTTTGGTTGGTTGACAGTCCTGAAAGCATAGCTGCTCTTCTGTCTTTTGCACAGGCAAGGTCTCACTTGAACAATGGTTTTGTGCCAGCTTATCTTAAGGTTGTCTCAGGGTGAAGATGGTGGTTTCTTTTAGCTCTTAGACTTCCAAAATATGTGAGGTAGAGGAAGGGAGGTGAGTGTGTGTCAAGAGCTAAGTCCCACTGCTACTCTATTTCCAGATCAATCTCTCCCCACAGCAGGGTCTCACCATCACTTTGCATTTGGAAAGGACATCCTTCATTTGGTTTTGTTTCTAAATTGAATTTACAAGTTCAGCACAAACATTTCAAGCTCAATCCTGGTTTTAGCTTCATCCAAACCAGGCATGGAAAGATTTCAAACAGTCCTTTTCCTGCCATGATATTCTTTTTGCCCCGGTCCATAAATGAGTAATTTAGTAAACTTGGGAAAGCATGTAAATTGCCATGGTGGGTGTTCTGCAGTAATCTTCATTCACTCAGAAGTGGGATTAAATAAAAGGCCTCCAAAATGTAATTCATTTCTGTTTATCTGGTGACATGGTACAAAAATATCTCAGACAGGAAGGACAGAAAATAGAGAGAAACCTGTAGGCAATTATATAAGAGCCGTATTCTCCATTAGTTAGAAGGCTGACCACCAAGGTATTGAATAAAACCACAGAGGCATATCTTGTGAACTTAATACCCAGTTGGATCATTTCTAACAGCCCCTTCCTCTATATAAAATTACTTTCTACAATAATAATTATTTTCTTCATTTGATTGTTTAGTTTTAACTTTAAAAATACCTTCTAATTTAAAGATATTCAAATTCCATTCAGTATTTCAAGTATGAAATAAAATTTGCATTTACCAAACAAAATATCATACCTCACAGTTCATCACTCTATTCCACTGTTTAAATTATAAATACAAAAACTCTGTGATGTGTGAAATGAATTTCTGTAAAGGATGCCTTCGCCTACATTTTAATAGGAGTGAATATAAACCCGTTTGCTGTACTTGAAAGTGGACAACAAGCTTTCCCACCAAAAATGGGCCTTTTCCTGTACATACGGTTTTTTCTTAGAAGTCATTAAAGTTGTAAATGTCTGCCCCACAGCGGAAAAGCATACGGCTACCTCAGTTAACGTCAACCGCAGCAATTGTTTAGAACTTAGTACAACGAATTTGTGTGGCAGGAGGCGGTATTTTATCTTTGACATTGTTTAGAATTGCCAGCATATGGTGATAATAAAAAGCAGACCAAATTCTAGTCAAATTGTTACCACTTTTAAATTCTCTACAAACCACGTGCCCCCTTATTTTCTACACCCAAGGCAGAGCGCTCCCAGGGTTCTGCCCCTGGCATGTCACTACCACCAGGCAAGGGCACACCGTAATCTGAGGTCTAAAAAGGAAGCTGCCTGGACAAAAGGGTTCTATATCTGGTTTCATCCGGATATAGAAATCAGAGGGCAGCTCAACTCCAGGATATCAGTGGGAACTTTATCATCATAAAGTGCTGGGTGGATCTAAAAATTGATGCACAAACAAGTCCAGGTACTGCTGGTGTGTGGGAATGTTTTAAAATGAGGTTACAATTCTCACCTCTTGATTAATTGAAGAATGCTTTTTCCAGGTTTTTCACTTTTCATTCTGGATTGTAAATATTTGTTGAATGAATGAAAGGACAGATGGTCAGGGTGAGTCCATGAGAGAGGAGCTACAATTTATACATTGATTCGAGCCCACATCTCTCAATTTTCTCAAAGAAATGGTGATGAGATTTTTTTACCCAGAGAAACAAATGAGCATGTGAATTGTACAGGCGACCAAAAGCTCAACACCAACAAATTCCAAGTCCAGACCAGGAATTGGTCTGTTAAGATCTAGAGCACAGAAGGAAGCCCGAAGCCTAGGATGGCCAACTTAGCGATAAATGCCAGAGAATGTCAAACAGCTCTCTACCTTGTCCTGTAGCCCTCACTGCTGACATGAGGAAGAAGGTCAAGAAAATAAGCAAATAGAATATAATTGAATATTCTACTTTGGAAGGCTCAGCAGATCCAACCATGCTGGCCATGAAGACAATGCTTCAGATCATGTCGTGTGTTCTTTCATAAACTCTAACCCTGCAGCATTTATAATCAGTGAGGGCAAGCACCTGAACTTAGGATCAGACAAAAGCACCCATTCCAAAAGGAGTTCCCCTGCAGAATACAGGGGGGTTCTCATTTTTAGACTAATCCTCCCACTAGCATAGAATAAAAGTTTCTCATTTCTAACTTTCTTTCTGTTGATTTTACTACAAGACCCTTTATAAAAGGGAGAAAACAGAGAAGAAACTTATTTCAGAAGAAAAATTGCTCTATAACAGAAAGAAAGACACATACACACACACAAATGGTAAACTCCAAGGTTTTTTGGTAATGCATTTTTTCCTCTTTATATTGGGTAATAGGTACACTACTGAAGCCAAAAGAAAAACAATAAAAGCAATATACTTGAAGTATGTTTTTAAGCTTTTATAAAATCTCCAGCTCCAAAGGAGTAGAAATGAATTTTAGCTAAATTTGATATTTTACACAAACTGCATTCAACATGTGACATAAAAACTAAACCTTCACACAAAATGTCCATGTAGTCAGATATGCAATAATATGGGCCAATATCACATCAATGATTTCCTCATAAGTTTATTAGAGTTCTATTATTTAAATAGGTAAGGTGTTATATCCAACAGGGAAAGAAAAAAAGAGCTAGAAATTTCTCCTTTTATATTCTGGAAGAGATATACTTTGCTTCAACACTTCCTACTCACTTAAATGACTCAAAATATTTATATGCCATTTTCTCATCCACATAATCATCAGAGATGTATATAAGAAAAAAATTTAACGGTATCCTATCCTCAGTAGGGATATGTCTACTCTTGAAGCTGATGTGGTATGGGAAGAGATTCATAAATTTGTCAAGAGGAATAAAGGAGACAGAGCAAACATTTCACTCACAATGTCTAAATATTCGAGATCAAACACATATGAATGGAGCAAATCAGGTGTACCAGTATCTGCATGTGTGTGCATAAATGAAAACATGTGAATATGCATACACACTTCACCAATTACCTCAAACCTTAAAGGTGAGCTTCTATTCCCAGAGTGGCATATTGTTAACCTGAAAAAAACTGAATGAACATTCAGTTCAGTAAGGAATTAGATATGGTCCCTTACCACACCTCCCACATCTCTGTAACTTCTTAAACGATTTCACAAACAGGTCTCCAAAATCTATTTGCTCTCATATGAGCCAGTGGTCATTGGGTCTGAGATATATATAGTTCCAAAGGTAAAAAGCTGAAGAACTGATTCTTACCAAGAAAGGAAGTATTGCCCAGCTTGAATTTCCTCCTCCTCCTCCTGCAAATTGAAATTCTTGCTCTAATCAGGCTATTTCCAAACGCATATGAAATGGACCACAAGGAAGAGGAAATTAAGCATCACAGGATCTGTTTTAGGCTCATAATGAGACGTACAAAGGTTTCTAGGATCCAGACAGTGATCACCTTGCTAGAATATATTTGCTCTTATTGAAACACATTTTCTTGTAACTAGTTGCAATAAAATTAACAGAACTAAAATGGTCATCTTTCTGTTTTCCTTTGCCCTCCTTTTTTCCCATCCTCTCCTCTCTCTCTCTCTTAAGCTTGGAGAGTTATAGAAGATGGGGTTGCTTTGGCTACCATTAAATCAATCTCACCTCATATCCTTTCACAAGTATAAAATTAATTCTGAGTGATTCTGATTAGAGCAACTGTACCCTATCCCTGATCAAGCCTAATTACAACTGGATGCAGGGTCCCCGCCATTGTTGTATGTAAGTAATGGAGCCTGAATTTCAGCCAGCAGTGTCTTGTTAATGAACAGGACTGATGAGAGGCCTGCACATTGTCTCCAGCGACCTCTTCTGCATCATAGAGAGCAAACTGCACTGATAAACACACTGAGATGGTTATTATCCATTATTCAGTTTTACAATCAGCGAACACCTGGCACAGCGGCAGCCACTCACTCTTTACTTCCCATCCGTATCTATGGGGGCCCCAAACTCTGACACAATATAGCATGCCAATTTCCCTGTATCAAAGGAAAGAAGTTATGAAGAAAGGGCTGGGGGACCCTGAGAAAGGTGCTCTTGCTCTTTTTACATCTCCTTGCTCTTTGCAAGGAACAGATATTGGCAGCAGTTCTGCAAATGTTAGAGATGGCTTTGAGAGAGGTTTTAATTGTTGCTCTTTTATGTTAAGAAGGACTTACAGGGCTTCCCTGATGGCGTATTGGTTGAGAAGCCCCCTGCCGATGCAGGGGACACGGGTTCGAGCCCTGGTCTGGGAAGATCCCACATGCCGCGAAGCAACTAAGCCCGTGCAGCACAACTACTGAGCCTGTGCTCTAGAGCCTGAGAGCCACAACTACTGAAGCCCACATGCCACAACTACTGAAGCCCACGTGCCTAGAGCCCGTGCTCTGCGACAAGAGAAGCAACTGCAAAGAGAAGCAACTGCAAAGAGAAGCAACTGCAATGAGAAGCCCGCGCACGGCAACAAAGAGTAGCCCCCGCTCGCCGCAACTAGAGAAAGCCCGCGCAGCAACAAAGACCCAACACAGCCAAAAATAAATAAATAAATTTATAAAAAAAAAAAAAAGAAGGACTTACAGACCAAAGAGCTACCCACCAGCTCCTGAAGCCTGGTATGCTTCCAGATTAACAAGGCAATGAGGCGTTCAAAGAACAAAGAAATGCACGATTGCCGTCTTTGAACCTACAGGAAAGGAAAATCCGTTGCATTTTGCTTAGTCCTGGCTACTCATGGACTTTCAATTAATCTAGTTCTCTTCTCATTTTATAAATCTTTATTTCAACTTACTTTAAGGAAGGAGACTGCCTGCCTTTGGTGGCAATATATTTCATATTTTTTTTATCTTTGCATGATCATGGTGAATTTATGATGATTCTATTGCATGAAAAAGTTCCAGTAAAGATTTTTTTTCAGCAATGGTTAATAAGCAAGTTTTGAGTCTACAGGACAGAGAATCTCTATTTTCTGGACAGCACTAGGTACATTTTCTATATCCCAGCAACTTCAGAGGCTGGGGAGGACGCTGGGGCAATGAGAAAGAAAGGGATCACAGGGTATTGGGGTGTGTGGCCTCAGACCCTTAGTGCACAGTTTTGCCAGTTTGAAGATTCTAAAGTCAGCTTAAACTGGGGGATCTCAGCAGTCTCTGGAAAAACTGGCTTGTGCCATCCAAACTCACCAAAGAACAAACTGGAATCAGAAAGGCAGTTTAGATAAACATATGAAGATGATATTTTGGGTTCACAGTTTCTCAACTAGAAACAGGCCCACAAATTTAAAGGCAGTGGTGATGGGCCTCTGCACCCAGTGGCTGGTTTGAAAATGTCAGCACAGCCATATATAGCTCCCTCTTCAGCAAGAGCTCAAACCTTACACACATTTTTCTCAACACCTCTTTCCAGCACCAAAAAAAAAAAAAAAAAAAAAAAGCAAAACAACACAAAACAGAAACAGATACTTTTTTTTCCAAGAAGTGGTCAAGGTACTTCAATTTTACAATTAAGAGGATAAAAGAAGACACATTTTGCCAAAGCTCAAGTTGGCACCTGGACACTTCCTCAAGTTTATACAAATGTGAGTGACTTAGTCAGGCAAGGTCAATGACTGTAGACTCCATGCCATTACATTGTCATACTGTTGTTATTTTTCAAGAGCCCTAGAAGTTAAGAGGAAGCACATAATGCCAATGTGCTTAGTGTACCTCTAAGGGTCAGATCATGCTGACATCGTGGAATCAAGCCCTTCTCAACACTGTTCTTTTGTCCCACCATCAGAAAGGGACCCATGAGAAGCATGAAAATATGAATCAAGAAGAATGTAACTTTCCTAAGGTAAAATGGCTACATTTTGTCCAGACAAATGTCATTTTCAAACACACTCGGATAGAATGACCACTTTGTCATTCTATGGTTGGTTTTGTTTTATTTTTTTTGGCTTGCAGTCCTATCACAGTTCTCACAGAAATGCTTGGCCAAAAAAAGATGCCTTATAAACTGAAATCAGATTGCCCAAAATCAAAACAGTGAGAATTAAATCTCACACTTCTTTATTCTCAGGGCAGTCAGGTCAGGGCCCTTCAGAAAGGGGCCTTTTGTAGCAGATGAGATAAGAGGAGAAGGCAATGCTGGTCATCAGATTTACTTTACTCACATCTGTTTTTTACTCACTGACCAAAGACCTCCTGCCTTCATGGCCACTGGTATCTCTTGGAATAGGGTCCCCAACAAGAGAAAAGCAAGTCATGGAACCGCAGGTCAGAAACAGACCTTAAATCATGAAGCAAGATTACTGAGTAGGCCTGGCCTTGCTGCTTCCACCTGTGCATTTGTGCACGTGTGTGTGTGTGTGTGTGTGTGTATGTGTGTGTGTGTGTGTGCTCATGGTAAAAGGGAAACACATATATAGATTTGACCTATTTATTAATTTGAAAAGTATTTGTTGAGAGCCTGTCGTGTCTTTGGCACTATTATAGATTCTGGGGATACAGCCATGAACAAATCAGCCAGAATCCTTGCACTATAGGAGTTTACATTTGTATGAAAATAAATGTGAGAGATGTAAATAAAATATGAGGAATACAAACATATCGATGCATTAAAAGAATAAAACACCATCAAGTATTTTCATAGAACTAGTTCTAAAATTATAACACCACTTAACTGTGGTAAAATCTGAAATTAACTGAACAAAAATAATTACAAGTTATTTGTAATATTAACAAATACTACATCCATTAAAAATTTCATGAAGCCACCATTTTTCATCCATCAAATTAACAAAGCTGTTTTTCAAGAGTTTGGTGAGTTGAGTGCCCTCATATGCTGCTGGTGGTATAAAGTGTACAAGGCTTTCAGAAAGCAATTTGACACCTTGTGTTAAGAACCTAAACCTTAAATATGCATGGCCTTCTATTCAGTAATTCCTCTTAGAGCTATGGGTTTCAATCTTTAGTATGCCTAAAAATCTCTGGAACTTTATTTAAAAAGTGGATTCCTGGGCCCTGATCTCAAATATTCAGATTCTGCAGGTCCAGGATGGGACTCCTGACATTTATATCTTATTCTGATGGAGGTGGTTAGGTTGTCACACTATAAGAAGAGCTCCTCTGGAAGGATCTATTCCAAGGCAGTAATCAGAAATATAGAGAAAAATTTATATGTAAAGCTTTTGATCTCAGCTCTTATTTGTAATGTTGAGAAACTGTAAACAACCTAAATTGACACAAATAAGGAAATGGTAATACTAATTATGATACATACTTACAAGAGATTATAGCCATTAAAAATGGGCTTTGGGGGCTTCCCTGGTGGCGCAGTGGTTGAGAGTCCGCCTGCCGATGCAGGGGACACGGGTTCGTGCCCCGGTCCGGGAAGATTCCACATGCCGCGGAGCGGCTGGGCCCATGAGCCATGGCCGCTAAACCTGCGCGTCTGGAGCCTGTGCTCTGCAACGGGAGAGGCCACAACAGTGAGAGGCCCGCGTACTGCAAAAAAAAAAAAAAAAAAAGGGCTTTGGGAAGGTGTTAAATGAGAGAAATCAAGATGCAAAATTATGCATATTGTATTTATGAAAAAAATATATTTTTCATATATATGAAAACAACTGCAAGGAAATACATCAAACTTTTAATAGTGGCTATGACTGGGTAGCAGGATTAGGAGAAATATTTATCTTCTATGTGTTGTTCTATATTTTCTGAATTGAAACAATGAGCAAATTACTTTCATAATCCAAAAACATATAAACTTAAAAAATAAATAAAGAAGTCATAAATCTCTTCTTTGCTTCTAGGCAGAAATACACCCAAATCATTCCACACATAGCTGCCTAGTCCAATGCTCCTTTTAGGCCCAATTAAGGAAATCTTCCAGAATTAGACAGCTGTCATTTATGTCCAGCTTTTGTTGTTCCTGTTGAAATTTAAATTTGCTTTCTCTTACTCTTCCTTCATGGAGTCCGAGACCAGCTGTTTGCTTACTTCCTTAAAGGGCTGCTCATAATGCCGCCCAAGCTGACTAGTGTCTATTTAAGTCCCAAAGTTCTGCTGGGAAGGAAATGTGTGAACTCTCACTGATCAGGAAGTGCTGGGGGAGAGGGCTAGTGAGTGTGAATGTGGTGAGTTCTGGTTTCTGGGAGAGGGTGACTGTAAGGGCTAAGGAAGGCATTTTCTAGATAAAGTTCTATTCAATATACTCTTTGGGAAGCAATTAATCAATCAATGAGTAACCTTGGAAAATATCTGCCTAAAATTCTTCCACAAGCACAAATTGCATGGCAATCCTATAAATCTTACAAAGCAATTATAAAAGAATGTTTCTTTAAAAAAATAAAATGTAATGGCTAAGGCCTGACTTTCCTTGCAGGGAATATACAATAAAAGCTACTATTGTGGGGGGAGTATCTTTCATCCATCATTTCTTCTTCCTTCCCACGGCACAGACCCTCTTCACCTCCTGTTGGGTAGGTCCAAACTAGTCTCCTGGGGCTCTGATTTTGGTTGTCTCATTCTTTAACAGGTGGTTACTACTCTTGAAAGAAAAACTCATTTTACTCATCTATAAAATGGACCTAAAGTTAGATTTTACAAAATCTGTAGGGATTCAAGGAGCCTCCCCCCTTTCCAGTAGCCAGCATGTCTGTCCCTTCCCATTAAACGCTTGTCTTAATCCCACTAATAATCTGTCTGTATTTATCTTCTTATGCAAGGCTTCAGTCCAGCATTTGGCACACAGAAGGCACCTAGCAAATTTTTATCAAAGGAATGAAAAAACTGGATGACTGGTTCCTTTGATGATGGTAAGCTCCCTTGTATACTACTCATCCCTGTTCTACAAACAGAAGGAACTTACTCTATATTAGTCAGTTTAATTTTTCTGCCCTTGCATCCATTATTTACTCAATAACAACACATTTTTATTGGGCAAATCTGACATGTCAGGCACTGGGGAAAAAGCAGTGAGCAAAATAGATATAGTCCCTGTTTCATAGAGCTTACACTGTAGTGGGAGGCAAAGGAACAACTGAGCAATTAATTAATTGATTACTTCATTTTTAAAATGTGCTTTGGGGTATAGATAAGCACTATGAGGAAAATAAAAGTTATGTGATAGAGACTGAGAACAAGGGCAACCACAGCTGGTCAGGGCAGGTCTCTCTGAGGAGGTGACATTTGAACTAAGACCTAAGTGATGAGGTCCAGGAAGCACTAATCCATATAGCTTTTCTACATTGGCAATTTAATTAAGGCAAAATGTATACAGAGCAAAATGCATGTGCGTACTTAAGTTTATAATTTAATGAGCTTTACTAAAGGTATACACCTATGCAATCATCACCATTAGGATACAGAACATCTCCCTTACCCCAGAAAGTTCTTGTGCCCACTTCCCACTCATGGGAAGCATAGTCTTACCCCATGCTCAGAGGCATCCTCTGCTCTGATTTTTCTTGTCATAGATTAGTTTTGCCTAAGATGGGCTTCCTCAGGTACAGCTCCTTGGATACAGTTCCTCTGGATCAGAAGATCTGTTATCTAATATGACAAGTTGTCTGCTTCCCAAACTCCCAACATACAATGCCAACGTAAGGATAAGATAAGCACAATAGACACTAAAGTTCAGAAGGAAGAGAGATGAGAGGCCCGTAGCACAATCTCTGGTCCATAGAAATTTGACACGACTATAAGACCAAGTGTGACTCTATGTACCCTCCTGCTGTTTCCCATCACATACTGGCCGCAAATGTTCATGGCCATCCTAGTGCAGAGCTTTACAATGGGTGTGCCCAAGAGTGAGCCATGAATGGAGGACCATGAGCTGCTGGACCTCTCTGACTTGGAACAGTCTGGTCTAGGGGTCCTCAAAGGACAGCCCCAGGGGAGTGGGCTTTGTTGGGGTGGGAACTATGAGGGACACAAGAGACACTCAGAGTCCTTGTTCCACCACAATAGGATGGGAGAGACCAAGAAGACGCCCTACCATCCAGCTGTCTGTTTCAGTGTCCCACTGAGGCACACCTCTGCCGTGATCAAGGGCTATTGCCACTGCTAGGGAAGGAGCAGGGCAAACATTCAGTAGGTCAAGGAAGGCTGAGCTGAGGTGCTGGCACACCAGCATTAGGCATGGCCCCACTCTTTGTCTTCACATCTATCTTGTCCTTCTTCCCACTTGTGGCTACCATGCCCTCTTAGTTGTGTCCAAGCACTAACAGAGCTTCATCGTTATCTTGAAACACTTGCTATGATAAACTTCTATTGGACTTGAAACTCACTCACATAATCACAAGAATTTCCAACATCGCATTTGTCAAAAAGAGCAAAAATGAGATGTTATATTCTTTAAACAGAGTTTCAACCATTATAAATTTTAGAATGGCTTTAAAAATAGATTAAGCATTTTTAATCACTAGCTTGTACAAAGCTTTAATGGTGACTACCAATATTTTGAAAAGATAGCCATTTTTTTTAAAAGTGTTGGGAATTCCCTAGCAATCCAGTGATTAGGACTCTCACTGCCAGGGCTGGGTTCAATCTCTGGTTGGGGAACTAAGATCCCACAAGCCGCGCAGTGCAGCCAAAAAAAAAAAAAAAAAAGTGTTGATCAGGGTTTTCTCACAGATATTTTAAGCTTATAACTTGATATTACAAAGTTATGTTCTTCTTCAGCAATAAAAAGGAATGAAGTACTGATACATGCTACAACATGGAATAGTCTTAAAAAGGTTAAGCTAAGTGAAGGAAGTCAGACACAAAAGACCACATACTGTGTGATTCCATTTATATGAAGTGTCGAGAATAGGCAAATCTATAGAGACAGAAGGTAGGTTAGTAGTCACCTAAGGCTGAGGGGTGGAGGGGACAAGGGTGACTGCTGGTGGGCATGGGGTTTCTTTGTGGGGGTGATAAAATGTTCTAGAATTGATTGTGTTGATGGTTGCACAACCCAGTGAATATACTAGAAACAACTGAATTGTACACTTTAAATGCGTGGTTTGTATGGTATGTGTACTCGTTTTCCTGCGGCTGTCATAACAAATCCACACACTTCGTGGCTTAAAACAACAAAAATGTGTACTCTCACAGCTCTGGAGGCCAGAAATCCAAAGTCAGTATCATGGGCTGAAATCAAGGCGTTGGCAGTGCAGTGTTCCCTCCCCCAGAGGATCCAAGAAGCGTTAATCCATCCCTTGCCTCCTCCATCTTCACTCCAATTGGCCAACATCTTCAAATCTCTCTCTGCTCCGTCTTCACGTGGCCTACAGTGTGTCAAATCTCCCTCTTATAAAGGTACATGTGACTGCGTTTACAGCCTACCCTGATAATCCGGGATAATCTCCCCATTTCTAGATCCTTAACTTTATTACATTTGTAAAAACTCTGTTTCCATATAAAGTAACACTTACAGGTTCCAGGGATTAGAACCTAATGTCTTGGCAGGGGGTAAAAGGGGTCATTTTTCAGCCTACCACAGTATGTGAATTATACCTCAATAAAGCAATTTTAAAAAATACACAGGGTATAATTTAAGAATAAATAAAATTTAGTATACAGAAGAAAAGCGATATCCATGTATAGATGCAAGGAGGCTTAAAAGACATATTAATCAATCACAAATTTTGTTTTAATCTTGACTCACACCAAAGGTAAAAAGACATTTTTGAGACAAATGAAGAAAATCAAGCATGGACTGGGTATTAGATAATGCTGGGAAATTATTTTAACTTATTTAAGGTCATAATGGTATCATGGTTGTTCTTTTAAGTCCTATCTGTTAGAGATTTATACTGAAGTAATTTCAGATGAAATAAAATGATGCCTGGAATGTGCTTTTAAAGATTCTGGCAAAAAAGGAAGGATGGAATAGATGAAATCTGAAAGTGTTGATGACTGCTTAATCTAGGTCCTAGATATGTGATGGAGAGGAGTTGGTCATTATACTATTCTCTATTTATTTGTACGTTTGACATTTTTCCATAATAAAAGAAGTTACATTCATGGAAATAAGCTCAATTTTCTCATTTAAAAATTTGAACAAGGTTTTATTTGGAAGTTTTAAAAAAATACAATATATTCTCTAATACCATAAACATACTTTTATCATAATTCTGTAACATAAAAAAGCTAATTTTTTAATAAGCCTGATAGAAATGCTCTCAAATTCCCTCTGGTTTTACCCCTAATGCTCTTCAAATAATGTCATTTTTTTTGTGTGCCATGACGTAAAAAGATTGGGAAGCTCTGCCCAGAGGAACTGATTTTGAGCAAAGGGCAGATAAATACAGGCTTTCAAAGTCCTCCATTTCCAAAAGCTCTCAGGGTTCCCTCTTCAGCACCTTTTTAAAGGGCTTTCAGAAAACAAAATGCTTGAGACTGAAACAGTCCCTGCAGCTGCAGCACCGGTTTCAAATGCCCACTATTTTGTAAGAGGATCCCTTTGTGTGGTTTTTTGTTTCCCAGAGGAAAAGCTAAACCCACCCCAGTGTTTTCATAAACTGAAAATGAATGGCTTGAGGGCCACCGTTGAGTGGGACAGAAGAGGACATTTGGCAGAGCTGGCCTCTGCGGGGCTTTGGTCCCCCCCAGACCTCAGTCAGCAACCTGCAGGGACGTGGCCATGAGAGAGGACTTCAGAGGTGGAGCTCTGGTCCTCGTGGGGCCGCCTAGCCTGGGGAGCAAGGTGCAAGGTGTTCAGGGTGGGAGCATTGTGGGCGCAGCCCCTTTGCCAGTATACAGTCAGGCCAGACAAGGTGCACCTCCTCTTGGAAGCCCCCAGGTGCGCCCCGCAGCAAAGCTGCACATTGCTCTTCCTCTGGTGGTTGAGTATATCTTTATCTCTGATTTTGGTTGGTTGGTGGTTTATTTAAATCTGTAATACACAGAGTAAAACATTCCAAAGAGAACAAAAAGATATTTAGCAGAAATAGTCAATCTCTCAAGCTTATTTCTCCCAGAGGCAGCTAGCACTACCAGTTTCTTTTGCATCCTTCCAGAGATTTCTATACCTATACATGTGTGTATACCCATATACATGCCCCATCTCCCCGAATGCTTACTCTATTCCTACCACCTCATGTTTCTTACTTTTTTACCCTTAACTGTGTATTTTGGAGATTGTCATAGCTGTATATAGAGATATGTCTTGTCTTTTGTTTATTCAGTACTTTTTAAGGCTGTATATTTCTTGGTATGGACATGCTACAATTTATCTAAGTAATTCCATAGTGGTGTGTATTCGGGTTGTTTCCAGGATCCTGCTATTCCAAACAAAGCCACAATAAATTTTGCACTCCCTCCAAGCTTTTATGCAAGACTACCCTAGTTGCCTTTCAAAGAAACATATATACACAGTGCTGACATAAAAAGAGAAAGCAACAACAAAAAAATCTCCCTTCCAACACACAAAATTACTTTTAGAATCTGACCTGTTTTAACAGAAGTAGCTGTTCCCCTAACAGAATCAAAACAATGTGGTAAGGGGCCTGGCTGCAGAGCTGACTCTCCCTTCTCATAATTCCTACTCCCATCCCAACAGAGAGCTTTGTAGACAAACCACTGAGGCCGCAAGGTATAAGGCTTTCCATCAAGGATATGTTTTCCCTTCACCTCTGACCCCGAGCCAGTCCATAGAAAACCCAGCTCCATTGTCTGCAGCATTTCCTTCCCTAAAAACACCAGGGCTCTGCCTCCATTCCAGGCCAGTATTTCTCCCACCAAACTGCTCCAACAGACTTTATACCTGCCTGGCAAAGGATGCCAATCAAGAAACTGCAAGCAAAGATCCTTTGACTGTAGAAACCAACTGGCAGAGGACAAAAGAACAGGAAAGAGCCTGCTTAAGGAGGGAAATAAGAGTTTGGGGCCAATACAAAAAAAAAAAAAGGATCAAAAGTTCCTCTCAACAAAACAACCAGAAGAAACCTTGTCTAACAATCAGATAAACTCCTCCAACAGCAAGCATGAATATCTCACGGCCAAAAAATGCTTAATTCATTGAGGGCAGATTTGAGAGAAAGTGGACTTAAATTAGTAAAAAGCCAGGATGATAGACTATGAAAGGGATATAAAATGCAATCCTTGTGAACACTGAACTAGAGTAAGTTGCACCATCACAGAGCTGGCCTTGAGAAAATATGCTTTATGTGAAAACCGGCATGTCTGAAGTCTTTACGAACAGTTTATCCTATCAAGCAGATTAAACATTCCCATACGAAATCCTGTATATTAATTTGGGCCACCAGACATCTTTCCTCACCATTTCACATTAATTAACTCATGTTTCATATCTGAAAATGCATGTGGTTTTATTTTAACTCTTTGATATGGTAGGAAACTTCGAATTCCCTAAAGACAGCGTCTTATTAGTTTTGGGGGATATTTTCTGTGTGAAAGAAAGGTAAGTACATATTGTGATCATGTGTAACTTACCGAGAGCCAAGGCACAGAGCCTGACCCAGCTGTTTTCCTAAAGGCTACTCAGGACAAGGGCTTTCTTATCAGACACTGCTATCAGACTGGAGGCACTTTCCCCAGACTGCTCATAGTTTAATTCATAGGAGATTATGCACTGGGCTCATTCCCAGAAGTTCAGGAACATGGAATGAGGTCATGTCCTCAGCACATGGGGTTCACACCAGCCCACAGGGGAGGACAGGGAAGGAACATCAGGACCTCAGAGGCCTGGGGCTCACACCTCTCAGAAGCCTCCTGAAATGGCAGAGCAAGTCCAGACCTGCCAGGCTTTGACTCACAATTAAAGTACCCAGAGCTGGCAGGAAACTTGCAGGTCACTAATCCACTCCCAGCCCACCCTCAGAAGGCCAGTAAGGGTCATAGAGCTGGGTAGAGCAGAACTTGAGGTAAAACTCAGGTATCTTGGCCTGAGTTGTGCTTCTCAGACTTTAATGTGCATATCAATCACCTGGGGAACTTGTTAAATGCTAACTGATTCAGCAGGCCTGAGTAGAGTCTAAAATTTTGCATTTCTAAGAAGCTGCCCTCTGATGCCAATGTTGCCAGTGGAGAACTATGCTGAGTAGCACATCCTCACACCTCTATTCTCAATATTCCTCAATTACAGAAAAATCCAGAAAATAGTCCCTCTTGCACTGCCTAGGAACTGATTAAAGAAAGTCCTTTTCTTAATCTCTTATTTACCAAACCTATCTCAAACAAAGAAGTCTCAGCTTCAACCTTCTTATCCACTGGAGACCCCCCAGATTACTGCCTAGCCCTTAGTGGGAAGGGAAAAAGAAACCATAAGACGAATGATCCCATACTCTCTAGCAGGTGAATTTCGGATAAAGCAGTGTTTCTCAAAGTGTTGTCCCCACACCAAGAGCATCAGTGTCACATGGTAGCTTATTAGAAATGCAAATTCAAAAATTCTAGGAGGGAGATCAGCAATCTGAGGGTTTTTTTAAATTGAAGTATAGTTGATGTACAATATTATATAAGTTACAGGTGTACAATATAGTGATTCACAATTTTTAAAGGTTATATTCCATTTATAGTTATTACAAAATATTGGCTATATTCCCTGTGTTGTACAATATATCCTTGTAGCTTATTTTATACCTAATTGTTTGTACCTCTTAATCCCCCTACCTCTATCTTGCCCCTCCCTACTGGTAACCACTAGTTTGTTCTCTGTATCTGTCTGTTTCTTTTTTGTTATATTCACTAGTTTGTTGTATTTTTTAGATTCCACATATAAGTGATATCATACAGTATTTGTCTTTCTCTATTTGACTTATTTCACTAAGCATAATACACTCCAGGTTCATCTATGTTGTGGCAAATGGCAAAATTTCATTCTTTTTCACAGCTGAGTAATATTCCAGTGTGTGTGTGTGTGTGTGTGTGTGTGTGTGTGTGTGTGTGTGTGTGTATGTATACCACGTCGTCTTCTTTTTTTTTTTTTTTTTTGTGGTATGCAGACCTCTCACTGTTGTGGCCTCTCTCGTTGCGGAGCACAGGCTCCGGACGTGCAGGTTCAGCGGCCATGGCTCATGGGCCCAGCCACTCCGCGGCATGTGGGATCTTCCCGGACCGGAGCACGAACCTGCGTCCCCTGCATCGGCAGGCGGACTCTCAACCACTGCGCCACCAGGGAAGCCCACCACGTCTTCTTTATCCATTCATCTGTTGATGGACACTTAGGTTCCTTCCACATCTTGGCAATTATATATAGTGCTACTATGAACACTGGGGTGCATGTGTATTTTTGAATTAGTGTTTTTGATTTTTCAGATATATACCCAGGAGTGGAAAGTAATCTGAGTTTTAACAAGTCCTCCAGGCAATTCTGATGCAGGCTTAAGTTTGAGAATCACTGAGATAAGACTCATGGCCAAGAGCAGCGTATCAGTACTCACAGTTTTGTATCCAAAATGAAATAAAATGCCCACAACACTATAATTCCCCAGTCGTAGGACATGGCCTACTCGAAGCAACAGATGACATATCATCATATCCTACACCAGTTAATTTAGAGTACATCAGTACATGATTGTAGGACCTGCACACGGCATCTCAAAGATTCCCAAAGAATCACAAAGACACTCAAATTTACTCCCTCAAGCAGGATCCCCCTCAAGCTTCCTGCCCTGCAGAAAAGCTCACCATAGTGCCCTGGAACCACGTGCATGGTCACTCTACCTCACACCCTGAAGGGAATGATTTATTTACCTGACTCTTTCAGGTAAGAAGACATTTTCTTGTCATGTTTCTCTCATGTATGTGTGTGTGTGTGTGTGTGTACTCCTCGACTACACGTTTGAAAGAGACCATCTCAACCCATGTCTTGTTGGAAAGGCTGGGACACCAACATGTTAGGCTGAGGCAACAGATCTGTGCCCTGATGCAATAATAATACGGAAATAAATATAATTCACAGCTTCTACCCTCCTGTGCACATCCCTCATTTTCTTTGAGAAAGTCTCATTAAAATGTTTGCTGTAATTTATAGAGCCAGCTCTAATAGGATAACATTTGCTTCTTTGTCTTGCATATGAAGTCGTGATTCATCTGCATGCAATTCCGCCTTGTTTGTAACAATGTTGCCATGGCAACATTTTTCCTTTCAAGTACCAAGTAAATTGTGGAAGAGCACATACAACAGCATGGGCCTATAGGTAAATACTTCATTACTATCTACACAAACATTTCATTCGTTGTACCCACTCTCTCCTCTCTCCATAAACCCAGCTCCATTAAGATCCAATTTTTGAATTCTTTCCTCCCAAGGGCATATGAAGACCTTGCTCCACCAGAAGAGATCCAAATCAAAGCGATTTGGGTTTGAATATTTTAAAATAATTTTCCTTTTTCCACGATTCTGTAGGGCTATATGTAACAGAAGTTTTAAAAATCAAACAAGAAGTTAATAACCAAAGTCTTCTGCATCTAAATAGCAGAAATTCCTGCCTTCCATCTCCACACAAATAGCACAACTCTTAGACACCACAGCTGTACTTTGAGTCAATTTCATAGCAGTTTATACCTGATAAAGTTAATTCATATGTAGGGACCCACAAAATGGAGGCCACCCCAGTGGTCCCGCCCATGTCACAAATCTATACCGAAGACAGCCTCATCTACAGGAAACACCTATCAAACACCAATTATTGATACAATCCTCCCACTCAGCTAGCTCACCTTATCCTAAAAACTAGGACCTGCTCACCTTATAAGGAAATCCCCAACCTCCTAGCCAATCATGCCCTGTTTCCTTTTGCTTCTTCTAACATACAAAACTCATTTTTGCCCAAAACCCCTCAGGAAGAGTGCTCCACTGCTTGTTAGATGCTGTACTCCCCCAATCCATGGATTGTTTTCCCTTGAATAAAGAACATCGAACTTGTTACAAAATTGTATCAGTTTCGTCATTTGATATGGCTTTATTGGACATTTATGCACTTGTCTAAAAGCCTCATTAGCTTCAAGTCCCTTATGGGCAGGACGTCTCTTTTACCCGTCATCACCTCTCCTGTAACAATGGGCAAAATGGCTCCCAGACTACCGACCATGGACAGATGCGTTGGAATTGCCCTGGAGCTATCGAAAGTACGGAGTCCTGGGTGTTGTGCCTGGGGATTTTTATCCTGCATAGGTCTATAAAATAGTGATAATAATACTTTTAACTCAGAGGACGATCGTGAGAATTACATGAGCTCAAAAATGCACATGAAGCCCATAGCCCAGGGCCTGGCCTTATAGGCAATTAAAAACTGAGAGCTATATTTATTGGCAATAAAATATTATTGGTGATATTATGGAGGACTAGCATAGAGTCAGAATGAAGTCTGATGAATAGTTCCTGCTTGACATAAAGAACTCCTTGGAATGCATACCCTAAGACAGGACACTTCTAAGAGTGAAAGGGGTGCTATTAATAATTTTATCAGGACGATAGGCATAAACCAGAAGTTTCCTGGTAAAAAGGATACACAGTGTTCTTACCATTAATCCCCCTTTACACTTAGTAAAATTAGGTGTAACCTAACCTGATTAGGTTCCCATGGATGGAGCTGGCTGCTTGATTAGGTGAACATCTGATTGTACCATTGCTTTGGTTATGTTGCTGCAAACCTGATTTCCCACTCTGGGTTTTATACTCTGGAAAATGTATAGACTGTCACCAGCATAAAGTGTTAAGACAAAACTGAGTTAATTGCCTGCTGAGGTAAGGGAGAACATCAGCTCCGCACTACTTTTTGTCTAGGGTACAGGACGGCAAGGTTGGAAGTTACCAAATATTAGAAGTTTAAAGTTTAAGGAGGGGCTTGATTAGGATTGAGTGAGAATAATGATACAACAGTCCAGCATTGGTGGTAACAGCAAGGTGAGCATTTTGAAGAAGAGTTTCAAAGAATTTTAAGGTGCTTTCCGTTGAAGCGTTGGTGGGTCTTTCAGGAAGTTCCGGTAATGAACAATCAATTTATCTGTCTGGGCTAGAGTCTCTTTGAACAGTAAAATGTTAATGAGGACAGTGGAATAGTAAAGTCATGTGAATGTAGACAGTAAACTGTATGAGGGATAGTTAGTTCCAGTCCTCAGTGTCCTGTTTGCTAGAAACCAATCTGCAACATGTATAGTCTTAACATTCCCACCTTTTATATGGTAATTCTATTCCCAAGGAGCTAAGGAAATAATCTGAACCTAGCACAAAGATTTATGTAACGAAGATGTTCATTATGAACTAAAATAATTTAATAGCCCTAAATTGGAAATAATCCAAATGTCCAATAGTAGGTAATAAATGTGGTATATAGAATTTCATGACGCCATCAAAAGTTTATGAAAAAATGTAATAACAATGGAATATACATATACTGTATTTGCTAAGAGAAAATAAGCCAAATTATAGACTCAAATAAACAAGGGAAGAAATTACTGAAAGAAAATATACCAGACATAGCAAATACACCAAAATGATACTTCTGGTGGTTAGTTTATAGACAGTTTCAATGTTCTTTTCAGTGTTTTATATATATATTTACAGGTATATTCTCTGTTAACATATTTTTTAATAGAGAATATATATTTTTAACAGAGAATGTATTGCCTTTATAATAAGAATGTTTTTGCACAAGCTGTAATATTATGACAGAAAAAATAGAAAATACAGGCAAGCACAAAAGACAAAAATGTAAATTAAAACTATCTGTAACCTGATCTCTCAGAGGTAATTGTATTTAACCTTGTGATGTGTATTCTACCACACATTTTTCTGTGTGAGAAACCAAAGTAGCATTTTGCCTACTGCTATTATGAGATTGGGCTGGGGGGGCAAGCACTTTGACCTCTGAAACAAATAAAAATACAGAATCACTATCTAGCAATAGACCCCACAATAGGTGAAACTTTTATCCCTTTCCTGTATGCTACTGTAGGGAAGAAAAAAGTTTTCCTCAACCTCCTTTGGGTCCCTGGCTAGGTCAGAAAATTAAACTGACAAAGACAGATTAACAGGAGAAAAGCATACAAATGTATTTAATATAAGTTTTACGTGACACAGGAGCCTTCATAAGGAAATGAAGACCAAAGAAACAGTTAGACCTGAGTATTTTCAAGCTAGGTTTGATGAAAAGTGGACAGTCGTGGAAGAACATGGTAGGTTAGAGAGTATGAGGTAAGTGTCGTAAGCTAGGGGAAATATAGCAAGGCCTGTTGGTTAGGAGTCTTCTCAGCATCCCTTTGTCTTTTAAGATAAGGATGCTCCTTTCCTCTGCGTTAGGGAAGACACCTCTCTCAGGAGGGTTTTGTGACCTGTCTAAGAAGAGAAGGGCAGGGAGGAAAGGTCAGAGTGACCTTCCTGCTTCTGTTATTTTCTCAAACTCCTTCAGCTTAAAATATTCACTATGCTAAAGTGCCATATTTGGGGATAGTGTGTCCTGAATCTCATCACTACTGATTTCTAACAAAAATAGCTTTATTCCTGCCTTTTGCAATGCTGACATCTACAAATATATGATATTTCATGTAGATATGATAATTGTGTGAGAAAACTATCTTCCTACCATGATTAGACTAACTGCAACCTTGGTAACATTGTGGGGATTTTCTTCAAATATCTGTCCTACTTTTTTATTCCACAGGCCAATTCTTCTAAAGTCTAAACTCCTTTGCAAAAATTTTGCAAATAAAATTTACCTTTCTTTATGCTTTTTTCTTGTTTTTCTTTCATGTACACCAAATAAATGTAAGTATTTAGGGAAAAAAAGGGTTATATCATAATCGGTTTTTTCAATTAACAATATACTATGAATATATTTGTATGTCTATAAATATAAAAGTGCCTTTTTAATGACTATAGTATTCCAATATTTGGCTATATCTTCATTAACATAACCAGTGCACTACTGTTGGATTTTTATGTTTTGTGTTGTTGACAATATGATAAAAATCTGAAAAAAACAGACATACATATATTTTGTGTCCTAATCTAGGATAAATTCCTTGAATCACATTTCTAACTATAAGGGTACATGTATTTTAATGTTTTTAACATGTATTGCCAAGTTGCTCTTCAGAAAGATTGTACCCTTACAATTCTACCACCAATGAGTGAACATTTACTCAGCCCTCTCCCCAGCACTAGGTATTGGTGCTTGTTTTATTACTGACCAATAAGGGAAAATAAAATGGTATTTCATTTAAATATTTACTTATTTATTAGAATGTTAACTATTCATTTCTTAATTATCTTTTGGTAATATTTTATCTTGTAAATTGAATAATTATAACTTTTTCCCATTTTCTTATTGAGAATTTATTCTTATTTATTTGTAAGAGTTATTTATATTTTAAGGATACTTATTATGTGTTATATATTGTTACCACCCAGTTTTGTTTTATTTTTTCAAAATCTAATTTTAAATGTTTTGGGTAGGGGAATTCCCTGGTGGTCCAGTGGTTAGGACTCCATGCTTCCACTGCAGGGGGCATGGGTTTGATCCCTGGTCAGGGAACTAAGATCCCGCTTGACGTGATGTGCAGCCAAAAAATAAATAAATTAAATTAAATTAATAAAATAAAATAAATGTTTTGGGTAGGTGGTGTTTGTTGTTATTAAAAAGAAGTTTTAAATCTATCCATCATTTCCTTTATGGCTTTCTGCCACTGATGTCATACTTGAAAAGATTTTACACCCTAAATTACAGGAGTTTTCACTTACATTTTTCCTCTATGAGTTTTTTCAAGATTTGTGAACTTCTAAATCTTTATCTAAATAACATATTAATACATAGCCTTCTTTTTCTTCAATATATCAGGCACAACTTTTATGTACTTCTTCATCTCTTGGCTGCCTCTTCACCTTGGCTACCACCACTGGCCAGTTCTACTTCTTGGAGCTAACTGGTCACTTGCCCTGGGA